>NC_090924.1:604224027-604527057 GCF_040938575.1 Ambystoma mexicanum
ATTCTTCCTGGCGCTGCCTACGTTTGTGTTTCAGCGAAACTCTTGTTATCCTCTCGGCCCTGTGGAAAGCAATAGGAACAGAAAGCAATGAGCAATGGTTAGAAAACAAAATGGCGATTCTTGTTACATCAAAATGGCTGTTCATTAGAACACTCGAAAACATTAGAACACTCGAAAACCTATATTCTGTCGTATCGTGCATGAGGCGGTTGGCCCACGGCCACCAAAATACGTTTGCGGTCTCAAATTAGATTTCTAGACTGACAGCGTCGCATTACTTCTAAATCACCAGATGAAGATATTAATGCGAATAATCCACTCATTCATCGGACGCTTTCAGCCATTAACACCACGCTAATGAGTCTCTTCAAATTATTTGAGAAACTTGATGCCAAAGTGTCCAAACAAACCACCCAAATTGATCAATCGTCGTCATGGCTCTCAAAGGTACAGCCCACGCTACCATTGCAGGCCGCCAAAGATACAGAGGCAGATGTTGTAGTGTTGACATGTGAAATGCAAAGTCCTTTTTCTTGTACTGCGCCTGGAATTTTGCCAGTCTCGGTCGCAGCTTTGCCTGATTTTGCTGAGGTAATTCGACCTATTGTAGATCTGACAGTAGAATCTATTATGGCCCGATGAATGCCTCCTGGGTAAGTGTGACTGATACCCCTGGGCGGTCAGGAGAACCTCCTACAAATTTCGTGGCCGTTGTTCCTGAAATTGACAGGGGAATACATTTGGAGAACGAGAAGCAAAATAACACGCAAGAAAGAGCCAAAAAGCCAAAAAAAGGCCCTTGTGGTATAGGGAAAAAAGGAAAGAACTCTCTCCCTTGAATTCCTAGGAAAATTGCTTACTCCACTTTCAAATGTAGAGACTGATAAAGCAAGCGCTGTTACTAAATCACCATTATTTTACGCCCCATTAAATTACCTACTACAAGACATAAGGCAAGATGAACAAGCTCGAGCCATAGCAAATATACCTCAGAAGGTGCCTAGCCTGAATACAGGCCCTGGGAATCAACAACAGGGGTTGGATAACTTGCCGAGATCTATTTCAAGGAGAGATCTGCGGAGGGCAGTGGATACTTTTTTGACTAAGCCATTATCAGGGGCGCATGATGAATGCGTTCAAGCACCAGGTGCTGAGTTACAAAAAGAACACCCAGATTCGAACTCGGATGGAAAGCAGGGAAACTTAACTGTACAATTCCAAGCACCAAGCGTTCAGTTGCCACAAAGAGGCAATTCCAAGTCCAGGCATCAGAATATGCCATTTGCCCACCAACCTCTGCCCACTAAATTAATGAGTGTTTCTCGACATACTACTTCATACCAATTAGAATGTCATTCTCTAATAGTGAAATGTCATGAAGGCCCCTTTGAAATGTATAATCTAAACAGACAAAGTGAATTGAATGTTTTTGGGGATTTGGTTGAATTAGAGGATATTACATCACTTGACAATTGAACAGGTGGAATACATCTCCGATTCCGTCTGTTCGATTGTTAGATTGTGGATTCCCTCTGGTGTTGTTTTAAATGCAATTTGGCAGTCGAAAATTAAATTATTTGAAATGGGGTTTCTGATTGCCCAGGACCCAGATCGACCTGCCTTCAGAGTTGAACACAATAATCCACAAACAAACATATAGCCAGGAGCCCATGTAGATCGTCGGCTCTGTGTTCCTCCGGTACCATTGGCTTAACCATTAACTGAAACACAATACTGCCGTTTAGAGTTGCCAGTTGGAATACTAGTGGGCACTCCCACTTGCAAATGTCCAGTTGGAATACTAGTGGGCACTCCCACTTGCAAATGTCCATTAAAAACCTTCCACATATGTTTGATGTAATAGCTCTTCAGGAGACATGGCTCACGCAAACACCTACATGTGACAATTATGAAATAATTTTACTCCCTGCTAGCACAGGTAGCAGGGGCAGGCCGTCTTCGGTCAAGGTTTTTCTATTGCTCAGTGGGATTCTGTTAGTTCCTACATCCAACTGCTCAAAATTGTGTGCCCGCAGCATGTCATTGCCTTTGTAAATATTTATCGTAATCCAGTTGGTTTAGTGGATGCGGCCTTTTACGCAGGCTTAACAAAATTGCTTGACCAAATCACCATGGATTCAGATGTAACAGACAACGTGGTGGTTGGTGACCTAAATCTTGATTGTTTTTATCAAAATTGAAGAGCAAATCTAAAGATGCAACCAGGTGGCTCAATTTTATGAAAGACAGGAATCTTCACATGTTAAATGGTGCAGTAGAAGGGTACGTCCCTGCACACTACACCTGGCAGCGCAAATCGACAGTCAGCATCATTTACTATATATATGTGGACCAGAACTTGTTCACTAAAGTATCTTCCTTGGAAGTCATCCCACAAAGGTACAGTGACCACAACTTATTATCCTTACATATAGAATGGTCCTCGTCCAGGGTTCAGCATTACTGGTTACATCAACAATTCTCAGCTAATCAAGCAAAAACGCGACTTCGATGGACGCAATCGAAGTTAGCAGAGCTGAAATACATAATTATTCACAATAAAAATTCTAAAGCCCTAGTATGTTATACAGACTCCCTGAACTGTTTAAAGATACGATGATGGTTACTGGTCGTGCTAAAGGGAAACATTTACATGTATTCGATCCTGAAGTCAAAGAAAGAAAGGCAGCTTATCATAGGGAAATAAAAACCATACTAGCTTCTCCAGAATCTTCTATTGCACAGGCACTGAAGTCTGCTAAATGCAAATATCAGAATTGGTTGCGTGGTCATAGAGCCCTTTTCTATCAAAATGATGGTGAGCAAATGCTTAAGGCTATTGCCAGTAAAAACTCCTCAGAAATATGGGTGCCTCTCAATTCACATGTACAGCAGCATCAAGCTGCGATACAAACAAGTTGCTTTCAAGAGCATCAATGGGTAACCTATTTTACCTCTCTGTATGCGGATGCTGAGTTTAATCCCGCAGCCTATGACCAAACATCTGCGACAAGATGGACTGAGTGTTCCATGGAAATCATCGAGGATTTTATCAAGAAACTGAGCCCGTCTAGAGCTGCGGGCCCGGATGGCTAACATAATGTAATGTACAAAGCTGATCTGCAATATTGGGCTAGAATCTTATATAAAATCTTCAATCAAATTTTAAGGATGGATTTTATCATTCCAGATTCCTGGAAAACGTAACCAATTTATAAAAAGGGAGATCGCTCCATTCCACAAAACTATCAGCCCATAGCTTCATTAGACGCGCCAGCAACATTTGCTAAAATGATTTTGCGTGACTTCAATGCCTGGACAATGGACGATAATTTGCGAGAGACCCACAGCACACAGGCTTTGTTGCTGGGATAGGGACACATATTCACCTAATTTGTCTAAATGCCATTAAGCATGAATTCCAGATAACGAAACAATCTGTCTACTTTGCTTTCGTGGACCTACAACACACAGCCTTTGACTCCATCTCACGCGTCTTGTTAATGTCTAAATTGAAAAGAGATAATTGTCCACCAACGCTTTGTGATGTCATCCATGCATTTTGTTCTAAAACATCCATTCGGATTTGGCTGACACTAGATGGGTTATTATCAGCTCCCATCTTAACAGCTAGGGGCCATCAAACAAGGGTGTTTACTCACGTCTGCTATCTTCAATTACTTCATGCATGACGTCAAACAGACTATTGCGAACATACTCTCTGACTCCCCGATTCTTAATGGTAAGCCGATCTCAAATCTAATGTATACGGATGATATAGTGCTCATATCAAAGACACCGCTAGGTCTTCAAAAACTACTCATGGCCTTTAATTCATACATAGATAAAAATCAATTGGAAGTTAATACAAACAGAACCCAGATTGTGACCTATTCAGCTTCTAGAATTAGTCGCAATTCATATAGCTGGTCTATCAATAAGACCAAACAAAACATTGTTAAAAAATATACATACCTGGGGATGATTTTTGAGGGTATTAGGAATGCAAAGTGTCATGAAGAAAACATGGAGCATTAGTTGAATACCGCCATTTCTCAAACCAAGATCCTGTTGTATTGATATGGCAAGTTTACAATAAAACCGGCACTGCTGTATTGGAATCAAAAAGCTATGCCTTGTTTGTTGTATGGCATTGAGACACAGCTTATTTGGCAAACCCAAAAACTTGACAGATTAGAGGCAAAATTTTGGAGAAATGCTATACATCTTCAAAACTGTGTTCGGGGTCCGTGGCTTCGGTACGAATTGGGCCTAATTTCACTTCATGCACTATATCATTGGCGCTTATGTGCCTTATTTTGTAAATGTCTCATTTCAACCCCCTTGAACAAAATGCTGAGAATGGTATCGATCTATTTGTTTACATCATCGCACAAATTTGTTTCAACATGGTTGAGTGAGGTCTATAACATTCTTGCAAATGCTAATGTATCCATTGAGACACTGATCAATAATCCGGACAAAGCTAAAAAGCTGATCTATTGTTGTGATTGGATTGCCACCAGAGTCAAATGTCTGGAGTACAAACAGAATTGCCTTTTGAGATTTTGGCCAAAGAATTCTAAGGTCATGAAAGGTTATCTTCTAAAATCCCCTTCACCAGAGGTACGGCTAGCCATCCTTAGAGTACATTTTGATCTGTGGCCTACCAGAGAGATACAGGCAAGACACAACATTATACCTACTAGTATCACATTCTGTGGTTTTTGCCTGCATCAAAATTTGGAAGAATCACTTGAACACTTGATCTCATGTTGCCCAGCTTTAACCAGTTTAAGAATCATACACTTTGGGCGGCACGTCAAAACTATTGGACTCTTAGACGATGAGCGTTGTTGGCCCTATTTGCTATGTTCAACTGATATTTCATTACAGATTTCAATTGTTAATTTTCTAAAGGCTTTGAATTTAGACACAAATTGAATTAGAATATTGTTAAATGAACTAATGGCCCAATGTGAAATTGAATTTGCCCTGTCATAAACAGGCAATCATTATTTTAAACCTGCTTGGGATAGATGTTACATCCTATAGTTTTACTGCTACTTTTAATTACTGTTAATTATGATGAAATTTAGTTTTCTTTTCTGTTCTATGTTGTAATGATTTTTGTTGTTCGCTCTTCCTTTTGGTCATTTTGTATGAATTGTCCTCTTTGTTTTTGTCAAATATATTGAAAAGCTGATTCATTTCAGCTAAGACAATAAAAAAAAAGAAAATGTATTACTTTACCGACTACCCTCCTGTCAGTATCCAGGGTGCATCCCCTTTCCTTCTTTAAACTGTCTGTCCTCTGTATTCCTTTACAGGTTGGGTTGTATTTTGTAATGTGCTAGTATTGTCTGTTGTGATAATATTAAAGTAGATATTTTTGTACAACCTTGACTGGACAGTCCCTTTTTATCATTGGGCAATAATTCTATTTTTGCTGTGTTGCAACTAACCAACAATCCACAACCTTGCGGAGATAAGCCTGCCATTCTGTCCACGTTAACAAAATTGGACACAGAGGTTTATAATTGACTTGTGTTTCCAATCTGTTTTTGATCCCTTCTGGTGCACTAGAGGTGTAGGGCTGATTGATGGTTTAGAAACCGATATTCATCCCTGGACCATGGGTCCCCCAGAAGTTAATTTGTCACACCATCAATGACGAGCAAGTGGTAATATGATCGAGAAAGGGTGAGAGTGAGAGGGCAAGAGAAAACATGAGAGTGTTAGAGAAAGGATGAGAGAAAAAGTAAGGGTTGCAAGTGAAGATTAGAGTTGGATAAAATGGAACGAGGCTGCAAGAGGTCATTCTTCAAGTGTGCTAGGGTGAGTGGGAGAGACAGTGCATATAGAGAGAGTCACCCTGATTACGACCCTGGTGGTCCAGGAAATACAGTACCCATAAGCATGCCAGTACCATAGTTCCCGGACCACCATTATACGAGCTGTGCTCGCGGGCACCTGTCAGCCCACCAGGTCTGACCTGGTGGGCAGAGCGGCACCCATGAGCACAGCACGTCGGATGCACCAACACCATTCTGAATGGTGCTGGTGCATCCGACGTCCCATTCCCATTCAGCCCTATGGGGCCGAATGGGGATGGGGATGGGGAGTCCCTTATTGCCGGCACCCACAAATGGGAATTTACCGGGTCCGCCGAACTCGGCATGACCCGGTTCTTGCTCATTCGCGGGTGCCGGTAAAAATGCAACTCCGGCGGCAACCGGTTTTGCCAGCACGGCGACCGCCAGAGTTGTAATGAGGCCCAGTGACACTGCACAGAAATAGTGATAGTGGAGAAAGAGTGACAGCGCAGAGCGAATCCTGTCGCAGTCCTACCATCTATACACAAACCTCTGATGCACTAAATGGCTGGTGCGACTATATCTGCCTGTCAAATTAAGTGATCTGGGACTAAGGGAGGACCAATGCACAATATTGAAAATTTAGTTGATAAAATTGCATACCCCTAACAGAAGGGTATAGGTCACCGTAAGGAGGGGTGAGGGGGATACGGAGGGGGTCTCCCCCGACATTGAAACAAAATGTAAAGGTATATTTCGTTTTTCGGTGAAATTGATTCACTGAAATCTCCATTAGGTGAAATATTTTCTAAGAAACCACATACATCCCCTTACATTGGCTACTCATGAACAGTTGGATTTCTTTTTGGTTGCTGTGCACTGCACACAAATGCCTATATGGAAAAAGACCCATTTATCTATCAAGCAAACTCTCCTTGCTTCCTGGCCAGAGGGTGCTTAGATCATACGATGTCTCCTGCAGGTACCAAGGTCTAGGTTAACGTTAGTGGCCATGGGGTCTTTCCCCTCTGTCGCACCAGGGTGTTGGAATGCCCTGCCGCCTGTCTGGTTTCAACCGTGGATTGAAAAGTGCTCTATTTCAATGATTTTCTTTCTGAACTCCCTATTTCAGCACCGATCTAATATTAGCTCTGTGTTATTTGTTGTTTGTCTTGTCTAGCGCCTGCCTATGGGCCTTGGTCTACCGTGAAATAAATAAAATAAAATAAATAAATAAATTGTGGCTTTATATTTCACCTCCTGAAAGGAAACCTATAAGACATACACTGCAAAACAATAAAAGCCTGAAAGATCATCTATTTTACTATCCCAGTTTCAGATACACGCTGAAAGAAGTTGAATAATAAATCAAGTTACTTAAGGAGATTCTTTGTCACAAACGTCCGGCTTAACATCGTGTGTATGATGTTAAGAATATTTGACCATAGAGATGAAGCAAACCTTTTTTTTTGCATGTCTAGCTGCTAGATATCCTGGGTATAAACACATCTTTAAAAGGGGGGCTTTATTCTGTTACTCACATTAGCTAATTTTAAAGTGGGCACTGGGTACAGATTTGCAAGATAACTACTGCTGTTTACTTGTCTCTCAGTTGAAAGTGTACTATCAGGCACGAGAAACGCTCTGCTGCTGATAACAGAAGACATGCAAGTTGCGAGGCTGTTAAGGTGCTGGCTGCAGAGCCACAGTGTTTTGTGTGTGTGTGTCTGCTGTGACTTGGGAAATAGGCAGTGCTTGCTCCTCTAGGGCATTGAGAAAGAAAATGCGCCCAGGACTCTTTTTGTGAGTCTTTGAAGTAATTATGCACGCTTTGAACGTACTAATGGTTTTACACTTCCACCTCTGGATACATTTGAACAAATAATTTATTTCCAAAATACACTGCTGTATCGAGTAGTCGAAAATAGCCCAAGGAAACACCAACATACCCGCAAAAGGGTTTTTTAATTAGACCTATTGTGCAGGAAATAGCCCAATCTGGCAACCCTGGATGGCAGGGAGTTGACACACAGACAGGCAAGGGGTGAGCAGGCAAAGGAAGGATTGCTAAACCAGTACAGGATGAAAGCATGTGCTTTCCAACGAGACTCTTATTGGGAGAATCATTGTAAAAAACCCACACATTGGTTTATATGACCCATGGACACACACAAATGTATACCTGAGTGTTTCCAGTTACCATATTGACCGGATATCCAATTACTGAACATCCATGCTCCCTGCTTGTGTTAGCAATGATTTGTCACATAAGTGGGGCTAGCGCCGTCATATGCGTCAAAACCAAAAAGGAGCCGATTCATTTTAAAAGGTGTATAAAATAAAATATAGCTAACAGGCAATCAACAAATCAGCCAAGTATATTTAGGTATAACATTGAAATTAAATAACCACTGTTCAATAACGTTCAAATCCCTTACTTATGCTTATTTTGAATGATATCCATCACTCCTATTTATTCATGGTATTAATTCATTCTTATGACTAGACTTCCACATTTGTTGCAGAAATTGAAGACCCGAAATATGTTTTCTTCCTTGCATAAAAAAAAGAAACTCATTCAATATGTCTGCAATTTATGATTCGAAACATGCAAACAGGTGGGATCCCCTTAAATGAGACCAAACACAGCCAAATAGCCTGTTATATTGGAAGATTCCCACTCAGGAGGGTCTACAAACCCTTTTTAGCTCACTGTGCTTTTACAGAGGAGAAATATCTGTTTGCATATTAGTCTGATCCCACCTACAAGGTCAGATCAGCTCTGGCATGCTTAGGAGTTTTTCTGTCAGCAATCCTAGAGTTAGATGGCCAATCCAGACGTGACCCCCTGCTCTCTTTGCTTAGTCTCTGATGATGCCCAACAAGGCCGAAACACGTGTCTGGAACTGCTCTTCTTCAGGGGACATTGCCTTGAACTTCGGTGGTAGACTGCCCTTGTGGGTGGGACCAGACTGATATGCAAATGGCTATTTGTCCTCTGTGGAACGTACAGCGAGCTAAAACGTGGTTGTAATCCCTCCTGAGTGGACGCCATCCCAGAGAACAGGTTATTTGGCCGTGTTCCTTCTCAATAGAGGGGCTCCCACAATTTGGTATATTTGCTGGTTCTAAACATGGCCGACATTCGCATCCACTGGGGAAGAGCAGTATTGTTGCTGACATTTTCATATATTTAACATGCTTGGAAATCTGTTCAGGGAGACGCACCAGAGCCGTGGTTCGATGGCATTTTTTGAGGACTGCCTTGTTGGAGCCCTAACCCCTTTAAAGCCCTTGAATTATGACTATATTTTAGTAAAAAACACAAAAACACAAAGACAGAAAACAGAGAATCTCAGGTATTGATGATTACATTGTTTAGATGGTTGTTTAGAGAACATCAGCCAAACAGATGTTTAGCACTGTTTAGGGTCAGAGGTAGACCTATGGTTGTTTTGAAACCATTTTTCTTTGAATCCCTTCTTAATTGAGAGGTGTAGTCTGATTAGGGGTCCGGTTTTCTGATCAAGTGTAGTGCTGAATTTAATGGTCTTTAGGCATGCCTTGAAAGTTGCAAAGGTTTGCTTGTATATCAGCCAAGCCGGAGCTTGGGACTTTACTGTTTTGGCCTGTGTTTGACCTGTTTAATTTGGGTCTTCTGGTGTACCGAGTTTGACAAGACCTTAGGTTGCTGGAGTGTTTACAATGTGGCACAAGGGTCTGAGGGCATGCCCATGTATACACAAGTTACAGTTGTGTGACCCTTTTTAGGCAGAATCAGATCACATTACAAATGGGCACATTCTAAGCCGAAACCAGTTCAAATTGAATTTGGCAGATTATGACACATATCCCTCTCTGATGAGCCACAATCAGAAATGCACGTTTAAGTGAGGGTTTCTACCTGGTCAGTTGTCACTAGGAACATTTTATTTTTATTTTAATAGTTTGTATTGTTTAAAGTAATAATGATAATACAAGTATTCAAACGTTACAGACGTCCAGTGAAGCATGAGACCAATAATCAACATAAGGTTACAATATTAACAAGTAAAGGGATTGGAAGGCATATTAACTTTCATTAGATAATTGAATAATAGTTTATAGGTGTTGAAACACATTATATGAGTACACATTTTTATAAGAGCAGCTTGTTATTAGAAGTCTGTAAAGATACTATTAAGGAGAATTAGAAAAGAAAAAATGGGGAGACAGACTGGTAGACAGACAGGAACAAACTGGAAACAAAAGGGTTTTCTCAACATACATATGTACCAGGCGTTGCTTTAGGTTAACGTTTTTCTTAAAAGCAAACATAGGCTGCTTTGACAAAGTGCCCGGCTGCCTGATAAAATTCCAATAGCGGTTTACAATTTTATTGATATCATTGCTCACTAGGTTAAATGTGGTCACACACACCAATCTATCCTGTTTCTGTTTTATGTGTGGGGTCAAACAGAGCTCCCTGTTGGTATTGGATGCTCCCGGGAACAAACAGTTTTGAACCAATGGGGACTGCCACCAATAGTAGGTCACCATAGATGTGGTAATTGTGTGTCCTGTTCTTTGACAGAAACACGCATAGAGTTTAATTATGGACAAGTTCGGTGGAAATTAAGAACGCACAGTAATTGTCGGACCAAAAATGTAATCTACATAATTTTGTGTCCATGTAACCTAGTGTATGTAGGAAAAACCACAAGAGAAAAGACAACGCATAGGAGAGCACAGGAGTTGTATTCGCAATAAAGTAGCAGACAAGCCGCTAGTGGACCATTTTATACAATATAAACATACTGAGATGGATTTAAAATGGTTCGTACTCCAAAGTGTGAAACCACAAAGGAGGGGCGGTAATATGGCTGCTGTTCTACATAAAATAGAACAGCGTTGGATATACCGTCTTGACTCAGTAAGAAATGGTCTTAATATCTCTGTAGAGTGGAATGCACTCATAACTCATTAAAATCTTATGAAATTAATAGTGTGCAATTCTGTGTTTCCGCTATTTTTAAGATGGATATTCGTGTGTCAGTTATTAATCTTGGGCATCATTTGAGTCAACAGTGTAATGAACAGACGCAGAGCAAAGCGTGATGTTTTTTGAAACCTCAAAAAAAGATAAAATGTCGTTTGTATTCACCCTTATAAAAGTGGGTGTGATGTAGTGAGTTAATTTCTAGACGGAGTAAAATATTGTCATTTAATGGTTCACATTGCCCATTAGTATATGTGAGTTACATGAATTCATTGACTCATGCATATTTGGCGTTTCTCCGCCGAAATGGAATAGATTTCCAGTTGCAGGATATTGCTATTGTGTTCTCCTTATTTTTCATCTAAATTTGTAAATGTGGGTCGATATAGTAAATAATTGTCTATACTGCATCTGTCATGATTTCTAATATTAATGCGTGCTGGTCTGAGGCAACTCGCCATTAAATAAGAGTCCGTTTTTTTAAAATGCTGTCTTTGAGAGTACATAGTCCTCTTTCTATGTTGATGATTTGCCATATAAAGGAAGCATCAAAAGAAGCGCCTTCTAAATCTTTGTGCGACGATGGTCGCACTCTACAGAGGTAGACGAGAGATGATAGAGGCAGAAGGAAGAGATCCTGAGTTAAGGTAAGCGTTCACCACCGGTTCTACGTGAGAGACTATAAGCTTAGTATAATTGTAGCATGTAGAGATACACATGGATTAGAGCCAAAATAGTGACTAAGGGGGTAATTCATAGAATTTAGCGCACAAGTGGCGCACGCGGCTGGCGCACAGTGTGTGCGTGCGAATCTCTGCGCCAGCCGCGTGCGCTAAAATCCATTTCTGCGCACAGCGTATTCATGGATTTTAGCTACCAAAACCAGCAGTGGCGCATAGTGGCGCAGCGACCCTGCAGCAGCGCCAGTTACGCCATCAAAATCCCCAATCCAGCGCAAAGGGCTGCGCTTGTGGAATCAGAAAAAAATACAATATTACGGCTGTTACACCAAGCAAAGGAAAATACACCGACACAGGCTTGTAAAGATTCCCAGAATCTTTATTACAAAACTGAACAGTATTCAACAACGTACACAAATAGCTATTTGGCCGTCAATACATCACAGAGACCACCAGCAGGGTTCAATGTGAGCAGTGAAAAGAATTTCCTAGCTGGACATCGACGCATTTATACAATTTGTAAAATGATGTCCAGCCCTCTTACAGGCTAATTATACACTGGGCTAGGGTCGCGCCAGGTTCACTTTCCTAATTTACATATCTCGTGCATGTGGTTTACTTTTGAATATATTTACTAACACACTTCATTATTCTTTAATTTAACATTTACACTCTTTATATGCTGTTTTTATACAGACCAAACAAATGTTTCACATATTATATTTGGATAGCATTACTGTTCTTGTATACTTGTAGTTTAACATTGCTAATTCAAGTAATCCCCTGCTCCCGAGGTCAACAAAGGACAAGGTCTACATGACCCTAACATGTAGCCTGAAGGCAGGTTGGACATTAACTCTCCTACAGAGGTTGGAGAGGTTAAGGCAAGAACAAGGGCACACAAGACGGCCATTTTAAATTACAGGGTGACTTTGTACAAAAACCCCAAAATGGCGGTTCTAACCTAAAATGGAGGCTTGATTCAAGATGGCGGCTTACATCAATTTCTAAGGTCAAGTCCTTGCCGTAGAGAGTTATTCGCGTACAATTTTTCAGCAACTTGGCGTAGGCCAATATACATACAAATCGTTATAATAGGAGGCATAATTTAATATCCGGTTTGACACGCTAACCCTGTACCAGTATACATGGCCGCCACACAGCACACGGCAAGCGGGGTAGGTGTATTACTGGGGTGCGTGGGAAGTTTCACACGCGATAGGCCCTGTGCGAGTGGGGTACGTGTATTACTGGGGTTTGCGGGAAGTTTCACACGCGATAGGCCCTGTGCGAGTGGGGTACGTGTATTACTGGGGTTCGCGGGAAGTTTCACATGCGATAGGCCCTGTGCGAGTGGTGTACGTGTATTACTGGGGTTCGCAGGACGTTTCACACGCGATTGGCCCTGTGCGAGTGCGGTACGTGTATTACTGGGGTTCGCAGGAAGTTTCACACGCGATTGGCCCTGTGCGAGTGGGGTATGTGTATTACTGGGGTTCGCGGGAAGTTTCACACACGATTGGCCCTGTGCGAGTGGGGTATGTGTATTACTGGGGTTCGCGGGAAGTTTCACACGCGATTGGCCTGTGCGAGTGGGGTACGTGTTTTACTGGGGTTCGTGGGAAGTTTCACACGCGAAAGGGCCTGTGCGAGTGGGGTATGTGTATTACTGGGGTTCGCAGGAAGTTTCACACGCAATAGGCCCTGTGCGAGTGGGGTACGTGTATTACGGGGTTCGCAGGAAGTTTCACACGCGACTGGCCCTGTGCGAGTGGGGTTTGTGTATTACTGGGGTTCGCAGGAAGTTTCACACGCGATAGGCCTGTGCGAGTGGGGTACGTGTTTTACTGGGGTTCGCGGGAAGTTTCACACGCGAAAGGGCCTGTGCGAGTGGGGTATGTGTATTACTGGGGTTCGCAGGAAGTTTGACACGCGATAGGCCCTGTGCGAGTGGGGTACATGTATTACTGGGGTTCGCAGGAAGTTTCACACGTGATTGGCCCTGTGCAAGTGGGGTATGTGTATTACTGGGGTTCATGGGAAGTTTCACACGCGATTGGCCCTGTGCGAGTGGGGTACGTGTATTACTGGGGTTCGCGGGAAGTTTCACACGCGATAGGCCCTGTGCGAGTGGGGTACGTGTATCACTGGGGTTCACGGGAAGTTTCACACGCGAAAGGGCCTGTGCGAGTGGGGTACGTGTATTATTGGGGTGCGCGGGAAGTTTCACACGTGATTGGCCTTGTGCGAGCGGGGTACGTGTATTACTGGGGTTCACGGGAGGTTTCACACGCGATTGGCCCTGTGCAAGCGGGGTACGTGTATTACTGGGGTTCGCAGGAAGTTTCACACGCGATTTTGCCGTCAGAGCGGGGTACGTGTATCCAGTGTGGTGCGCGGGGAGTCCTACACGTGAATTGGCAGTGTGGGTCCTCCCAGGTGTCCCCTCTACCCCCTCCACGGCCCGTGCAGGCAGCCCACACCACAGGGGACTACCCTGCACCCCTGGTCATGTCCCACAGGCAGCCCATCTACCATGGGCATGCCCCCCAGCCAAGCCACATGTCACCTTGCAATATGATCACCAACTCATGTCCCCCTGCACCCCCACCCCCCAGCAGTGAGGGGCACCTGCCAGCAGGCCCCCACTCATGTTCCACTCATGTCCCCCTGCACCCCCACCCCCCAGCAGTGAGGGGCACCTCCCAGCAGGCACCCACTCATGTCCCCCTGCACCCCCACCCCCCCAGCAGTGAGGGGCACCTGCCAGCAGGCCCCCACTCATGTCCCCCTGCACCCCCACCCCCCAGCAGTGAGGGGCACCTGCCAGCAGGCCCCCACTCATGTCCCCCTGCACTCCCACCCCCCAGCAGTGAGGGGCACCTGCTAGCAGGCCCCCACTCATGTACCCCTGCACCCCCACCCCCCAGCAATGAGGGGCACCTGCCAGCAGGCCCCCACTCATGTCCCCCTGCACCCCCACCCCCCAGCAGTGAGGGGCACCTGCCAGCAGACCCCCACTCATGTCCCACACATGTCACCCAGCACCCCACCCACCAGCAGTGAGGGGCACCTGCCAGCAGGCCCCCACTCATGTCCCACTCATGTCCCCCACCCACTCACCCACCCAGCAGTGACATGCCCATCTCATGACACAAACCAAAAGTCAACTATGTACATCAACACATGTCCGTCACACACACACACACACAGGTTGCCATTGATTGAGTAAACCCACATGTCAACATGCATGAACCCAATGAGTGAATCCCACACATTGAAGTAAAAGATCAAAATGTATTAACATGAAAACCAATTGAAAGTACTTAAAGCATAAAATAATGGCAAACATGAAATGAAATGCATGTCCAAATTAAAAATAAAAATTCCTCAAAAAAACCCAAGTAATCCAAAAGAAAAATGGCCAAAACTCTCTGTCCACCCAAATCTAATGAAACACAAAAAGGTAAATCCATTGATCCATGGTGAAATGAAATTAAAATGTCCAAATAAATCCAACGTCCAACTAAGTACAATACAATTTTCAAGGGTCCATGAGCCCAACGAAACAAATGAAGCCTATCTAACAAAAAAACTATTTGCAAAACTGTGGGGCATAGTCCAAAAGCCCCAAAATAAAAAAAAAGGAAACCTAACACTATAAACTATTTACAATGGCGACAGGCAAGTCCTGCGGCTCACTCATTTATGTTTTCGGCCAGGGCATCATCGAAATCCATGTCTATTTGCTGGAGGCGGGCCTCTGTCCTGGCCCCGAGGTCTCGCAGGGAGGCACTCATGGCCTGTTCCAACTCCCTGTGAGACGCCTCGAGGCACTCTGCCCGCCTCAATGGTCGACGCATGGAGAACTCCGCCCTGACCATGGTGAGCCGCACCTCTTCCGCCCGCCACCGCTTCGCACCTATACGCTGGCCCAACCGCAGCCACACGGAAGACACATCCATTCCAGGGTCCTCGTGCCCTCTGGCCGATGCCTGCCCTCCTGATGTCGATGGTGTCACGCTCACCTGATTCCCACAGAGGCGCAGATCTGGCTTCGAGTGCTGATGCTTCTTCAATGGTGAAGCGCAGGACTCTGAAGATGGACAGGTAGGGCCCCTCTACTCTGGCTTCTCTGACTCGCAGGAATATTCCCCTGTGCGTGAAAAGGGAGTATTACATACTGACGGAATAATGCTCAAGCCTCCCACTCCCTTCCAACCCTCCACGATTTGCTTCCACGATTCCCCGTGAAGTCTCACCTTAGGGTCTGGTAGGATGAGTTCTCCATCCTGCTTCTGATGCAGGGGCGCGTTGAAACCCAGTTACTTCACTGGATTGAGGTTTGTTGGAAGTTCAAATAAGTTTGACTATTCAGGTAAGGCGCTGTAAGAGTTCTGTTGCAAGTTCAAAAGTTCAAGCCTTATAATAATGTTCATAGTCTTATTGCAGCAAGCTCTAACGCTTATGTCTTTTTCCCCTTAGGGGCCGGGGTTCAGAATGCCGGAGATATGGCGCCGACCCGAAGTGAAACGTGCAGTTCCAAATAATGACAGGTAAGTTCTGGATGAGCGTTCGGGTAATGTCTTTGCATTCGCTCATTCAATGTCTTTGTCTTTTTTCCCCATAGGGGCCGGGGTCCGGAATGCCTGGAAGCGGCAGGACCCGAAATGAAATGGGAATGACCCAACAGGTAAGTCTTAGAAGGAAACTGAGCTTTTCCTATTCCCTTCCTTCTCTCACCTTGTGTTCTTGTCTTTTTCTCTCTAGGCTCTGGGAAGTGGCTGCGGATCCAGATGATCGCTGCTGAAGATGGAGGTGCCCAAGAAAGGTGAGTGAAATGCAGCGCTGCAGCGATCGAAGCGAAATGCTTTTAAAAATGATGTCTTCCGTTTCAGGATCGTCGGTGTGATGTCTCCGTGATACAGCTTTAGCAGGTAAGGTCTTCTTTCTCTCCAATTCTCTCTTATCTCCCTTTGCAGGTGACCCAGGATGCTGACAGACGTGGCTGAAGTCCAGATGCAGGAGCTGACACGGTGAGCGTCCAGCTGCGAGGAGCAGAACAACGCGAAGCGTGAGTTGCTGATCGGGCGTGGTTTAAATAGCTTTGGTAGAAGTTCCAGGTATGTATCCTTCCACCGATCAGGTATGTATCCTTCCCGACCACACCCAGGTGGAAAGTAGTCCCACAGGTAAAGTAGTTCCATTCAGGCCTCAAGAGGGCCTGGATGTAGCAGCATGGTCTGCATCAGGTAAGTGCACATTAAAACACTTGAACACATGTCTAGCTTTATGAGCCTGGCGCCTAAGGCGCCAGGACAGGGGTCCAACATGAGCCTGGCGCCTAAGGTGCCAGGACTGTGTCCAAAGGGCCCCAGCTTGGGCCCGCTGGCACTTCCCTGGGGGGAATGATGCCTGCCTCTGGGGTTGCTGGGTCGGACCTGGCTCCTTGGAGGTAGGCATCATGACAGATGGCCCCGAGCCATCATTGCTCCCACCTAGAGCCTGCTCCTGCTGCTGCTGCTGTCCATGTGCCCTCTCCGATGATGCCTGCACATCCTCCATCAGCTGGTCTCCAGTTGTGGTGTCCACCCCTGCTGGACCGCCGACTCCCGACTGTGGCAGGGATGGGATCTCCACCAAGCTGGCTGTGTTGGTCCGGCCAGGTCCACAGGGGGCCCTGGTGGAATCCGGGCCGGAAGACGGCAGTGAGAACGACTGGGGCATAGTCTCCACAGAGGAGGAGAGGTCCGCCAGAGTGCGCGTCACATGTAGGAACCCACCAACTAGGGCCCCTCCCAACAGTGCCACGTCGCAACGCTGCTGTTCTTGATGGCGTGTGTTCTCTGCCCAGGAAGAACGCACGTCATCATGAATGTCACGCGTGCGCAAGGCGACACCAATCAGGACGGAGCCCATACGTTCATGGGACCCCTCGTCCGCAGGTAGTGGAGAGGCAGATGACATGGCACTCTCCCCTACCTGCGGACGGGCCTGGGATGGGGCATCCCTGCTGGTGCATGGCGGTGCAGTCACAGGGTCAAGGACAGGGACATGCACAGGCCCCTCCGTGGTGGCCTGTGCTGCCTCCTGACCCTGGCCCTGGACTGCACCACTTGCACCAGTGGTACTACCCCCACCAGGCCCCATGTGCGGCTCAGTAGCGGGCTCCTCCTCCTCTGTGGAGACCACCAACCTGGATGTTTCCATACCGTCTTCGGCCATTGTAAGCCCCTGTGGGGGCTCACCCGGCCCTTCCACCACAGCCGTAGTGGCAGACACGGCACCAGCCCCCTCACTCCCGGATGATGGCAAGTCCTGGGAGGGTGGCTGGGCCTTGCGTCGCTGCCCAGTGGAGGCATCCCCGCCGCTTGGCTCCACAGTGCCGTCTCCGCCCTCTTCTTCACTTGACGCTGCGTAGAGGGAGACATAGAACACAAGCATCAGGGTACAGTACAATATTCCCCTAGACAGGAAGCAATAACACATGAGTGGCAGTGTCTAACATCACTTCCATCCTGTCCCTCCACAACACATGGGTGAATGCACGCAACACACATGCATAAACAGGCATGGCGCCTGCAATCAACATCAGCATCCATGTACAAGGGCCTCTATTAATCAAAATGTTGCCTTCAAACTCACATGCATCATGGCTCACACTGATCCAATGCACACACATCACCGGAGGGTCATGCATCATGCCTTGTACACCACAGACACAGTGGATAGACACAGTGCATACAACAGTGACCGCACTGCATGAGTGATTCTACACATCATCACGGACATGTGTCATGAATCCATGGCGTATCGAAGTCACAGACACACTTCTCAGACACACACACATGTGCACCATACATGTACATGACAGCAGCACCCATCCCTCACACCCCCACCATGTGCAAGAACAGACACTAGCATGCTTTCATGTGTGCATTTGCCATACAGATCCCCATGTATCATTGGAACTCATGCACCAACCTCGCACATTACTGGTCTCACATGCATGACCATGATGTCCCTGCACACACACATCCATACATGGCCCATGTCACACATACAGGCAAGTATCAGACTACCAGCACACTGCAACATGCCCTGTCTCACACACCAATGCTTGGCCACTTACCGCTCAACTCCAGACGGGTCTTCCTCCGAAGGATCTGGGTGTGGAGCGCTGGGCATACGTGTTCCAGGACCCTCCTCTGAATGTCACTCATGCTGACCCGGCCCCCCTGCGCAAGGCGCTGGGCCTTGTGGAGGGTCCTGGACCTGAAGTCCTCCCAGCGCTTCTTGACGTGCTTGATGTCGCGGGTTGCCACCCCCTCCGCGTTGATGGCAACCACTACATCGTCCCAGATCCTCTCCCGTCCTTCCTTGTTGGCACCTGATGTTCTGAAGAGGGCATCATAATGCCCCAGGACATGCTCCACCAAAACACCAACTTCCTTCACACTGAAGCTGGTGGCCCTCTGCCTCTCTGGCTGGGGGTCGCCAGTGGTCTCAGATGGTGTTTGCCCCGAGGCAGGCGTGGGTGGGCAACTGGGTCCTGGGGCTGGGCTGTGGAGCGATGGTATCCCAGTCGGGAGTCTTCTATTCCAGCAGGGGTGGACACAGCAACTGGAACCCTGGCTGACGTGCAGGCACCAAATAGCAGGGCACGTGGGCAGCAGGCAGTCAGGCAGCAGCAGATTGCAGGTGGGAGCGTGCTCTGGGCTCTGGGGTGCAGTAATTCGGCCTTCTGGGCAGGAGCGTGGTCTTCATGTGTTTTCACGTGGCCAGCTTGATACGGAGTGATTTGGCACGTGAAAAAATTGCACGTCAGCGTGTAATTGGAGGAAAGGCCCATGGTGTCCAGGGTGGCCGCAGAGGGGGAAGAGGCAGGGGTGCGCCACTTGAGCACGATGTTGTGCCATGTGTCGGTGCAATCATGCCACCACCCCCTGTGGTTCCGGGAGATGCAGCTTCTGAATCTGGCACTGGTGCCCGTGTGACCCGGCAGTCAGTTTCATCGACTGCCACGGGCCCAAGGGTAGTGGTAGCTGCAGGTGCAGCTGTGGACACCACCACCCAGGCTCAGGGTCTGCCAGCACAGGCTGTGTTGGCAATTGAAGAGCCCTTGGAAGATTTCCAACAGGACCGGAGGGAATCCGTAGGGGCACGCAGGGCTGCCCTGACCAAGACACGTGTCCCTGGGGCAGTAATGTCATCTGCTGCCCCGAACAGCCGGGTGTTGGCAAGTGCAGGGGCAGATGCAGCCAACAACACCCCGGTTGTGAGTCTGCCAACCAGGACAGTTGCGGTCAATGACCCTGCCACAGCGGATGTTGATGCGCAGGGTCCATTAGAGGGCTCCCAGCTGCCACTGACACAAGTCAGTCCTTTGGTCGTCCCTCCACCTGCCACTCCCTTGGCTCAATCCACCAGTCCCACTGGCCATACTGATCAGGGCGGCATCAGCCAGCCAGGGTCTGCGCCACAATCCAAGAGGAGGAAGGTTGCACCTGCAGCACAGGCTGGGACCCCACACACAGCCACGACCTCCTGCACGTCAAGGAAGAAGCCTTTCTGCAACCAGGAACTGGACTTCCTCGTGGGCTACGTGCGGAAACACAGCCGTGACATGCTAGTGGGTGCTAATTGTCAGACAACGGCTGCCCACCGTGATACCCACTGGAAGCAAGTTGCGGAACATGTGAGTGCATTCGGCCATGAGGTGCGCACGGCGCAAGAGTGCAAAAAGCGTTGGAATGACCTCAAACGCAGCGCTAAGGCTAAGCGTGCCTCAAATTACAACTTGACTCTGGGGCTTGCACCGGAGCAGGAAGACCTCACTCCGCATGAGTCACTCGTTGCGGAGTTCATACCATCTGAATTGGTCGAAGGAGTGGGAGAGATGCTGGACTTTGATGGCCAGCCCGGTGAGTGTTGATGCATTTTTGTCGAGGACGTGTGTGTTTTACTTGTGTGATGTGTGGTGCATGACTGCCACTACATGTCACATGTACATGGTTATGATGTGTGAGTAATGCAATGCTTCCCTGATGCATGTCTACTCTGCTGGATGGTGGACATGTGGAGCAGACAGGGACTGTCCACATCACCACTTTTGCACCGTAGTCACATGCTGGTTACGAGTATGCCCCTCCGGTCCATTTTCCAGATCACTGGCACTTCTGCATGTAGTGTGGGGTGAGCTTCCTCTCAGCCCAGGAACTATGCATAGCATGACTGACGTGCATGTGTCCTCTGCCTGCAAGGGGGTAGCCAATGTAGGCATGCTTCCTTGCCCCTCAACCCCCCTGCTCTGCACCCCAATTCCATTTTAGCACTGTTCTACTACAATATTGCCGTTGGTTACTTCCCTGGTCATGCCTCCTGTGTACATTCTAACATCCAGCGGCCAATCTGCCAGACATATCCATTGTGGTACTTCCTTAGTACTTGATGCAGGGTGTCTACCTTGGACTGTGCAGAGGTCAGATGCCCCGCAGGGACATGAGTGCCCATTCATGCTCCATGTGCATTCCACGCATGCCCATATGTGTCCATGACTGGATGATCACTGTTACACAAGTCCATGATGACCCAAATTGCATGCATTTCATCTGCCTTCCCGTGTCAACTGTGGCTCAGTACTGCGTTGCACACATGTTTAGGGTCTGACAATCTGTGAGGGTCACAGGCCTCAGCCTCTTTAATGGCCAATGACTCTGTCCAACTGGTGTAGTGTCTTCTGCACACGTGGGTGGACTCCAGAGGTTTCATCATGTGTCTTGCTTACTGTCCAATCATCATTTGCAGTGTTGTCACTTGACTCACATGAAGCTGTTGATGCTAGTCAACACTGTCTGTCAATAAACAGGTCTATGGTCAGCCTTTTGATACCATGCTAGGCATCCCTGCTTTTGCACTTGGGTGGAGGGGTGCTTTGCTTGTAGATATGCTACCCATTTCATGCACATTGCACGTGATGCCTGAAGTTGACCTTGCACTGCCTTCACATTTTCTGACACACACCATGGAGTCCTTGTACATGTAGGTAGTGAGTAACAAACATATTTGCTGCACTGCATAGACCCACTTCAATGCAGACTGCCACCTTTCAACAGGTCTGATCACAGAAGCAATTCCAAGTTGACCCAGCATGCATGCAAGGTTCTATTTTGTGTGTCACATGTCTGCCTGATATGTTTGTTGTCGGTGTGTGTGTTGTGTGTTTCGAAAATGTGTAGTGACCTTTTTTCTCTCTATTTTTCAGATGATGACGCAATGGAGCCGGAGGATGGTGTTGTCATGCCAGGCACAGGGTTGTTATCACTACATCAACCCAGCACAAGTGGGGGTAGTGGGGTGGTAGGCCATCTTGTCTCTGGCTGCCTATGAGTCCAGCCCTGAAGAACACTCTGATGACCATGTCGAGTTGGATGAGCATCAGGTCCATATGTCAGGGGTGAATGATTCTGATGTGGACACTCCTCTGTCGGCGACACCTGCACTGAGGGGTCAGACAGTCTTGGAACCTCTGCCCGTGGTGGATCGGGACGCAGGGTCACCCTCCACACCAGTCACTGATGTGCCTGGGACATCACGTCGACGGGGGAATGTAGTCGTGCAGCCGCGGGCGGTGCCAACACAACAAGGACACACGGTCCTTGGGTCCCGCAGGGGTCAAGCCCAGCAACTTGGTCACCGTGCGCAACCACAGTATACTGAGTGGGAGCTGACATGACTGCCAATTCTGAACGGCAGGGGGCAGCAATGGAGAAATCGCTGAAATCATGGAGCGTGTGGCCCAATCTGTGCTCCCCCCTGCTAGGCAGGTGCTTCTCCAGCAGCAGGCGGCATGGTCCACGGCCTGCTCGCTCAGGCTGGGCATGGCGTCCTCAGACAGGACACGCCGGACTGAAATGTTGTCTCTGCGTCAAGCAATTGCTGCTCACGAAGAGGCACACATGAAGGCCCTGAGGGAGGAGCATGCTTCCCTCAGATCCACTCTGGGTGTCCTTCTGATGTCCCAGAGGGAGCGGGCAGAGGAGAGGTTTGCACAGCTTGAGCGTACCATCTCGGCTGAGCTACATGCTTGCCGGGAGGTGCAGTGGTTGTCCAGCCAGGCCTTGCAGGAAGAACTCTGTGTTACGCGTGCTACCTTGCAAGAGGAAGCACGTGTATCACGGGAGGTTCTGCATGCACACCTACATGTCATCGCCACACAGAACCAGGCTCAGCCGTCCGGCAGACCTGCTGCCGACGAGGGGCAAGCTGCGGCTAGGCGTGGTCATGCTCCTGTGCCACGTCCTCCTTTCCAGAAAGAGCCAGACTCGGACGACAATCTATCTCCCACATAGGTCGGGCTGTTCAGGCGTTGAGCCCATGGAGGTTTTTTTTTTCCTCAGCATCATCGCATGTGGGTGTTGAGCAGCACCCTGTAACTCCCCTCTCCTGGGTGCCTCCCACCCGGGTCGTATGGGGCCATTTTTGATTTTTCTTTTAGTTTAGTTAGTTAAGTTTCTGTTTGATAGTTAGTTTAAATAGGTAAAGTAGGTTTTCCATAGTTAGTGTAATTAGTTAATATAGTTTAACATTGATAGTCTATTGTGCTTTCATGTGACGGTGTGGTGCTTTGTGGCTTTTGAAAGCATCCACTGTCTGTTCCAGCTGGGCCCTTCAAGCTTGTCTTGTGTATGTGTTTGCTGCTTGGGGTCCTTGACTCACATATGCCACTCCTGCTTCCCTTATCCATGGGCTTGCAAGGATGGTTCGGTGTAACAGCCTATTACACAAGGGCGATGGACTGTCATATCTGTGGCATGTCTGCTGCTGTGGAACTTGTGTTAACACTCCTAGTGGGGATGATTGGGGTGTAACTGACCACTGTTCTTCTTTTGCTAGATGGGGTGTTTAATGATTCATGTGAACATTCATTGCTATGCATTGTGTAGTATTTTTCTTATCTTTCATGAACATGTGCTTGTTGAAAATCATGCCGTAGATAGTGTGTTCCACACTGTTGCTGTGTAAAACGGCCTGATGGTGTGATTTCTGATGTACGTCTCTGACATGGTCCAATGCCTGAAGAGACACACACACATGAATAATAAGCATTAATCATGTGTTTCATGGACTTTCTGCAGGGGGATGAGCCTCAAGACCACCTTTGCCAGCAGACATGGGCCATTGGACGTCAGGAATCTGGACACGTTTGGTGGTGCCGCCATGCGCATGTGTGCGCAAGCAGAGGCACAGGGATTGCGATCATACATCCAATAAACGATGATGTGTTTCAAGGGACTCCAGGCAAGGTGAGCAGCACAGGGGGGTCACAACACAGCAAACCTTCCACCTGGCCAGTTGAACATGCATGCTTAGTAGCAGAACTGACGGTGAGCTTGGACAAATATTGGTGTTGAAGCGCACAATACAGCTCAGATGTGTTGGTGGACTGATGGCTAGTTGATGAGAAAGTTGTCTCTGGCACCTGCATGGGCAGTGGCACATACCCTCCGTTCCACCATGGTCCATTGAGGTACTTGCATTAGCCATGTAGCGTTGCAAGATGTGGAATGAAGCAGCTCACAGGGACAGACAGCAAGGGACAGACTCGGGTGCAGTGCATTTCATTTCCAAGTAGAATTTGATACATGCACTGGCTACTTTATTATGGTCATGGTGGTACAGGACTTGTTCTGAAGTCAGACCTTGCTATATGCGTCTGTCTGCTTACCCAGGGAACATTGCATGTTGTGTGAATCGTGACACATTGGTGTTCCATTTGCCACGCACCCACCGGTGCCTGACTTAATGCATTGACTGTGTATGAACTATCACAGGGGTAATGTTACGTATGGGTATGAAGCATCCACACAAGATTGTCTGTTTGTAGAGTATTTTGTTACTCTGGGGCATATTTGGTGGTGTGTTTGTGTGTTTTGGGCATGCACAGATTATTAACTGTGGCTCTCTTTGCAGCATTGAACTGCTGCTGTTACCGGACCGGAGAGTGCGCGGGCAGGAGGCCAGCACTCACCCCAGAGATAAGTTTCTCTTTGACTTCCATTTGAGTAATTTGCTGCTATGTGCATGTGAGCAAGTCTGGTCTATTTGTGTATGTGTTAATGTGTGTACTACATTTTGGTGCATTCCCTACTTTCCTGTGTCAATCCTACTCCCCTCTCCTGCCCCTCATTCCGGTTATCCAGTATGCCAATGCCTGTGCCGAATGCATACCCCTGACCCTCCTTCCCTACCAGGGTCTCAGAGGCCTGTGTGAGTTAGACCTTGCAGGCACCCAGACCACGGTGGGGGTGGTTGTTTTGTGCCACTCCTGCGCCTGTACATGGGAGCTGTAACAGTAGAAATCCGTTCGTGTTGAATCATTCTATGTTATGTACCACACATGTTTCAGATCCTGTTGTGACATTGTTTTACTGTGCTACCTTGGTTGTTAACATCATTGTGGTAGTACTTGGCCTTTGTGGCATACTGCTACTTGAAGTCATCTACTGGAGGCTGTTCTGGTTTGTTTTACTGCCTGCAGGGTATTTGCTTGGCTTCTGTGTTGTCCTGCTTTGAGTTCTCTTGGATATTGTGCTTTTGCAAATCTAGGTGGACTCTGAGGGTGCTGGCAACTTTTTACACACAAGGTGGGAGATGTTGACAAAGGGGAAGGGTGATCCTGTGGCCAGGTGGAATTCGAGGAAGTCGGATGAATAACCCAGATGCAGTTGTTCAGATGGGTCGTGGTGATTTGTGAGGGAGGGGGCTGTTTTGTTGTTGATAGTTGCCTTGCCCGGCAGTGTGATGGGCACCCTGCAATTGTAATTATGCTTTACTATGTACATGATGTATTCTGCTCATCAATGCCTGTTCATGTGTTGTGTTTACCTTTCAGGTGTGAGGGGATAGTTGTGGTTTGACATGCTGGGGTATACACATGGTGAATGTTCACATGCGATGTGTAGAGGACATTGATGGTCACTTGATTTCACATGCATATGTTGAGTGCATGTCCCTACTCACCCACACACTCGCACTATGATCCACTACATGTACAACCACCCTTACATGTCCACGTGTACACTCTGTTTGCCTTCTGGTGCCCACTGTGTCCCTGCAGCGAATGTTCTATGACCATTTGTGGATCCTGTACATGCCTAATTTTGTTATTTTATGTAGTTTGTCGCTTAGATGTGATGCTCAGGGTGTGCATCACACACAATGGCTGTTCACTGTGCTGTGCGCTGAGCAGTGTGTTGCATGAGGTGGACATGGCACACAGTAGCTGCAGTGTTGATTATGCAATGCACATTGTGCATGTGGACAGGCATTCATTGTTATGTTTCAAATACGACTTTTGGAATGCATTTGGGTATGACTTATTTTGGGTGGGAGGTTGTTGGTCAGTCATTTCATCTGATTCCATGTCAGGCATCATTGTCTGATGCCCATTTACATTTTTCACATGGCAATGTGTACCTTATTGGTACTGTGTTGGTGTATGGCTATTGCTTGCCATGTCATGTTGTGGTTTGGGAGGGTTTGAGTGACATACCAGTGATAGTCATGGCCTGTTTTGCAGATCTGTGTGATTCACACCTTGCATGTGTGCCTTTTGGTCACACAGGATTGGTTGTGTTTAAGTAGCTAGGGTTGCACACAATGTGCAATTCCATGGCAACAATCTCAGGGTGGTAAGGCTGTGACAGTTGACTGTTTCTTTGTCATCATCGATTGTCACCTGGTATTTGCCAGGCCTGTGTGCACTCCGCAGGGTTGGGAGTTTAGGTGAAAAATCTGGCCACAAGCTGGGACCAGACTTCCTCGCCACGTGCCCTATCCCCTCCCATGGGCAGCGCCTGTGCCTGTGGTTGGGGATGTGGGGGCACCACCATGTCCATCGGTACGCCCTGCCGTGTTGCAACATTGTGCAGGACACATGCTGCCACAATGATCCTGCACAATACTAGGGGTGCATAGAGTAGCTGCCCGCCAGAGCGGTCAAGGGAGCGGAAGCGTGACTTGAGCACTCCGAATGTGCGCTCCACTATGGCCCTGGTTGCAATATGGGCAGCGTTGTATCTTACCTGGGGTGGTGTGGTGGGGTTCCGGATTGGCGTCATCATGTGGTTGCTCAGAGGGTAGGCACTGTCCTGGAGAGGTGATAATGGTTGTGATTATTGGGGTTTGTGTGTGTGTGTGACATGCATGCATGTGCACGGGCATTTGTACTCACCTAGGAGCCATGTGTCGCCATGCTGCCCAGCTTCCAGGGCCTGGCTCAGGGCAGAAATTCTGTATATGAAACTGTCATGGGTCGAGCCAGGGTAGTTTGCATAGACAGAGGTGATGATTCCCTTTGCATCGCATACCACCTGTATGTTGATGGAATGCCAGTGCTTGCGGTTTCGGTAGATGTGCTCAGTGGCCTTAGGTGGACGTAGGGCCACTTGGGTGCAATCTATGGCACCGAGCACTTTGGGGAAGTGTGCCACCCTGTAAAAGTCCTGGACAACGGCCTGCCTTTCTGCGGGTGTTCTGGGCATGTATATGTGCCTGCGGACTGAGGGGCGCGCTGTCATGATTGCCAATACCTGGTGTAGGCAGCGTGACTGCGTGGCCTGTGAGACCCCACCCACTATGGCAGTAGTCCGCTGAAAAGACCCAGTGGACAAAAAATGCAGGACATTGAGCACCTTCTCCAAGGGGCTCAATGCTTGGGAGCAGAGGGTGGGGGATGTTAGGTCATCTTCCCACTCCCTGACCAGGTATAGGATGATATGGGGTGGAAACCTATACCTGCCATAGACCTGGTCATCAGGCATCCTAAAAAGGCTTGTCCATGGTGAAAAAATGCGTGCCCTGGCTATTCTCCTCCTCCTGCGGTGTCCCACGATCAGTGCTGTGACAAATGGGGCATTCATCGTAGCTGTATATACGTGTTTGTTGTTTGCGCGCACTTTTATGCTGTGTGCGGGGACGCTTCCGCCTGCCTTCGTGTGACGGACGCGTTGACGCCTGTGTGTGTCTTTTGCCGTGCGTGGCTTTCCCGTATTCGAATCCATGAATACGGGTTGTACGCGTGCGTGTGGGCGTTCCGTGTAGTTCCCTGCAGTACTTCCCCAGTTACGCCTTCTTTTTCACGCATTGATCCCCATTCCGCGTGTTAGGCCCACTGTTCCACCCACTTTTGTTGTGTGCGCTGCGCTATGTGCGCTTTTGCTGTGCACGAAGCGCACGCCGTTTGATGACGTGTGTGCCCGCGTGCGCCATGCACGGATTTGGCGCACAACCAGTGGGAAAGTAGCGCAGCGCCTTCCTTGAATCGCACGTGTGCACGTGCGCTTGCTTTCTCACGCTTGCGCCTCCTTGCTCCTGCTTGCGCTGGGATTTTCGGCACACGTTTGTTCCATGAATCGGCCCCTTAGTCTCTATGAGATAAAACTGATTTAGTGCAAGATCACAGTTTTCTTTTCCATTGCGAGAACGGAGAGGTTGTGAGATCGGTTTTTTAATGTACTACTGATTGACTGGTAAAAAAATAAAATCCTGGGATGCTATTACAGGTTTTGGACGTGGACTAACAGAAGGCGTGCTCTACCTGCTGAGGCCTTTGGTTCCCGAAGTATATTAAGAGTGCTAAGAAATACCTTTTCCTGAACCACGCATTTCTGAATAACGTATTCAGATGTAAGCATTAATGCTGTTTCAGTTTACAAAATGTTAAAATGGGATCATATAATAAGAGACTTTACAACATATTATTGCCTCTACAGGGCTCTAAAGAGATGTCCAGATGTACTAGTGTTGAGTGTCAACTAGGTTTAAAAGAAACCCTTTCCGTTGTTGACCAATGAGATAAACGAACAAGATAAAGATAGCCGACACGCAGTCTTTAGCTTGGGTTCGAGTAAGTATTCAATTACAGATCTTTATGGCTTAACTTTGCCAAAAATAAAGTTTCTTTGCATCCTGATGGTGGGAATGAGATTTGTGATTTCCTACATAATGATGTGAATAGGATTCATTCCAAGTATTTTCATCTTTGTGATATAAGAGTAATTATTACCTAGGTGGTGTTTTGATTATTACTTTTTAAAGTCATTATTTTCGTATTAATAATAAAAAAGAAAGTAACATGGGAACGGTGGAGTTATGCAAATCACTAATATGTTGTATTGTTTTTAGGTGGTAAAACTCACCCTACGTGTTAACAAGGGAATTATTATAATTCCCTTTGACAGTCCTGAAGAAGGCTGCGTCATCAAGAGGACAAACACTTGTGATGTCCATCGAGTCAACTGAAACAAATGTAGACTATTTTTTGTACTGTGTATTTGTCTAACACGCAGTAAATACCATCTGCCACTGAAGTGGAGGAGACTGTACAAATAGAAATAGATCAAATGTTGACCAAGAGGTTAACTAGTTATGTGTGATGGATATATTTTTTAAAAATAATGAATGAATGGTAGGAATGATGAAGTGTGAGTTGAATTGTTGTGATTAATATTTTGTGAGATGTTTTTTAAAGAATTTTGATATTTTTTATATGTATTGATGATAATAAAAATGAATATGAACCAAATGATTGACATTTATTGATATTTATAAAGAATGTAAATGTGAAACGTGCACCATTCCCGATTCGACTGGTCCATAGTGTTGTTTTGCCCAAGCTGTTGATGCCATCACTCCTCTCACCTTAAGGAAAGCAAAGAAAGCTAAGCACTCCAATGCCTTGTTCTCTCAGGAGCTGCTGGAACTACATTCCAAGAAGAAAGTTGCGCTCTCATCCTGGAAAATGGACCCCAATGACGCCTCCAAGATGTCCTTTAAGGCTATCTCCAAAGATTATAAATCAGGTATAATCAAGGCCAAAGCCTGCGTCATTTAATACAAGGATAGCTAATGCAAAATCTGGGACAAAAGACATTTTCACCATCTTTAGAGAGCTGGAAAAGCCTTCCACCCCGCCTCCTACTCTCTTGAAGGACAAAAACTGGTGCAGCAAAATTCAATCTGCTATGTTCGATAAATTGAATACCCTGCAAACTAAAATATTAGCCCATCAACAAGCTCTGACTCACCTAATAGCTAACCTGCACAGTAACCCGCTCATGGCTACCAATGCTAATGTAGCCCCGCCATTCGACTTCAAGGATATGAGTAAATCTGAAGTCATCTCCCTCCTCAAATCTATTAAACCGTCCAATCGCAAAGGGGATGTATGTCTGGCTGGGGCCCAGCTTATTAAAGACTGTACCCCTACCCTTGCCCCTTTTATGACAGCATTCATCAATGCATTCTTCCAATCTGGCCATGTCCCAACTGGCCTTAAGGAAGCTTGGGTATGCCCGCTCCTTAAGAAACCTTCCCTTGACCCAACGGTCCCGGGGAATTATAGGCTGATTACCACCGTCCCTTTTTTACTAAATATTTGGGACAAAGCAGCCTACATGCAAGTCCAAACATTCCTTGAAGAAACCCGTCTTCTGGGTCTTCGGCAGTCTGGCTTCCGTCCATGACACAGCACCGAAACGGCTCTCTTAGATCTGAAAAATCAAATGGAGGACATCAGAGACGCAGGCAAACCAGCGCCCCTCCTGCTCCTTGATTTATCTGCTGCATTCGAGCTGGTGGATTACAACACACTTTGCCACCATATTTCCATGGCGGACAATTTCTCCCTGAAGGCCTGTGCTTGGATCAGCTTGTTTCTACAGGAAAGGGACATGAAAGTCTTTTCTGACTCAGCCTGTGCCATTCCAAGTCACATCCAATGCGGAATCCCTCAGGGCTCTTGCATTGCGCCTACCCTTTACAACCTGTTCACAGGGCCCCTGTTCAACATTCTGGACGCACTGGGCATCTCATAAACTAATTATGCTGATGACACCCAGGTGCTTATCCCCCTCACGGGTGATTACGAGGCCAACATGAACACCCTCAACTCCATCTACTCTACAATCCAATCCTGGAAGGCAGAAAACTGGTTATGCCTTAACAGCGAGAAAACCGGACTTTTGTTAATTGGATCACCGACCACTTTGGGTAACTTGGACAAACAATACAGCTCCTTCACCATTGATAATATACCTATCACAGTGTCCCAAACAATCAAGACCCTGGGTGTCTCATGGCCACTGGGCAAGGACCACAGGCTCCACTACATAAAAGGCGCCTTTGGCGCCAGGCTCATGAGTAAGTGTGCTCTGCACACTTTATTCTGGTGCAAGTGCCTTTTTTTTTCCTGCAGGGCCTCCACGTGCCTCCAGGTCGGGCATGGCCATAGGAGTTAATTGGGCTACACATGCAGCATCCTCTAGGAGTGGCAGGGTGGGGCCACGAGTCGGAACAAATGGGCGTGGCCGGCACCAGGCTATTAAAGCCTGGCCCGCCCACATGCAGGCGCTTCGTGTTAGTCTGCTTACAGCAGCGTAACGCTCACCGCCGTCTGAAGCGCATCCTTACCTGATTCCAGCAGTTTACCTGATTCCAGCAGCTTACCTGATTCCAGCAGCAACCGCAGTTGGAGCGCATCCTTACCTGATCCCAGCAGCAACCGCAGTAGGAGCGCATCTTTACCTGATTCCAGCAGCAACCGCAGTAGCAGCACATCCTAACCTGATTTCAGCAGCAACCGCAGCTGGAGCGCATCCTTATCTGATTCCAACAGCAACCTCAGTCGGAACGCATCCTTACCTGATTCCAGTAGCAACCGCAGTCGGAGCGTATCCTTACCTTATTCCGGCTCCCAGTCACAACACTACTCAGGAGCCCACTTTCGGCCAGCATCCAGGCATCCTTCTTCCGCCTGCAGATCTACAGATAACAGCATTCCCGTCTACTTCGCCAGGCCATCCCTGCAAGAGAAAAGGACAAAATAAGGTTAGAAAAACTATAAAGACATTACGCTAAGGTCGTGCTCAAACCAATCCTTGCGCTTGACCTAAGAACCAAACTTACCACCTATTGGGACATCGTGAACTCCCTTTTTCTCCATTGGGCCTAGCTTCTTGCACCGCAACTACCTCTGGACTTCATATCACCTATTGGGGAAAAGGAAAGACATTACAAGAAGATACAGACAAAAATCAAGGAAAAAGACATTACAAAAGGATACAGACAATAATCATAATAGAAGGGCGCTTACCTTTGAAGGGGTTAAGCCACAGCCGCTCTGGGCTGCCACGCACATGGACCAGTGAAAAAACTCGGTCTATCTAAAAGCGCCCCTGCAGTGAGAAGCAGGATGGAGAGCTCGCCATTATAATTAAACAGGTGAGACTATATGGGTAGGCGCATGCTCACCACATTCTGGGAAGGAGGGTTCGAGGGAGACCACAGTCATATCACAGCATTCTTAAGGCCTCTCGTATTCTCGCAGGGGCAGTACCAACGACCAGCGCAGTCCACAACACTGGAGCAGGGGAAGAAGCCTGACCAAGGGGAGCCAGTTCCAGGGAGGGCTGCAACCATGCCCCAACGTCCCTGCAGAGACCAGGTGAGTGTAACAGAACGCGAAGCCTCTCTGAAGCTCTGCCTGGGAGTTATGGAAACCTAAGAAACAGACCAGTTGGCCCAACTACTGATGGAACTACAGGCAGAAGTTCATGCCTCCAGACAAGAAAACAATGCCTTAAGAAGGGACCTTATTATAGCTTGTGAACGAACTGACGACTTGGCAAGACAAATGCTTCAGACCCACGCAGGCCAGGTTCCATTACCTGGGCTTGCCCATCCTCCGATGCCACAGCCATCACCACCAGTTCAAGTGGTGCTTCCAGGTGCGGTGTGACCCCGCCCGAACGCTTCACCGGCGACCCCAATAAGTATGCTACATTCATGAACCAATGTCGCCTCCACTTTTTGTGCCGGCCTGTGGCTTTTCCTAATGATAGCGCAAGAGTCGCCTTTGTTCTTTCATATTTAGGAGGCAGCACAGCGGACAGGTCGATACCATTAGTAAACCAGGATGATCCTCTACTCTGAAACTTTGGGGAATTCCAGCGGGATATGGAAAAATTGTTTGCTAGACACACCCAAGGACAAGCCCTGGATAATGAACTATTGCCAGTCAGGCAGGGAAACCAATATCTGCTGACCTATATCGCTACTTTTAATCGTCTCATAGCACAGACAAATTGGCCAGAAGAGAACAGGACCACGCCATTTTATCAGGGATTGCGTGGGGAACTAAAGGATGTTCTAGCCCAAGTGGTCAATCCTCCTGAAGGTTGTGCGGAATACATCAATCTGACTGTGCAGCTTGACCACAGGTTGCAGAATCAAAAAATGGATCGCACAAGGACTCAAGGGACGTCAATCTATATGCGAGCCCGGGACAACCAAACTAAAACCCACAAACAAACCGAGTCAATGCAGATCAGGGGATTACGGGCTCCTATCTCCAAGGTTGAGAGAGAAAAGAGAAGACAACAACAACTCTTTTTATACTGCGGAAGAGCAGGACATTTCCCCCGGGAATACCAGGTAAAACCCCCAAGAAGATAGTTGGTGCGATGGACAATGGCAATGAGGAAAAGGAACAAAATCCGGAAAACTCTAACACCCGACAAGCATAGGGGTCCACTTGTCGAGCGAAAAGAAGGAATCTGTACAGACCTCACATCTGGTCATCCTGGTACTTTTGGTCAACCACCAACAACCATCAAAGGTACATGCATTGGAGGCATATATTGATAGCAGAGTGGTGGGAAATTATATTGATCAAGATCTGGCCGCACAAATAGGCCTTCCTCTCCAGCAAAAGCTGATATCGGAAAACGTCACAGCAGTGGATGGTTCTCAGTTGTCATACAGCCCAGTGACACAACATACTGAAAAAGTCATGCTGATGTGTCAGGATGGTTATCGGGCAGACATCTCTTTCGATCTCATAGGAGCTCCCCAGTTCCAGATGATCTTAGGAATGCCTTAGCTGGAAACCCACAACCCTAGGATCGACTGGCGAAAACGAGTGCTGACCTTCCCTCAAGAATGTGCTAACATCTGCTACCACAGAAATGTGAAGAGCTGGGAAATCAAGGCAAAATCTATCCTGGGGCTCTCTGGTTCCCTACCCCCTGAATACCTGGATTACCAGCATGTGTTCCAGAAGGAGCAAGCGAACACCCTGCCTCCACACAGACCTTATGACTGCCAGATCAATCTGGCGTCCAGAGCACAAATTCCCTGCAGTCGAATTACGCACTAATGGAGCAAGAAAACAAGCATCTGAGATCTTATCTGGATCAATACCTAGCTAACGGCTTCATCCACCCGTCTAAGTCCCATGCCTCCTCGGCTCTCTTTTTCGTACCAAAGAAAGAGGGCGACCTAAGAACTTGTATAGATTATAGAGCGCTTAACCAAATCACGGTAAAGAACATATACCCCCTGCCACTCATCCCGGAGCTTATAGACCAGGTGAAGAATGCTCAAATTTACACTAAACTGGACCTACGAGGAGCCTATCACCTTGTGAGAGTTAAAAAGGGGGACGAGTGGAAGACAGCATTCCGAACCAAATATGGGCTTTTCGAGTATCAGGTCATGTCTTTTGGACTATGTAATGGCCTGGCGGCGTTCCAATTTTTTATGAACGATGTGCTTCATTAATTATTGGACGTTTGCGCACTCGTCTACATAGATGACATTCTTATTTACTCGGAATCCAAGGAGGACCACGTCAGCCATGTAAGAGCAGTTTTGGAAAAGCTTCAACAGTATCGGCTGTTTGCCAAATTAGAAAAGTGTTTCTTCCATGTTACAGAAGTTGAATTTTTGGACTTCATGCTCACACCACTAGGGGTACACATGGACACACGCGAGGTGGATGCTATCCTTCAATGGCCATCACCAACATCCACAAAAGGAGTACAGAGTGTGCTCAGATTTGCCAATTTTTACCGTCAGTTTATTCCAAGGTTTTCGCAAATAGTTCATCCAATAACCTCCCTACTGAGAAAAAATAAGAATTCTTCTGGTCTCCCGAAGCAGAGAACACCTTTCTGGAGCTGAAACTTGCCTTCACCACATCACCAGTCCTTCGACACCCTCGACCAGACCTGCCATACGTGGTCGAAACAGATGCCTCCAACGTAGCCATGGTAGCAGTATTATCGCAAAAGGACCCTGACAAGGGGCAATTACATCCCATAGCGTTTTGGTCCCGTACGTTTTCCGCGCCAGAATTGAAATATGCAATCACTGACAAGGAACTACTAGCGATTAAGGGAGCCTTCAAAACATGGAAACACTATCTTCTGGGAGCAAGACACACTGTCACATTTATCACAGATCACCGTAATCTACAGTACTTGAAGACTGCCAAGGCACAATCCTCACGCCAGCTTTGCTGGGCTCTCTTCTTTGCCGAATACGATTTTGTCATTACTTACCGAACAGGAGTACGCAATGGGAAAGCAGACGCTCTGCCATGCATGGGTGAGGACAAGGAAGCTTTCACCACATCCGAGCCTGTGGCCATCATTCAAGAAGAACGGATCCAAAACCAAATCGCCACAACTGCCTGTTTAGATGACTTGAAAACCGATCTCCAATCTTGGATGAACCAAACAGCACAACAGGAGTGGCTAGCTAGAGGAGACCAATAGACCATCAAAAATTATCTACCCTATTTTTAAGGGAGACTATATATTCCGGACAAGAAATTACAAGACCAGATGATAGCAAATTACCATGAATCATTAGTGGAAGGACACCCAGGGATTGCCAAGACTCGAGCTAAAATACAAAAGGGCTATTGGTGGCCAACCTGGAGATAAGACATTGCCCAATTCATTGCGACCTGTGGTGTCTGCGCTTAACACAAATCTCAGAAGTTAAGTCCAGCAGGGTTACTACGTCCCTTGACTGTACCCCCAGCGCCATGGCATACCCTGTCTATGGACTTTATCACCGAACTTCCTCCCTGCAACGGGTTTAACACAATCCTGGTTATTGTAGACTTATTCTCCAAGATGGCCCATTTTATTCCATTAAAGGGGCTTCCCACTGCTTCCGCCTTTGCCACCGTATTTTTGGAGCAAATTGTCAAATTAAACTTATTCTCCATCTAATGCAATGGACCACCAACCATCCTATTACCATGGTTACTGCTTATGAAAAGAGATCCCATTCTCTCCCATCCTTTGCCATCTCATGTTCCACAACACAGACCCCCTTGGATCCTAATTACTCCCATTGTACTTATACCACCCCATTCTTCCCAAACATTGCCACTTGGATTCGCCTCTAAAACACAATATTGTCATATTCAGGAAGGAGCGCAAAGACCCTGCTCTTCAAGGAATGGCCTCTCCCTAAAACCTAGGTCCACACACCCTCCAAACCTCACCTTACCTGACACTGGGTGATCTGGTGTTTCCTTGCCTGGCTACTTGTAGGTCGATTTCTGACAATTGTCCACTCTCCCTGTTGTTAGATCCCCACTCCCTTATTTCTCTTGCTCCCTAACCTTGTCTGCCCCTCTATGATTATAAAGCACTCCATTGCTTCTCAGAGCTAGGTCTGCACTCAAGTAATACCCTAATAATAATAATAATAATAATAATAAATAGTCATGTCACCAAATGTTCCCTGAAGAAGCCATCAGGCGAAACAGAGGCTAGAAATACAAATCCTGCCATCATCACCAGCCATAAATGTTCTATTTCGTGTGCTCGCCTTAATTAAAAACTGTGCATGAACAATGGAAAGAGTGCCTGCCTTGCATTTCCCACTCAACCAGGATCATGTGCCAAAGCTAATTTACTTTAGTATTCTCTCAAATATGTTTTCAGGTTTCTGGACGAGGAATCATTTAGTCAGCTAGACGCTTAAACCGAAACTCATGTAGCCACTATTAACCCACAAACCTTAGCAGTATGTTAGACCAGAAATCACTGCCAACGTTTGATATTCCCGTGCGGAAAGGTTCGGCCACTTGTTTATAGCGTTTACATATACGTCCTAAGGATACACAGAGGTGGGCGGGCTGGTCAGCAAGCTAAGGCTCGGCTGGGTGCCGAACGTGGGAGCCGGAGACACAAGATTCGCCCCTTGATGGACCCCTCCCTGGGTCATGACAGCAAAAAGCTGACAGGCGAGAGGCCTGATAATTAGTGCTTTCATGTTGGAGATTTCGTGGGAAGAGGAGAGGTGCAGGGAGACCGCAACTGGCTCGCTGGGTGTCCAGCCTAAGGGCTTGCAAATGAGTAATGAGCAGGGCTCTCAATGTGTCCTGTGCAGTGGCTCACCCAAGCCTAGTTTGATAATTTCCATGCTGGTTCTTGTAGTTCTTTATTTCCTACTGCATATGCAGGTCAACCTGTCCCATCATGCAAACAAAAACAACAGGTTCGGACAACGGTATACACTCTTTGATCTCTCCTTGGCACTTGGAGGGGTAACTGATTCACTCTGTTTTTTAAGCCATGAGGTTTAACAAAACGCAAACATACAATCGGCTCCCAAGCATAGAAAGTTGATGTGAGAGATGTTGACGCGATTATGTCGCCAGAGTCCTGCCAGTGGGTGTGACGGGTGAGTGAAAGTGACAGCAACAGAGAGAAGGGAGCAGATTGGGCAAAATCCGAAGAAAGCCGCGAGAATGTCCCAGTGAACGTGAAGATGAAAAACAAGAAGAAACAGAACACGAAAGCGGAACCTGTTGAACATGTAGGGTGATCGGGTCGTGTTTCTGTGGGACACTTTTATGTGGAACGTGACCGGCACACACTGTTTCCGCTCCTGCCCGCTCCCCCGACTTATTTTATTTCTCCAACACGAGATAATTTAAACCGGTCGCGGGGCCCTTCCTTCCTTTCCCTGGGAACACCAGGGTAACCCCCTGTTCTGTATTTTTTTCACGCAAAAAACGTGGTGTTAAAATTCGCGTGAATGAAATAATTACCCACTCGTTCCCTATGGGGGAAGGAAAGGCCATTTGTTATATAGGGCTAAAAGACAAGCTCTCTGGAATGCTAACTCATGCCCCATGTCTTGGGGTAATGGAGACTTGCCAGGCCAACTAAACTCCTGTGAACCCCACTAAAGGCTTGCAATCATATGTTAAAGAGAATTGAAAAAGCATGTTGCCGGAACTTGAAAACCAGAAGGCCCGTGAAAACCTGTAGAGCAAAGCACAGGGCACCAGAGAAGCCTCTGGAAATGGCTTTAAAATGCAGATGGGAACAATGAACCGTGTGCTGAGATATTAACACACAGGCCCCCAGGGCACAGAAAAGACCACTGTTTAATTCATTGAGGGGAAAAGAGGGTGCAGGAAAAGAGCTCTCTTTGTCCCTCACAGTTGGGGTCGCCATCCCCTCCTATGTCTCAAAGAACTATCGGAATTCTGCCCCAGGGCTTTCCTTCTTGAGCATTTTCTGCCTCTGAACGACCCACCCTTAGCCCCGAGTCTTGGGCCCTGATCTAATCCCAGGGTACCGAGGATAGCATCCATTTTCTCAGGGTTATTACGAGGTCCTGCACTACATCAGAAGCCGCATACATGTTCACTGTAATCTTCAAAAATGTATGAACCTGCCAGGGGAAATTTCATTTGAACGAAATATATCACTAAAACACCTACTTTGTGCTTTAGGAAGGGTCAGCCTAGAACAAAAAAGAGGCCCGGGCCTCGAAAAGAGATTATTCATTTCCCTTCGTGACCAGCCTGTAACAGACTGGGCAGTACGTGGGCACCTGTGGTAAATTTTAAACCACATTGAGCCGATAACATTCACCAAAACGGTCACAGGGGACAACAAACTGGCCAACATTGATTAGCCTTTAACCCCAGCGCGTTAGGCCACTGCTCCACGCAATCCAACTGTTTATACGTCAGTCCAATCCGCGTGTAGATTACCATCTATGTGGCTAATAATGCAGCACCCAACCATTTTGATGAAATCCTGCTCTCCTCAGAAGATGTCAAAATGGGAGTATGGGCACATAGTAACATTGTGGGCGCTGCCGCCATCTTGGTGCATGCGTGGTGGGCTCTGGGAGAAGCACCAGCAATCCCCCTACACAAGCCATCAAAGGGAGAGAGATCACGAGATTGAATGCACTGACTGCTGATAACCTGCGGGAAGCAGGACAAACTTGGCTGACTGGCTCCCCCTGGCTTTGCACCTGTCTCACGGTGCTCCCCAACTAAGGTCCAACTCACTGTCACCCCAAGTTTCCTTACGCTGCCACCCCTGCCTTGCCATGAATGGCGTCACCTCTTCTTCCTCTCCTCCCTTACCTCCAATCAGCCCCTCCTCCTGTTCCCCCGCCTCTCTCCGTGCAATGCTTTGAGGCAGCCAGGAGATGGCAGTGTCGCTATCCAACTAAGTTACCTACATTGATTCTGCATTAAATTGATGTCACACAGGGTTAATTGACACAAAATGCAAATTCAAAAGATCGCAAATCAAACCCATGAACGAATTACACATTATTATTGAAATTCTCACTGTAAGATCCTACCGAACTCTGAATGTCTCACAGCAAAAAATTGACAAACGATGCTACTAACAAATAGTGCACGCTACTAACAAATGCCAACTAAATAAATAATCATCTGCAGACAAAAATCCACATATTCTTTTAACGTTTCCAAATAACTTTTTTTCCTAAAACAGCACAAGGATTAACACACTGACCTACACTAACATGTCGGGCCTGCATTTTAGGCATTGCCCTATAGGCCAGTCTGACCCTGCCAGTTTGCAAACCAGACAAATATTCTGCACCTCGAGAAGCTCCCCTTTCTCTTTCCTGTCACTAGTATTATTTGTGCCACAAGGTGGTGTTGAAATGGCACTATATGCATAGATGCCAACTTTTCACAGTGGGCTTGAGGGTCACTCCTGCGCCCTCGCGCTCCACAAATGGGCATACTTTGCATAGTTCCACCGACCTCAATAAATGACAAAAAGTGTTGTGAAGCCCCCACATTGAGGACAATTGCATCAGAATTAAAAACAAGAAGAGTTCCCTTGTATTTACCTTGTGTATAGTGTTTAATGCGTAGTTTGGCGTGTTTGCCACAGTAGAGGTGACCGTTCCTTACTTGACTGTGATTTGTACTTAGTTGGACAGACGAGCACTTCATCTTATTAGCATCACTCTGCATTGTACTTTTGAGTTACCCTTGGATAGGATTTCAGAAGTGATGGGATTGCACTGGAGTGCCTAGTGATCTTGGGCAAAACTGTTCAGGGAATGTGTGTTCACTAGCACAGACTTTCTTGATAAATTGAAACAGTAATACATATAATAGTGCTGGGGCAAACACAATTCTCTGAACTTGCAACCCAATTGTAAACACGTGTCTCTCAGCGCAGGGTTTATTTTCAGAAATTAGCATGTTTTCAACCCCACCAATAGCTTGCGTACCTGACTCCTAAGCACATAAATCATATTTTAGGGAGATGTGACACCAGGCCATATGCTGGCCAGACACTTCTGGCCTGCGAAATCTGAAAACTTTAGCAGGACGCACGAGTCAAAGCTCCGTGACTGGCAGACGCAGACCTGATCAGTAAAGCCATTGTCCGGAGATGAAAGGCTCACATTGCATGTAAAAGCATCATCACTTTAGTCAGTGTTTACCTTTTTATCAGCCTGCTCTGCTCGCAGGTTTCCTGACACTGTTTGCCGCCTCCATAGTTTGTCCTTTTAGTGTGGGCCAAACCTGTGGGTCGCAAGTCAGTTGACACCTCTGTGTATGTGTGAAAACCAAGAAGTCACTGTGATAGTGACAAAACACATCATTTAAAGGGGTGGGTGATGCAGCCATTACCAGGGATGTCATTTGGGGGTTCCCAGGAGTCGCAGCCGCGATCCCTGTGTTCTCCCTTGCAGGGTGGTGCAAGGAATTTTGCCACCATAGGCAAACTGTCAGATTGCCGCCCCCCCACTCCAGATCCTAACCCTTCTCAACCAACCGTCCCAATTTTGTTACTGATTGTTGCAAACCCCCTTCTACTCCATCATATACTTGTGCATGAGAGCCTGGTTCAGTGAAATATTGCTGCAAAGTCCTCTTCCATCCAATGTGATGAGCTGTAGAAAAAACAGATTTGTGGCAGCTACCAATTTTATAAATACGTTTTAAAAGTTCCCTTACCACATTTCTTTGGAAGGCTATTGAAGCCCCCCGCCCTTAGGTTCATCCTGAAGGCTGCTGGGGAGTAGGCTTTTGGGAACGGGATTGGATAATCATCTACATAGCCTCCTAGGAATACAACTTAAACATAGGAAAGTAAGCCATATGATAGATAGTGGGATGAGCACTCACTGCTGCGATATGTGTGTGAACTGCACGTGCATGTTGGAATCCCTGCATGGCCAACTCAGCCTTTCATCCTTCCGAGGACGATAAATGAGTAGCAGCTTTAGTTGGGTGATAATTGTGTCTAGAAATGTTTCATGTAGGTTCCAGGTTTATACGCTCACCATTCAGACACTTAAGTGGACTGAGCGACAGAGAGCAACTGTGATTTGCTCAGGATTACACAATATTGTTAAAGTGGGTCATCCAGTTTTCTGATTCAGTTTTCCTGTCGCCAAATCACATGCATCCGCCCTTAACAGTTTGGCCCAAATATCCCATAGAACCACACAAATTGGAGGCATTGTCTTTCGTAGACCACCTTACAGAAAATCTCCCCCAACAAACATAGCAAAACATTTGGTTGGATTTTCTGGGGAACAATTGAGGCTCATATGCGATTCTGGCAACATACAATATAGAAGGGTATGGAAACATGTTCTGCAAAACATGCCCAGTTCGCTTTTTGAGGAGAAATGACCACAGGAGGAAATGTATATATTCAAACGTTGCGCCTTAAATAACTCTACCAAGTGGCATGTCAAAAACGAGGAAGGACACATGCTGAGAATAAAAATTTGATAAGTAGACAAACTTAATGAAACAAACCCCACTTCCACACTTAAAAAAAGATTAACTGCCCATTTTTTTTTAAAAGAGCTGAATTATGTAAAAGTATGCTCCCAGGTTAAAGGGCTGGAGACAGCTGTTGGCACTTCACTCTCATTGAATTGCCCCCTCCCACCAATCCCACCCTGCACAGCCTTGTGTTCATGAGGTGTGAATTACCCTGCTGGAGGGGCTGACCTCTTGGCCAGCATGCATAAAAAGAAATCAACAAATGAATGTGGGGCAGTTCAAAACAGCAGCTCCACGTGCCCTGCCAGATTTGGTGCCACACCACCAAAACAAAAGAAACAAGCATTGGCAATGCCAAAAGTTTGCGTCTTTTTGTAGACATGGGAAAGGCATTTGCCAGGCACTGCGGTAGTGGTATTAACTGGCCATTGATGCTAGCAGGTGCAAATACCTGGGCATATAACTGCAGTGCCTGGCAAATGCCTTTCGAATGTCTACAAAAAGACCCAAACCTTCGGCATTGCCAATGCTTGTTTCTTTTGTTTTGGTGGTGTGGCACCAAATCTGGCAGGGCACCTGGAGAAAGTCAAAACCTTGCCAGTGCTTGTTTTTAACAGGACTTCAGTGAAGGAGAGTATAGTGCTTATAAATTGAGTGGCAGTAGGCAGGCCTGGTAAGACATTTATTATATCAGTAGCACATGCCAGCTCAAATTAAGTGAATAACTCTCAGAAGACTGCTTTGGAAAAACATTGGCAGGCACTGCAAGTGAAAACTTGTATGGTAAGGCTTGAGTAAAGTGAGCTCAAAGATATCCCAGGAGTGGATGTGTTTTGGCCAGGAAGTGTGTTGGAATGCCCATAGGGATTAGCATAGCCTTGGGTAGTCAATTGGTGGGTCAATAAGCAAACAACACAGACAATCTTTGTGTCCCCCCTCATACGCTATTGCTCCCCGCTCGGATGCAATCGTTTGATTATAGGTGGTGCTTTCCAAAGCAAAAAATAAATGCTCTCATCACATGGCCTGCGTGAAGTCCAGGACTGCAGGACAATTGCCCCTTCTGTCCGCCACCTCCATCACCATTGTGGCAGGCCTGGGCCCGACTGCATTTTATTCTTAAAAAAATTGTAACCAAATCTACAGTTACCAGAACATATCAGTTGACTGAAAGCCCAGGGCTCGAAAAAAAGGGCAAATGGGCATGGTGGGGCACGGGGGAATTGTAGATGTGGGTATCTTCTTAGCATCCCCCTGCATGTTATCTTGTGGGTTTCCGTGGACCGTGGTAATCCTAAAACTTTCTTATTGCTAAGCCACTCTCTCCTTCATTGTAGCTGGGCAGCAGTCGCAGGGGACACTGGAATCTCAAATAGCCACACTTGTCCCACGCAGGCAGATGGGGCCAATCGGCCCGCCCAGCATGTCCATTGCGGAGGAGATTAGATTTACCGGGCATTGGATTATCGGATTATAGGTGAAAGGGCAATGGGTCAAGGAGGGGGCCATTGCTGTGAGATGTGGGAAGAAAACAGTGGGAACGGGACAGGAGGACAAGAACAGGAAACAAGAGAAAGGGTGGCATTGGAAACATGAGGGGACCAGACAGAGACACACACATGCATCCAGGATAGAGCAGTGGTAATATGTGGATAGGTCGTAGGGACAGGTGAGTGGTGGCAGAAGGAAGGAGCTGAACAGAGGCGGGGACTGAAGGATACAGAGATGAAGAGTGGAGACAGAAGGGCATATAGACTAGAGAAATGGAGATGGCACCCCAACCACAGTGTTGTAGACACGAAGATGGGGCCAGGGAGCATGGCAGAAGGACAGATGGTGTTAGGCAGAGACAGGGCGAAGCCGCAAAGGCACATGGACAGAAAGACGAAATAGGGGAATGCAGTGAGTACTAAGGGCAAGGGAGGGTGTTAGTAAAGAAGGATATGCACAGACGGCAGAGCACGGGTGAGGAGTGGGACAGTGACAGAAGAGCGGAGGCAACTGGGACAAGAACACAGGAGCAGGGCACAGAGGGGGCAGCCAGGCAGTGACAGGAAAGTCAGCATGCTGCATTTAAGAATAGGGTCGCCGGTGGCGGCGAGGATCATGAAGTGTGCAACTGAGAGAGGAGAGCAGGGTTTGTGTGTCCTGGCGGGACAAGGTGTAGAGTCGTATCCAGGTACACACTTGCATCAGGGCACAAGGATTGTGCAGTCTATGCTAATGATGTGAGCAACTCATACAGCGAAAACGCTATAACAAATTATCAGTACATTTCCTAAACACGGATTCCATTATTTTCCATAATATTGCTGTAAGCTGCAGCGGCAGACCTCAGGCTGCCACCCGCCCACTGAGGGGCTCTTACTGTTACAGCCTGCAGCCTGAGCCATTGCCGGCCATTGCCAGCCAGCCAGGCATAGGCATAATATGTAATTAAGACATAGAGAGTGTTGGGAAGCACTGCATGTTACTCTCTCACTCTCTCACTCTCTCAGCACAGCACAGCCATGGCTCGGCCCAGGGCCGCTCTCACAGGCACAGCAGCGGGCGCCACACCAGGACGGTTCGGATGGCCTAGTACAGGCACTTGCCTGGCGCACCGCACAGCAAAATGCTGCTGCAGGCCTGCAGCTAATGCAAGGTGTGCAGGTGGTCACCACATCTGACGGTCCGGACCAATTCAAGTTAACAGACTCAGGGGGCTCAGCCAGGCTGCACTGTGCACTACAGCATTCACTGACTCATACCATCGAACTGACGATCGGTCGAGAGGGCACGTGCGGTGTTCGTCGCATGCTAATGCGCACGTGCCAGTGGTGCCATGCCCATGCCACTCGTAACCCTGACCCGCCCCCGAGTCCCAACCTTCATGGTGCCACCATGCAGACAGTGTAACAACAGGGCAGGGCCAGTGCTATCCCTACAAGCAAGGCAGTAATTTGTGTGGAGGTGTTAATGCAGCATTTTGCCGCTCTAATTTTTCCAACATATAGGCAAGCTCCTAACCTTGCCTAGTGATAGCACCGGCCCTGCTCTCTTGCTACATCTAAAATCTCCCTTGCTACCCCTGTAATAAACTGTAAAAAATTGAATATCCTGGGATAGCGGGGCCCTTGCAGGCCCTGCAGTGCGGGGGCCAGGCCATGCCAGGTTTGGGGGTGCCCCGGCACAGTCCGAAGTCATCAGGGTGAAGGCTAGGCTGGGGATAGCAGCGCGAGAAAGAAGCGTTGGAGCTAACCTTGACACATATTACGTTCAGCTTCAACCCGTTCTCCTCCGGCTTTCTTGCGGCTCATATACATGAACCAGGAAGCTCTCCCAGTTTCCTGGTTTCTGATTGTGAGTATCAGAGAGGACCCGAGGGTGGCCTGGAGTGACGGACCGAGGCTGGAAAAAACAGGTAAGAAGGCTTTTCCTTTTTTAAAGCTGATGTATATTGTGCATGTGTTAAGTGTGTGTCAGATATATGTACGTGCTCTGGGTCAGTGAGTGGTGGGTGAATGAGATTAAATGTTTTAGTGTGTGTGTTTGAATGCGCTGGGTGGGTGGGTGTGTGTCTGTACAGATAATGCAGTGAGAGTGGATGTAAGAGAAGGTGTATGAGTGAGTGGTGGGTGAATGAGTAGGAAGGTGATAGTGTGTGTTTGAATGTTCTGGGTGAGTGGGTGTGTTCCTGTGTGGAGAATGCAATGCAAGTCAACGTGAGAGGTTAATGGGTGAGTGAATGGTGGGCGAGTGAGTAGGAATATGAGTGTGCGTAAGTGTTCTGGGTGGGTGGGTGCCAGTGTAAGTGTATGTGAGAGAAGGTATATGGGTGAGTGACTTGTGGGTGAATGGGTATGAATGTGGTTGTGTGTGTGAATGTTCTGGGTGGGTGGGTGCATGCATGTGTGGTGAATAATGTGTGAATGAATCTGAGGGGAGATGTATGGGTGGGTGAAATGGGATGTGTGTGTGTGTTTTTGATACATTCTTTATTGACTATGCATGTTTTACTGGTATTTTTGGGCAATGGCAAGTTCATGTGTGTCACTACCTGGTTAGCTTGGCATTTTGATACAGCCAGTCTAGCCATTGCTTACTGTGGCATGACATTTATTACTCAGCATCTTTGATAAAGCAAGTATGATAAGTAGTATTTCATCACTAGACTGACGTTTTGGTGCAGTGGCCTGTATATTTCTTACTGTAGCATGACATTTTATTAACTGAGCATATGTGATGTAGCAAGGATGATAAATCGTGTTATAGGTCTAGATTGCCTTCAACTGGAACAAGTCTGGACATGTTTTCTTATTGTTACATGTCACTTTTAATGGTCAAACCAACAGGAGTATTTTCTTACATAGGAGGACTGGCAGATATTGGCAGAGCCAGCTTTGTGCCCTAGTGCCAGTAATGATACTATAAAAACATTTCAAAGTGAACATGAGTATGTTCTTATATGGGAATACTAGCATAGGTTGGTGGAGCCAGCATGGAAATGAATGGACACAGCCAGCATGAAAATGTTTTTTATACTGGCATATATTGAAGGGACCGGCACGAGAATGCATTGGAAAATGCGCTTGTGCGCTTTCAGTGACTTGCATCTAATGTACTTTTTTCCACGAGATACCCTACACTCGCAAAACTGATTGCAAACTGTCTGGCCTTCTACTCAATTGTTTAATGAAAGTGTGCTGTGTAATGCACCATTTTAACCCATTATTCAAGAAATGTTTTCATGGGAGGGGTAAGAATCCCCCCCTGACCCTCCCCAACCCGTTTTTGTTAGTTTGGGCTCCCTCACTATGCTCGATCGCAATCGCATACTTGTGGAAAATGTTTACACCCTCCAATAACACAACTCACCAGCCACCCCATCTTTCTACACTAGGTAAAACATTTAAGCATTGATTAAAACATGTTTTACTTCTTTCACTTCAAGTAGTGCATGTCCCTGCAGCAGCATAATCATCATGGACATTGCGCACACATGGTGGTCCGGGCCGTCCTGGGGTTTGGCGTGCCCTGTGCTTTTTTCAGGATTACTGAGAAATGATCATCACATGGAAATACATATATGCTGTGAGATGGCCCTTTTAATTTTCTCATCTCTGGTGGTCTGTGTCTTATAAATGTATGTCAGGGCCTGATGTAACAGTCCATTATCCTGCCACATATCAACATTTGCAGAGCTAACCTCCTGCATCATTCTCGCATGCCACATTTCATGATCCTGTTCTACCCATTCACCTTTAAGAAACAATTTTGATAGAAGATGCTTCCTGGTCATATTGATTTCTATGGTGCTCATTCTGAAATATGCGATCTTGGCATAGCCTTTTAGGGGTAATACTAGTGTTATGCTTACCACAGCCCATTTAAAACTGTGTTCATGTGCAGTGAGATTGAGGATGTTGATGGTGTAAGGGGTGCCATTAGATCTGGTCATACAAGGTAGGAAGGAGGTTAATGCTAGCATGGCTTGAGCAATATTAAAATGGTTGTGCGACAGGCAGGGAATGACCTAAAGGCCTTTAGGCTCACGGCCGTAATGAACTTAAGATGCGTTTATGCATAGTATGGCCAGTAGTATGACCAGTGTTGCTGAGTACAGATTCTGAAATGCACTATGGGCATCTTAGTTCATAGTAATGGGTGCTATTGGAACGGGGTCATAAAGGAAAGGAATGGTTAGTTACAATTGGCGCTATTTTCGATTCAAGTCAGAGATTATATTTGGGGCACAGTCAGAGCAAGAGCCAGGTTGTGGTTACTTCGTGTAACATATTTGCACTTTGGTTTCTAGGTTTATTTCATGGGCACTGTTAAAAAATGTTCTTGCATCCTTATGTTTAATGAAGAACTGTAATAGAAATAAAAAAAACATAAATACACAAAGAAAAGGTAAAGAAGGTGCGGTTATCTCAAATTAAATAACCCTCCAATTGCCCGCTTCCTGTGTCTGGGATAGCGCTGTCAAGCCGGTGGGGCAGACCTACCTGCATATAAGGGGTATACTGAGGGACTAGCTTGTACTGAATTGTGTGGTTTAAACACATGCAGTGTAAATGATAGGTATTCATTTCCCAATTTAAACAATTGACACCACACTGATATCGTCGTGACCCTCATCATGGCCAGGTTCATTCTGAGGGTTAAAAAACTGAGATGGCTCGGTGGATTGCGCGCTGGCGGCTGCGTCGCAGTTCTCTACCCATTGCCTTCTGAAGACATGCTTGACTTGCCTGGGTTAACAGCGGTCCCCGACATTTTGGTACAGGTGTTGGTGGTTTGTTGTGGATTTGTAATGCGCCTTTACAGAAGGAGGTGAAGGCAAGGAGTACAAGTACTAGGGTGGGTACTGAAGGTTACAGTTTATACTTTACAGCGCTAAGGACTTGTTTTACGTACTAAACACAAAAATATCATTGGGCGTGCACGTCTGACCTGCAGTTTGCAAGTTGGGTCAGATTAGACCAGTGTACCCATGGGAGCGCCCACCAAAAGGGCCATTGGGTGCCAGATGCAGATGCAGACCTGCAGCATGGCGATACAAGGTTGCACAATTACCACCCCCCGCCCTGCGAATGGTGATGGCCAGCTGGTAGGGACCGAAGGAGAATGTAAATGCAAATTACTGACTCACAAGAGGGTCCATCACCTGCAGGGACCGACTGGGGGAATTGTCCGGCACTCTTGCAGTATAGATAATTAACAAGCTTATGTTTGTACTGTCATAGGAATTGGAGATATCTAAGGATGATGAGAATCGCTCCAGGTTGGTCTCTGGATTATTATTATGAGTACAGCAGATGTGCACAGATTTCTTGGTAAGGTGTGGGACAATCCTACGGGTGACAGGCTCAGCGGTAAAAGTGGATGAATGCTTAAGTGCACTGACAATGAGAAATTTTGATTACAGGGAAAGCATGCACATGGTTACCAGGAGTTTGGTTGGTTAGAAGTCCTTCAATAGCAAAAGATGCCGGGGATACGTGGGCCACCTTCATGTAAGGATGGCATTCTCGCCACCAGGGCTGGCTTTAAGTGCAATGGTAATTTGGCAAATACGTCCTTTGCCACAATTTCCCTTGGGTCACCCCCACCTTACCCAGCCGAGGTTGGATGGTTAGTATTACCCCGCTAGGATTAATCTTATGCCCCACAACAAATTGGGCACATTTGGTAAACAAATCTGCAAAGGGGACACCCGAAAGGAGGGTGGGGAGTATAACTAGCCCGAAATATGTGGGGCAGTGATGGGGGTGTTTACTTGATACAAAGGTCATGTATGTGACTGATCTGGCAGTTGGTAACCAGGGGGTGCCGTTATCGCTGGAACTGTAACAGAAGAGATCCATGCAAAGTTTTTGGGGGAGTGACTGACCTGGCAGTCGGATAATATAGGACCGCGAGGAAGGTATTTGTGTTAACACACGTCAAAAAGATCCCCTCGGGATTGTGGTCACAACACCTAAGTGGGCAGGCTGTTGTAATCAGAGACTGGGAGTACAGATAAGGTCGGACGTTAGTGGGGGGATTGGGGGAGGTGGGGGGGGGCAACCCCAAAGTGTGGCAGAGTTATGGGCAGTCCTAGCGGCTGTGGGCAGTTTACCGATGGCCGCACTCGAGCCAAATTCGGGCGATGTGCACTGAGTCCTTTAGGGAGAGTTGAGACTCCTCATCAATGAGATTCAGTGGTCCTGAAGAATTATTGTTTGACAGTTACAATCAGAGGCGTATGTCCGCTACTCTGCAAACCAAAAGTGGTAAATCAGAGGCGTATGTTCGCTACTCTGCAAATTAGAAATGAAAAGTGTCCCTGGGAACTTATGACAATGACATTGCCCGCTTAAGGGGCCACCTTGGAAGTCTAAAGATGTGAATTTACTTTGGGCTGGGTCTGCGCCCCATATTGCTGTATGACTCCAATAAATGTGATCTTGCGTTTCCAAATATACACCAGTTGTCCTTATAGTTCTTTGGTACGCGTATCTAGTGCTTGTTGTCGCATGGTCCCAGAAAGGGGTGGCCAATGAGGGATGTCCCCGCTAAGGGGATGTCCAGCCCCCAGAGGGGGCGCTAGAGGGACAGCCTGTATAGCGGGCGGCCCTTCTGGCCACCCCATCCGGGGGCACTCCCACCTTGCCTCCTCCTTGGGAGGAAGGGGCATCCCCGTGCCCAGCCACACCCGGCAGGGTTCCGGGAGGCATATATAGGCATGGGGACTGCACAGCCCAGTCTATGTTTACTGCTCTCCCACCTGAAGTCCCACCCGCCCTCAACCATCTTGCAGGATATTAGGACACCCGCAGAATAATTTACAAAGTGGTTCTGGGGTTTTCAGTGCAATTGATAGGTAATCAAGGTACATGTTTGCTGATTATAAAATGTAGTTCTCTCACTGAAATTAAGATTTTGGATTTCTTTTGCTTTTCAGCGGACTTCGAAGTGGTGTAAGTGTATAGGTTGTTTTGTTTATGCTCCTGTAATGGTTGCTAATTTATAGGATATCAGGAGCCCGCAGAAGGAGTTAAGAAATGGTTCTGGGGTGTTTAGTTCAAGCGATGGGTAGTCAAGGATTATGTTTACTTACTATAAAGTTTAGTTCACTCATTGAAATTAAGGTTTGGGATTTCTTTTGCTTTTCAGCAGACTTTGTGGAGTTTAAGTTTAGTGGTTGTTTTGTTCATGCTTTTGTGAGGTTACTAATTTTCTTTTTTCTGTCACAGGCGGAGTTACGGGGCAGTCTTAGCAGGGGAGGAGAATGACGCTGCGGTTTTGGCCGTGGGTGGTTTCCCGATGGCCACCCTCGAGCCAAATTCGGACGATGTGCACTGAGTCCTTTAGGGACTGTTGAGACTCCTCATCAACGAGATTCAGTGGTTCCAAAGAATTACTGTTTGACAATTACAATCAGAGGCTACTCTGATACCCTCTGATACGCTACTATGCAAACCAGAAGTGGCAAATCAGAGGCATATGTCCGCTACTCTGCAAAACGGAAGTCACACATCAGAGGCGTATGTCCGCTACTCTGCAAACCGGAAGTGACAAGTGTCCCTGGGAACTATAAGATAATGACAATGCCCGGCATAACCAAGGGGCCACCTTAGAAGTCTAAGGATGTGAATTTACTTTGGGCTGGGTCTGCCCCATGTATTGCTATATGACTCCAATAAATGTGATCTTGTGTTTCCAAATATACACCTGGGGCCAGATTACAGAAACTTTGCACCGGTGCAAGTGCAAAGTTTGCACAGTATTAGCACTAGGGAAAAGTTTGCCCTATTTTTAAAAACACTGGAACACAATAAAAAACTATTGCACCTCGACAAGTGTAGTTTGGCACATTAAAAGAACCAGGGCAAAAATTGCCTTTGTGCCATAAAGATGCATGTTTACTACATTTTTGCACCAGTTTAAAGTTTGCCCTAGTGCTAATATGGAATTTTATGAGCACTAGGGCACATGTTGCCCTGATGTAAAAATGCATAAAAAATGTATCTTTTTAGTACTAGGACATTTTTATCCCTGGTGCTTTTAAAATGTCAAAATGCACTTGTTGAGGTGCAATGGTTCTTTAATGTGTCCCAGTATTTTCAAAAACAGGGCAAACTATGCCCTAGTTCTAATACTGTGCAAACTTTGCACTTGCACCGGTGCAAAGCTTCTGTAATATGGTCCCTGTGTTGTCCCTATATTTCTTTGGTATATGTATCTATTGTTTGATGTCTCACGCCCCCAATTAGGGGGTGGCCAATGGGGGATGGCCCCACTATGCAGTGAAGTACAGACATTTGAGGACGAGCATGCGCAATTGAAGAGGAGCTCACACATTTGAGGTGGTGCCGGCATGTTCGTGGTGGATCGACTGCATCCAGCCTCTTGCAAACATGTGGGCACAGCAAAAGCATTGATCAGAATGGCACCACTCAATGTTAGTTACTTTATCAGCATGATGGCAATGGACAATCGAAACCACCCTGATTCATGGAATGTTTTGCCTGGTGCAAAGTGACTTTGCACTGCCAACAAACACCCTGATTAACAGAACAATGCACAGTGTATTTTTGCAGTGCAAAATGAATTTGCACTGACTTTGCACTGGTGCAAATTCACTTCACACTGCAAAAATGCACTTTGCACCGCTCTTTGAATCAGAGTGTTTGTTGGCAGTGCAAAGTCACTTTGCACCAGTGCAAAGTGGCACTGGGCAAACATTCCATGAATCAGGCCTTATAGGTTACTGTGACACAGGCACATTGCGCATATGCTGTCTTTCACAGCACACCGGGCAGAGGTGCTTAATGCCGTGGCAACTACTGTTCTGAAGTTGTCATTAAACAAACAATGATTCCCGGTAGAAAGGGGTGTACTTTTCCAATTGCCGCAGATTTCTGAGGCCACAGGTGTGGCTGATAAAGGAATAACACTGAAGAACGCGGCCAATCTTTAGGCTGCGCAAGATTCCAAAGTCCTGTTTGCGTTCACACGCACAGCAAATACCGGCAAAAACAAATAGGGCCGAGGTCAGTCCAGGGCTCCGATTACTATAGGCAAAGAGGATCCTCCTGGCTCAGAGCCAGCCGCGAGCTCTGCACTCCAGCCGCCACCGGCACGTAGGTTATTTTTTACAAATTCCTGCGGCATGAGTGTGGAGCATGGTTTGGCGGAGCCCTGCACCTGCAAGGCAGGAAGGTGGCCAGACCTATACCCGGGGACAGCCGCTTCCATCTCTGCTTAAAAGGCTCACCCTTTCCCCAGATAAGACATTGTGACTAAGGCCTATGACACGCTTGCAACAGCTGGCAGGGTGAAAGCCAGCAAAGGGGTTGGGCTGCTTGACAGGAACAACACATGGACTGTACCGGGAAGAGACTGACACACAGTGATCCAGGAAGACTGAAAAACAAGGGTTGCTGGGTGAGCACGTCAAGGCGAAGAGAACGTGCTCAGGAGCACACCTGTAGCAAGCTATGGTGGCCTGGAACTGCAGCATTTGCATTTGCCATGTCTTATTTGCATATCATCTGTCCCCCTCCAGATGTTTCACCTCACCATTGTCTGTGCTGGCTGGGATTTACGGTAAACATCTGAGGGGTGAGAGGTTGACTACCCCCCACCTAGGGCCACTGATTCAACAAGGGAACTCAAGAGGAAAGTCTTTTTTTTAAGATCTAAGGAGCTCTACATAGGTAGGCAGGAAACGAGGACTAGCTAAAGACTGTCAGGCCAGTAGGCTGGAGCTCCAGTAACACAATACATTTGTAGAGAACACTTCATGGCGAGTTCCGCTAAGTGCTTTAATGAGGGGTGTTAATATTACCCAGCTTAAAGATACTCAATATATCAACCTCGGATGGATGAAGGGTGGTGTCAGTGCTGCCGGGATTCAATGCCATGTTTCCACGTTGCCCACAGATGTAACTGGCTGACTATCTGGATGGTTTTCCCCTGGTTGTGTGATCCTGGGCTAACAGCTTGAACCCCATGTCCTTCATGTAGATCACCTGTAAACGTTAGGGGCACTGAAAGTGCATTATGTTTTTGGTGTGTGCATACACAATCGAGCTCTCACGTATCCCAGAATGCCCTGTGTAAACATGTCGGTGTCATTCTGTCAGTGTTGACCATGCTAACACCTTAACTCGTTTGCTATGTCAACACATTTTTCTTGCCCTTGTTTCCCCCCCGTTTCCTTGCAGTGCGTGGCAAAAGGAGACAGGGTCTTTTAGACCCACATCTGAGCACAGAGGACTGTTGTGGTCAGTGTGTGTCACGACAGAGGCGTAGCCAGGATTATGTAGCAAGTGGAGCCTGAAGCTAATGTAGTTCGTCCCACCGCAGTGACATTAACACCTGTAAATGCCCACACAGCACTGCTGAGTGGGCATTTACATATTTTGGGTGGGCCTTGCCCGCTCAGGCCCTACCATTTCTACGCCTTTGGCTTAGTTCTTTCTTTATGCGCCTGTATTTAGTCTGAGGCGGTTTTCTGTGCACTGTGGAACAGCTGTCAATAATAGCACGAGGGCAGAAGCTTAGTAGGTAAAAAGCTCCAAATGTAGCTAACTGCTTGCCTTGCTGGAATGCGGGGTTCCCAATGGTTTCTCTTTATCTCCTCTAATTTTTAACTTGCACTTCCGTCCAGTCTTTCGAAGATTTAAAAAAAATATGGTTTGTTGTTTCATTCGTATGCAGATGACACACAACTCTACATGGAACTCCAGAATAGTGAGGACACCTTCGAAAGAATTAATCAGTGAGTGGAAGAGCTCAAGGAGTGGATGACTGACAACCACCTACAACTAAATGCAGCAAAAACAGAAATCATACTATTTGGCCCAAAGAATAAAATACCAAAAGAAAGACAAGATTTCCCTCCATTGATGCTAGGGGAACAACTGCAGTATGCTAAAAAAGTTAAAAACTTGGGTTGTTGGTGGAAGGAAAATTTGGGAAGTGAGAGTCAGGTGGGAGCAAAGGTAAAAGCAGTACACTTTGCATTGCGATCTTTGCGGAGTATACTGCCTTATATCCCAACAGAAGACAGGGCAGCTGTGGTAGGGCCAGTGACTAACCCCCACCTAGAATACTGTAACAGTCTGCTAGCGGGAATCCCGCAAAAACAGATGGACAGACTGCAAAAGGCGCAGAACGCAGCAGTTACAGTAGTTGGGAACCTCAGAAAACGAGATCATGTATCAACTATGCGGAGATCCATCCATTGGTTGAGGGTGGAGGACAGAATCAAGTTTAAGACAGCTTGCCTAGTCTTTAAATGTTTGAAAGGGCATGCACCCGCGTATTTGGCTGACAAGATCACATTATATCACCCTAAAAGGAACCTACGTTCAAAGTAGAAACTCCGGATCTGTACCCCTCGAACTAAATGTGTATCAAGAGGAGACAGAAGCTTTGGAGCCTTTGGCCCAAAAGTCTGGAATGAATTCCCACTTTAAATTAGAATGTGCGAAACACTGGATATATTTAGGAAGAAATTGAAAACCTTCCTATTCAAATAAGGAGGAAAGTAGTAGAACTAGAGTTCTACCTCTGCTCGTACTCTGTAGTCTAACATTTCAGTAATAGTTAACATCTGCGCCCGAATACGGTTCAGTCTGTCTGGTGCGCTCTAGAAATTTCTCAAAATCAAAATCAAATTGTAAGCACACCACACCACAACGTCAGCACCCACACATTAACAACCATGAGCATCATTCTCAGGTCCTAAATCAATAAAGATGTGTTTATGACGTTACGTACGTATATGTGGATTTTCATTTTCAGCAGGACATGTACTGTGTTTTAACAAAACGTGCATACAATCAAGTCGTACATTGCTTGGTAAAACTATCCGGAGCATGTTAAAGGAACTGGGGTACTGAGAGCACTAAAGCTTGCAGGTCCTGACTTCAACCGTGCTTGGAGGGGCCCTTCTGCGATGACCCCCCCTGGAGCCAAGACCGCCATTAGCTCCCAAAACCGGCACTATTTCCTGCAGGAAACTGATGCTAGCATAGCGTGACCAGTCGTCCCTGCTTTTCCAGGACTGTCCCGGAATTGGGGCTCTGTCCCCCTTTCTCAAGGCTCTATCCCCCATTCTCAATATTATTTTCTCATTGGAAACTTCAGTGGTCCCGAATTTGTGTAGTAGGTCTTCCTAGCTGGCAGGCGGGAATGCACAATCCCGCACAGAAAAAATGCCGCATTTTACAACTTAAGATAGTGTTAGTTTGTGATAAATTCATTATAATATGTGTTTATTTGAACAGTAACATGTAAGGCCCCTTCTCCTCCAACTGCTACTGAAGTGTAGTGCCTTGAGCACCACTTTCAAAAGCTAGTCCTACTTTCATGTTAGTTGCCCTGTCCCGGTTTTTTACTTCTTAAATCTGGTCACCCTATGCTAGCAACATCATGCCGGCATCACTTCCCTGCATCCCTGACCCCCCACCTCAACGGCAACATTCGGTGTGACACTTTACTGTTATGTCTTAAGTGTCCTCAGCATGCCGGTGTGTGTAAATTGAAGTGCCCACTTTTTTAGGCACTTCGGGGAAGAACCCGTGTGGACACGGAGTAGACAATCTCAAATGACAGCACAAAAAGATATTGGTTCTGGCTGTTTCCTTGCTGGGCATCTAGACAGAACGGGTGATGACGTGTGGTGTATTTCCCCTCATCAGACCTACTCCAGAGCTACAGAGACTGGGCGCCTTCTCCTGGTAACTAGCGGAGGTTCTGGAAATATGTGTGCCTTTTATGCATGTGCCTTCATCTCATGCAGCTTTCAGTGCAGGCTGGTGCGGTGGCCTGGCCTGCCCCAGGGTGTATCCTGCCCACACAGGTCCCGCTCCTTTAGTCCTGATGCACTTATAATGCTTCATCCTTGTGCATAGTGCACCAGAGTACCTCCTTTAGTATGGACACCCCACAGCAGCATAGGACATCTAAGCTCTAACGCTAAACAAGTCATTCGCATCTTGCTGTCCCTGCTTCTGAGGCCCTGGGAGGCCTCATTCTTTTTAAAAACTTTATTTTTGGAGTTTTCACATACAAAACAAACCCGGTTGCACCAACAGGCTGCAACCGTACCAAATACGCCACTCAGCTATCCCTCTCCCAATGCCCTCCCCCCCATGGCTGCAATTATGATAACCGTACTGCTGGATCGTCTTCTTATCACAGTTCGCCTTTGGCAGTGCCGCGAGTGGGTTCCAGTCCACTCTCCGTGTTTATGGGGACTGAATTTGTGAGTTCGTAGCATCAGAATTGGAGCGTAAATAAGCAATGTAGGGACCCCATATGTCGGTTTGGCCGTGCGTATAGGGGCAGCGTCCGTAAAAATTCAGTGTCCATGTCTTGACAGCACAAAATGTCCTTTTTCCATGCTGCCAGAGTGGGAACTGGACCCCGACCCCATGTCATAGCGATCCGCCTGCATGCCAGTACGAGGAGGAGGGCTGCCAGTTTCCTGGTCGAGGGGTGTAAGTATTTGGTCAGACTTAGGAGCGCTACCGTCGGGAGTGGTGACAGCTCCTCCCCTATTATAGCAGCTATTATTTGCAGGACTTGAGTCCACGACAGTCCATGTTATGCCTCATTATACTGGCGACGAGGTGGTCGCTTGATGGATGAGTGCCCTCATCACATCAGACGGACCCAACGACGTTGCCCTGCCACGCTGCTACTGCCGTAAGCACGACGGTGCGCAGGGCGCTCGTTCCGGTAGTCAGAAGGCGCTGCCCTATCTCGCACAGTGGGCCCAATTCATGGACTATTTGCCCGGTTCAAAGTGAATTTGCACTGCTGAAAAGTGACTTTGGACTGCCGACACAAGCCCTGATTCATGGAACTGTGCAAAGTGTATTTTTGCAGTGCAAAGTCCAGGCAAAGTCATTTTGCACTGGGCAAATATTCAATGAATCGGGCCCAGTGAGTGCAGGAGCTTGGAGGCTCCTGAGTGGAGTGGGAATACGGTGGAGTGACCAGTCCCCTCATCGCGGTTGCGGCTCTGTGTAAGAGTGCTCCTACGCCTCTGAAGCAGTTACTTTTGGTTTTTTCAAGAACCTTGGCCTGATCACACAGTTCCAGGTTGGTCTTTTTGCTGTGGCATGCCTGGCAGTGCCCCCAACGTTCTGAACTGCGGCCCCCGTGTGTAGTGCTCGTGCCCTCATTGTGGCTAGGGGCCTCTTCTTAGCACTGCGCCATACAGAAGGGATTTGAGTGCCACATGATAGCTGATGACACAGGAGTAACCCCAATACCAGCACAAGCACCCAGACAACATGGTTCCCTCGCGCCTCTAATGGAATTTGATGTGTCTGGCGCGTCATCCAATTTGGCCCCAAGATTGACCTTGTGGATTGAGACACTAGAAATGTACTTTGATTCTTTAGGTGAGATAAATGATCATGCCATCAGGTCGACACTGCCGTACTCTGCTGCACCGGCAGTGTACAAAATATTAAAAACATTGCATCATGCGGATCACTCATATGGAGCTGCCAAGACTGCGCTGAGTGAATACTTTACCCCAATGGTGAATCTTGAGTATGAACGATTTGTGATGTGTTCAGCAAAACAAAAGGAGGACGAATCATTAGACGTGTTTCTTGGCAGACTGAGGCACTTGGCCGCTTCCTGTGCATGGAACAATGAAGAGGAGGTTGTTCGGCAGCAGCTGATAGAGGGCTGTTGGTCTAGCAAGATGTGAAGACAAATCTTGAGGGAGGCGGGCATCACACTAGCCCGCATCCTCGAGTTGTGCCAGTCCCATGAGTTGGCAGAGGTAAACGCAACTTAAATGGGCGCGCCCATGAAAAACATTAAATTGGAGGAGGCATGTGCCATTGGCAAACAATAATCGGAGAGGCCCATCAAGAAAACCACATGGCCTAAAAAAGAGAAAGGGCCTTCAACATGGGCATCATTCCCACAGTGCAGATATGAGCTGCTGCATTCAGCCGATTGCCCGGCGAAGGGACATACGTGCGGTAGGAGTGGTGTTGCCACTCACTTCGCAAGGGTATGCCGAGCTCCTGTGCCAGTGACACCACCTCGAGGCCCAGCTAGACTATGCACGCCTGCCCTAATACAGACCTCCAAAGTGGCACAAGTCGAGCTTGCTGCAGACAAAATAGAACATCTGGATGAAGACGACAAGGAGTTTTCTCCATATCGAGTTCGCGGGAAATTAAGAAGACAAAGCGCCAACCCAGATGCGTTGTGAGAGTAAATTGGACTGAAGTTTCTGTTCTCATTGACACAGGAGCATCGGTCAATGTAATGGCCCAGATACATTATGTCACCCTAGATGGCACCCCACGCTGAACGATTCCAATGTGCAGATATTCACTTTCGGTGCCAAGTCGCCCCTGCCGCTAGAAGGTGTGTTCATATCGGAAGTTAGGCATGAAGGGAAGTAGATAAAGGCAACATATTTTGTCACAAAGTGTAGTGGGGACACGCTCTTGAGCTGTGCTGCTGCCGAAGCCCTGGAGAGTTTCACTTTTGGGGTGTATTAAGAGGACTTCCAAATGCTAGTAGAAAAGCCTGCAGGCATTTTCATCTATATATCTACGGACAGCCTGTAATGGTAATCACTGACCACAAGCCATTAGTTGCAATCATGTTGGGCTCCTCTTCCAAACCACCAGTGAGGATTGAAAAATGGATTTTGGCGCTGCTAGAATACAACATAAGCCTAATTTATCACCTATGGAACGACAATGCTGCAGATTACTTTTCAAGGCATCCCCTTCTCGTGTGTTGACCCCAGACCAGGAGGAAGTGTAGACGGAAACCTCCACACATCTACCCGCCGAGGCTGCAATGCAAAACTCTGATGGTGTAGGAGCAAAAAGAGGCCTCTGAGAGGAATGATTGTTTCCGAATTTTACAGGATGCCGTCACCAACGGTAACTGGAGATGGGCCTTGGCAAGCATAGACAAAAGAATGGAAACTACCTGCAAGACATTGGAACAGCTTTAGAGGGTCCTGCAGGATCTGAAGTTTACGGAGGATGACTGGTATTGAGGGGATCAAAGATGTATGAATATCAAATACGGCTTCCCCACCTAGGGGAAAAATAACAGTCTTCCTACTTTATGGGGTACACAATATTTTATTAAACAAAGAAAGACTATATATACAATTTAACTGATAGGAAACCAGGAGAAATGACCCACCATATACAACATTCTGACCGTGATAATTTCTATCTTCAATAAATTGTATTAAACATGTATGCACACAAAATCGTAGAGAAAAATATATAATACGTTTACAGCTAAAAAACATACATTAGAAAATTGATTAATCTATACATATATCACACATCTAAAACCAAGGGAGTGTCTTGCTGCACTATTTTGCCCTTCGACATATGGAGCATTTGCATAAATAGTATGCCAATTTCGTACTCCTCCGCTCGCACAACTTGTCAGAGTTTCTGTTCCAATAGGCTTGACTCTGCCCGACCTTCATCAGGGGCTGACAAACTAGAAACTGTGCAATGTATTCCACTATAGCAGTCATCGATCAGTGCAAAATACTCCTCTCAAAATTCCCTATATACACAGAAAAGACATACTTTATTGCGAATGGTCATTATATGACCTCAATCTTCAACACCATTGAACATTCCCCTAGAAATAACATAGGCAGAGTAACTGTAACTCCTACATATCTCACCAGAGGTTCTTGGTTTAATCAAGTAGACCCTCTACAACTTTGAATGTTGCTTGCGATGCCTTCATTACTTCTAGTTCATGCATCTATTCACCCTCTTACTAATCTGAAACAGAAAAACATCACCCCATCCTGATTACTAAACCATCCATCGTTTACTTCATCCTATGCTGCAGAGAATTCACTACCTCTCCTCCAACCCCGGGTACAAGCTAAGTCACTGGATCGCTATATAGCGGATAAGGAGCTTGATTTGATTTGATTTGATTTGATTTTGCATTTATAGTGTGCATATCTCCAAGAGAACCTGGCAGCGAACTGCATGTAGGTGCAGATGACAATATAGTGCTGGCAAAGAACTCAAAAAAAGCCAAATGATCAAAGAACTACACAAACAGGTAGGTTTTTAGATGTTTGTGAAAAATAGTCAGGGAATCCAATTGACAAAGATATGTTGGCAATGAGTTCCAGGCTTGTGGACCTGCAACAGAAAAACATCTGTCATCCCAGGTGGTAGTTCGAGAACAGGGAACCACTAACAAGTATTTATCCTTGGAACACAGAGATCGAGAAGCTCAAATGGTGTACTCAGGAGACCCCCGGCCGGCCCATAGAGCCAAGGTTTTCTCCGAGACTACTTTAAGACGAGATAGCGGCACCTTGAGATGGATGGGGATGCAGATTTATTACTCCAACACCAATCAATAAGGACAACTCAGAGGTTTGACAAAGGGAGTCCGTTTAATGATAAGTACAAAAAACCGGGAGTCATGGCAATCAGCAGTGATGCGATAGTCCGTCTCGCTTTAGCTCCAACGAACTTCACAGAAAACAAATCATTTATACTGAAAAATCGTCATAAGTGACGTGTAACCCTCAAAAGTTAATAAGCATTTCTATTGGTTAGAAAAAGGTAACTTTAATATAAATACTATATCTGTATATGGTAACGTAGTGAGGGGATTTGGTAAATACTGTCAGATGGGCGTCTAAATCCTTCCATCAAAAATGACTACTGTAGCTGTCACTAAAAGTACGACCCATTGGTTCTACTACTATAGGACCCTAGATTATGTGGTCCATTGTGATTGGGTTGGCACCAACCCCATGCATACATTTCCACTTTACTTAGCAGCACGCAGAATGGTCATCCAGGTGCAGGGTGACCCCTCAGCTACCCGGCCTTCCTCCAATTAAGGTTACAATCAATCATCACTTCAACAACATTGTGTCAATTATGTTACTCTGGTTGGCCTCGAAACTGCATTTTCTGTTTGGGAAAGTTCCGATATCTCCTCCTGGACGGATGCCAAGCATAGGTGTGAATTTGTGCTTCTCCTCACTCAGATGGTCACGTGATGCGGACACTGTGAATTTTCCTAGGTTCTCTCAATTTGTGCATTTAATTCTTATTCGGCTTGCCACCTGCCTACGCTTCCTTATCTTGACCTTTCAGAGACAGGATATTCTGTTCCTAAGTTTCAATTAGATGTAGCTACTGTTCGTTCCTTCTATTGGTCTGACTTTGGCTCTCTTGGCATGAGTTGCATCTGCTGAGTTTCGATTCAGCCGTCTCTTCTCATTTTGTTAGAATATAAATTTTGTCTTGTATGGCCTCTAGTAACCTGAGTTGATTCTGCTTTTCATATAAAGTGGAATCGCACTTATAATAATGTGCTTTGTTTTGAGGTAGATTATGTACAATGGCACTTGCCGCGCTATTCTTCTACTTAGCATAGCAAGCCGCACTGTTTTCTTAGCTTTCCTGCGGTTTCAAGCATATGTACATGCATTAGCTGGTTGAATATCTTCATCCTGCTTGCATCTTAACTTCTCTTATGCTTTGATAGCTTTCTATTACTTTAAGCTCACAATCTCTTTTCTTATGGTGGTTTCATCTCCTTGTGTCATTCTTGGTTCGTCATTTGTTCTATCTGTGAGTTTGTCTGGGCTCTTGCGACGTCACCATTCGTCTTTGTCAAGACCTTTTTGGTTTCTTACGCGACGGTACTTAGGCAATCTTCATTTCGTCTCATTTGTTGGTAGCGTTTTCTCAATGGATACCTTACTGTCCATGGTTGTCTGGGTATTGGTACTTCAATAGGTGTTGCTCTTCTGATGGGTATTGGGCAGGGCCCTACTGCGGCTCTCTGCTGGTTTATTTGCTCATCATACGTCACATATTTTGATGTGAATGTTACTGGTGCTTCGAAATGGGCAATGGGAGTGCAGGCTTTATTTGGGACCTCCTCTACACCAATGCAATGGTATCGCTAGAAAGGACACGAAACACACATCTGCATAATTTTAGCGAATAGCGAATCAGGATGGGGGGATGTTTTTTCTGTTTCAGATTAGTAAAAGGAGTTCAGGATCGGGTCAAAGTATCTCTAGGGTTGAGGAATAGGGGCTACATTTAGCATAGAGAGGAGATCCAGCATGTATTTGATGGGCAGATACAATCCTCAGTGATAGGGACACCCAGTTAATGGCAGTCATCTTTATGAGGGATACACCTGTAGATCCCTGCTACATGAGGGTGCCACCAGCACCCAGCAGAGGTGGGTTTATATAGTGGTCACATGGCACAAGATAAATAAGAGTCCCCAGCAAGGCTACAGCCCTGCTTCTCTCGTCTCTCACACAAGATGGCCGCTCCCACGCTCTTCCTCCAGGCCTGCTGGGGGTGGTCACGGCCAGGAAGGCATTGTTCGACCTTGCAGCGGCTGAATTGGGGAAAGGGGCTTTACACTGTAGCTGGCCATTGCACAGCCCAGACTTGATTGGGGGGTTGTCCTTCTTTTTCAATGCACCTCTTGGGATGTTAGCAAATAAGTTGCAACTTGTGAGCACCCCCAACAGTGTTCGTATATCACCACACCTCACCACTTCCTCAAGCCGGTGGTTGAAGTGTGCCAAAAGAAGTAGTGTAACGATATTCCCTGATGACTTGCCCCCACTCCCCACAAACCCCATCGTCACACCCCCTCCCACGTGCAATACAAATCCCCAAACAAATGTGCCTTTTAGGGGAACTTTCAGTGCAAGTTTCAACTTCTTCCTACACTTTTATTTTAAAACGAAACCATTCCAGAACGGTTTCTTTTTTAAAAATACAAGTATAGGAACAGTAACACGTAATAAAGAAAAGTAGAGAAGCAACACTCCCAACCGCTCCTGCCCACGTCGACCACTTCTCAAGCCTCTCCATTGATGTACAGGTGCAAATCCATGTAATACTTCTGACCAGCTGAGCGTTTGATGAATACCTAGCGTGGTCTTCGCCACCCTCTTCTTCACACCAAATGGCATGCGTGCACTGTGCGTCAGCTGGTGTGTTGCCAGAGGCAGTTCTTTATGCATATCAGCCTGCATGTACTTGCCAGAATATCATTGTGGGTTCAAATATAGTGCTGCATGCCAGACGCCACCAGACTCTACTTGCTGCAATACCGGGCGTAATCAGACCTAATGCATCGACCGCAGAAGGATGAAAGGCTAAGATGACCTTGCAGCACGCACGCACACCCACACATACACACACACAATATACAGGGCAAAACGTGTCTTTAACTCTTGAAAATCTTTGAGAGTTTCTTGCCCCTGCCAGGGATATATATATATCTACGTTTGAAGTAACGCTGCCTCGATAATATAGCGCTATTTCGAGTGCATGGAATCATTGATGCTTTGGACTGGTACCCACTATTCTGCCTTGATTCTTGTGTGAATGGACTCAATTAAGGCACTTTTCTCCTCTATTTACACATTACGGTGGCACTTTCCCCATTTTATTCTACTCCGCAAAACCTGAAAGTGGTTGGAGGAATGTTTGCAGAAGCAAGTGAAGCTGTGGGCGAAGAGCAGCGTGTGCAGGCAATGTGTGTAAAAGGAACTGCTTTTAGTGTGTTGAGAAATGGAGGGGCTGGTGTAAAAAGAGGGTGTGGCCTAAGGAGTGTTGGCATGGCCTACAGTGGGGACACGCACATTAGGCAAGGGCTGCCTGGAGCAACCAATGCTTTATAAGACCCTGCAAATAGGTCTTTTAGGACACTCAGCGTGGTGTTAGGTTGTTTTGTCTGCATCCAGTCTGCACATTTAAATCCATCTCTCTCTGGCTCTGTTTATAAATAAATTGCTGCCTATAAATAAATAATTATGCAAACAAATCACCTATGAGAAAGGGGAGGAAAATAGCACCAATATGGGTTGCCGGGTGCATAGCATAACAGTGAAGATCAATTTGGGAACATACGAATAACCACAGCTTTGTATATTTGGCAAATAGACCTGTGATAGTGATTCAATCATGCAATACTTCTGAACGCGCAATGCACACTCATGGGCGTAATTTTAGGGGGGGCAGGGGTGTTTGTCCCCCCCCAACTTTCATGGCACACCATGTTGTCCCCATTCATTTGGCTGGCGCACCTTTTCTTCGGGTGTCATGCCCCCCCCAACATTTTCAGCAATGTTACTCCACTGTGCACACTGGTATTGGTGCCCATTTCAATAGTCACAACACTCACCCTGACATAAAAATGTCTGCAAACCACAAAGCACATACACTCATTTGGACGGCCTAAGTTCTCAGGTCTATTTGGGTTAGCCTGCCTCAGAAGAGGGTGACTTTTCATTTCCCTAAATATATTCCTTTCATATCTTGTAAATTGATCCTGTGTGCTTGCAACAAGTTGCTTGGAGCACGATTTCAGACTCCAAATGCGCACATTGGAAATATGTATTGGATGCTTGTTAATGGGGGACTGAGAGCACCCCAGATCAGCAGCAGTTATTGTAGACTGCCGGGATGCTGCTCCAGCCCACGTAGACCCTGGTATTCTGTCTATGTAAATTTCATTTACAGACAGCTAATAAATATGTAGAAAGCATCCCTAAATGCCACCAGTGATGTACTTACAAATGCTAGTAGCTAGTTTACGCTATGCTTCACCTCCACAACCCAACCCACCCAGAGCCAGAGCCACACCCAGAGCCCCCGGCTAGTCTTGCCTTCCACCTGCCACTGCCCAGCAACAGACTTTACAAGAAGTGGAAATATTCCTCACATATTTACCAATTCTTTGGAAAGTTTACACAATTATGCAAGAGACTGTTCCATATGTCATGCATGATTTTATGGTACAACGGCAGAAAGATAGCTCAGTGGGTTAAGTGCTTGCTAAAGCGATCTGTTCATAACCAGGTTTGGTCCTGGCAGGGATTGCTTGATAAGATGGGTATTAACATATTGGCAACAAGAACACCCATAATTACGATCCTTAGAAGAAGAAGGGATGGAAGATGTAGCAATGTATGGAACACGCCACTGTTCTTAGATACCACAATGACATACGAGTAGTTATCTTGTGTATAGGCGCGTTATAAATGCCATATCATATATCATATCATATATCATCCCTCTCGGGAACTGCTTCATGCTCATCATGGCTCATGAGGGGACCAAGTTAGATATCACAATTCTTAGGTGATTTCATGCTATGGTTTGTGATGCACACGCGTGCACGCAACACAAACTAAGTTACTTCCTGGCACAACAGCACAGAGACGCAATACCTTTGGATGAAGTAGAACTGCTCCTGGGATTAGCGAAGTGCTCATCAGAAAACTAAGCGCTCAAAAGAAACCCTAGGCGCACATTCGACACGTGTATACTTGTGCCACATCATTGCAGTGGTTCCTGTTACCCTGTGGCCCTAACCCACTGGGAAAAGGCAATCACGAGGGGCTAGGGCAGTAAGTATAAGGGTTTTGTTGTCTGGGTTTTCTTAGGCATGGCATCAACATGCCCAGGCTCATCATGACACGGTGGAAGGCTCACAAATCTGACTACTGGTGAGCCAAAGTCAGGCTTTGTTCACTTAAGCACTTTGCAGAGAAGCACACCACTAGGGCCTGGTCAAGTATAGCATCATTGTGGTAAGCATGACAGAAAGAGCAGGCAGGATTTATAATTGGGATGCTGGTGGAGGAGAATCTCATTGCCAAGCTAACCTTGTTTATGCAGGTCGATTTCTTCTCTCCTCTTGCTGGTGAGGTTGAATACATTTATTGGATAGAACAAAGAGTAAACATGTGCTGCCCTACAGGAGAATTTAACAGATGATCTTGTCATTCAGATATGAATGAGCATTAAAGAGAATACAGCTCGCTCTGCGGTTGCTTTCTGTGTCATCTGGAGGATGGTGCTGTTGAGTATCTAGTGTGTGTTGGAGATCATCCTGTGAGAGGCTATAGAGGTTCCGCTTAGGATTGTAATCATCTTCCCAGCTTGAATAGATGGTCACGTGAGCTATTTTGCCATGAATGTTATTTTATTAGAAACAGTTTGTTTGTTTATTTGTTTGTTTCTTTATTCACTTTTTGTGTGCGCCAGACCCAGGGGTAGCAGGGCGCAATGGCAAGAAAATGCAAAGCTTGCAGGTTACATCAAAACATAGCATACAATATAAAATACAGTGATTACATAATATACAAATTTGCGAAGGCCAATCCAGTTACAGGTTACATCCTGGCAGAATGTACAGTGGAAAAACCGTGGGGTCAAGGGACACAGATAATTACAAAATATACATAGGACACAGATAATTACAAATATACAAGGTTCAAATGCGGGCAGTCAAGGTTGAGGGTGACATAGGTCATGTGAGATCAGCTGAGGTCAGTAGAAGTGAGGAATTGGATGACATGTTTTCTAAAGCGAGGGTAGGGTAGGTCCACTCTCATGTCTTGTGGTAGTGAGTTCCAGGTCTTTGCAGCCTTTACCTGAAAGCTATTACCTCCGATCGTCTTAAGTCTAAAGTTCGGTATTGTCAGGCAATTGGAATTGACAGCTCTAGTCGGTCTGAAGGATGTTCTCCTATGGAATTTGTCAATCAGGTATTTGGGGGCGGAGTTATTGAGGGCTTTATGGGTCAGGGATAAAATCTTAAGTGTTATTTTGTTTTCAGTGGTCAGCCAGTTGTGATGGCGTCTGGCGGCAGAGATGTGGGATCTTTTGTTTATGCCTAGTGCTGCTCTCAGGGCATTATTTTGTAATATTTGTAGAATTTGCATTATGGTTTTATTTGCTCCGGAGTAAAGAGCGTTGCAGTAGTCAATCCTAGAGAGTATTAAGGCTCTAGCCAAGATTAAGCAGCTCTTATTAGAGAGGAAAGGTTTACCGGCTCTTATCAATTTACACATGTAAGCCGTGGAGGAGGCAAGGGATTTTAGCTGTTTGTCAAAAGATAGGGTGGAATCAAGATAGAATCCCAGGGTTTTTACGTCCTTGGACACTTGGATGATATTCCCATCTATGTTAAATGAGGAGAATTCCTGACCTAGTTTTTTGATGTTGGTTTGAGTGCCCAAGATAATCAACTCTGTCTTATCATCGTTCAGACAGAGGCCATGAGGGGCCATCCAGGCCTGGATGATAAGATATACCTTGTTCACCAATTCCGTGTCTTTCGCATGATCCCCAGAAAGCGGGAGGAGGATCTGTGTATCATCTGCATAATTAGTGTAGGTGATACCGAGATGGTCCAGATCATCAAACAAGGGCTTGGTGAAGATGTTATAAAGAGTTGGGAAGACGCAGGAGCCCTGGGGGACACCGCATGAGATAGGAGTGGGATCTGCCGCTGCCGAGGGGGAGAAGACTCTCATCATTCTTTCACTCAGAAATGACTCAATCCATCTGATGGCTTCCGGGGAGAAATGGGCAGCGGAATCCAAGTGACTGCAGAGGACTTTATGATCCACCAAATCAAAGGCGGCAGAGAGGTCAAGGAGTAGCAGATGTACTGTTCTCCCTTTGTCTCGTAGCTCGTCGATTTGGGATTTTAAGTCAATAAGGGCAGTTTCAGTCCCATGTAAGGGACGGAAGCCCGATTGTCTCTCTCCTAGGAGGTTGTGTAGTTCTAGATGCTTTTGAATTTGGTTATAGGCGGCTTTGTCCAGAATCTTGAGAAGAAACGGTACCGTAGTAATGGGGCGGTAATTAGTAGGGATGAGAGGGTCCAATGTCTGCTTTTTAAGTAGGGGTAGTACCCAGGATTGTTTAAGGTTAGCCGGGATGGTGGCTGAGGCAAAGGAGGCGTTAATCAATTTGGTAATAAATGGCGATAATTCTCTGGCAACGTCTTTTATTAACTGTGCTGGGCAGAGGTCACCTTTACAGTTAGATGGTTTAAGCGACAGGATAATTTTTTCTACTTCCAAGGTGGTCAATTTAGAGAAGTGGAAGGAATCACTGTGCGCCGATAGATTATTGGTGTTGGGCATTTTGGGTAGTGAAATATACCCAGTTAATATACATAACATTACATAACCACTCCAATAGGCCTCCTCTTCCTCTCCCCTACCACTTAATCCACGTTATCCTTAGGTATAATTATATACATGTCCAACTCTTGGCGTTGACACGCCTGTCAGCTGGCATGGCAAACCCAGTCCTCTCCCTTGATATCGAAATTGTTTCTTACAAACACATCTGCAGAACGCCTCCACACTACCAAGGCCTGCTTGAGCAACTATCAAGTCCATATCGCAACCACTCAGCATCAAACTACATCTAGAACCATGCTTTGCCGGTTCTAGAAATGACCATCAGAATGCAACTCTGCTCTAAAATTAGTTGTACTCTCCTGTTTCCTACACCCAGGCTTACCACTAATTTATCATATTTCAGAAACACACATCCCTACTTCAGCAACCAAATCCCCTCTCAGTCATCCCAATTATTTGTCCTCTTTGATTTTGGTCATTCTGTTGTCTAATTTCTCTTTCCTATCACTGCCTCCCAAAAGGCCTTTTTCCCTTCTACAGACTAAGGTATGGTGACACCCTGATAGGGTCACAATATGCCACCTTCGGACAAGGACAGGTGCTGTAGGACTACTAGGGGGGTGATGTGCTCAGTATAAATCTTGGAAAGCATAACATATCATATGCCAGGAGAAATCACACCAGTTTTAAACATTTTGTCAAGAGATATAATTGAAACAGTTCAAGATATTGTGACAAGAGGAAAAAGCCCATAGGCCACATGTTAGTTAGTGAAATTCTAGAACCAAAATACAAAGAATGACACTAAGACTGGATGAGCTGCTCCTCAGGCATGCCACAAGGCAACTTGACAGCCCTGCTCTTCCGTTCAACAAACTGCTCCCCACTCCCGCCATCTAAAGGAACCTTCCTCACTCTTAATCCGCAGTGTCCCCTCTCCAAGTGCCACACATGCAAGTTCATCCCTATGGGAATTCCCATGAAACGCTCCCTTTGATTTTCTTAATGCCTTGGATTTGTAAAAAATCTTGCATCCTGGAATGTTGCAGTCATGCTTGTTAGCAATGTAAGTAGAGGCTGCGAGTTCCAGCATGCAAACTGACATGGGTTAAAAAGTCAAGCCAGGATCAAATAAAAGTACTTCTGATGAGCTAGCACAAACCAACCATAACAACCTATTCCATTTGAATATTGTATTGGTAGTAAGAAAGTGGAGCTTGGGTGCTACTGGAGATGCAGATCACCAGTGAAATGACAATACTGACATCTGTAATTACAGAAACCATAGCCCATGTGTTATTGCTGGGAACACAATAGACTGCCTTCATTTTAAAGGGGGCGCCCCAGATTCATTCACCATTGCATTTTACGGGGCTGCTTCAGCAGGGATTCAGGGGGATTTTTCGATCTATATTATCAGTGCTCTGACTTAGAGCAAAGGTGGCAGTCTCTTGCAGGCTTTTCAGACAGTCCTTCGTGCATAGCAACTGCAAACTAGAAATGCCAGGGAATGTGACCTGGTCACGTCTGTGCCCATGGGGACCCTTGGTCAAGTGCCTAGGGTGCATACTGGGTAATTCTGCACAGGTTCTAACAGCCAACACACAATTGGTTATTCAAGAAAATGGCTACGTGCAAAGATAAAAGGTACAATTTCAGGTATATGGTTGAAGATAGAGGTGGGCAAGCCAGCCGGGTGTTGGGTTTCAGTGGGACAAGTGATTGGCTCAAGCTCAACTTGAATTTAACGAAACTGGCCACTGAAAGCTTTAGCCCAGCCTTGCCTGCTTTGCCTGCTTTGCCTGCTTTGCCTGGACAAGCTTAAAAAGCATCTTGCCTAGCAGTGGGTGGACGGCGCCTGCCTGTCTTCCTGTCCCGTCCCTATCCCATAGACTCACTCTTTGTCCTTACAAACCTTGCCAACCTGCCATGAGAAAGATGTCCGTGAGGGGCCCTGATGAACAGGGCCTGATATTTGTCTCTTGCAAATGCCAATTTAACATGTTATCAGCTATGTATTTAAATTAATAAAGAACGCAGGAGGATAAGCAATACATTCAGAACAGATCCTTTTCTCGTGACCAACCCACTGAATCAGTATTGACATTTATGCATGAGGTCTGGGAGCCCCTCTATCGAAAACGAACACGGCTAAACAACCTGTTCTCTGGGTAGGTTCCCACTCGGCAGGGTCTACAACCACGTTTTAGCTCACTGTACCTTTCACAGAGGAGAAATATCCACCCACTTGGGCAGTGCAGCATCGACATGTTTGTCAATTCTCCACTGAACAAGATTACCTAAAGCAACCCCAGACACGTGTCTTGGCCTGGCCAGGCCTCATCAGTGAGGTGATGTTGGGTGTTAATAGGGTAGGTCATTTTTATTCTAATCCCCCGTCCCCCTCACTAGCAACTCTAGCCAACTACCCTGTCTGTTCCTCCTTATGAGACAATTAAACTGAATCGAAAAATATCGTGCATTCTTTTTAAACGTTCTAGTTTATTTCCTGGTTTGCTGTCTGATACACAAAAAAGTGTCTGCTTTTTATGTGGAACTTCACATTTCATGTCATGCATAATAACAGAACCACTCACTGCCACACGGACTGAACCACTGGGAGTGAGGAGGGGTAGCCATCATCCATAGGAAATTTCTACAGGTCTCCCCTATGCAAACGCTCCACACAAACATCTGTGAACTTACCCTACACCTGCTACAAAATCATCATATGCTAGCACCTTCCCAGCCCAAGGGACACTGCATGGGCATTGTTCTCAACATGGTCTGAAAGTAGGGGCAGTCACTTAACTTCCTGTTCTGTGGTCGAACCCTAAGGTTCTCTTGTGCCCATTTAAGCTACTAACACCACCTCGAACTACTAGGACCCCAATGTGGTGACCAAAGACCGTCACCCATGTGGTGTTTGCCAGGTCATGTGCGGCCAACTAATAAATGGGGTGAGCAACGTTTGTACGCCCTGGAGTTAGGGAGGGCCAAGAACTGGCCACAACGAGATCTGCCCATATGGAGGAAGCGACCAAGAACCTGAAGATAGAAGAGGGTTAGGCAATCACCTTGCAAGTTCAAAGGCCCTCCAAGTTCAAGAGGACAAAGCCCCGTCCGACACCGCACCCAGCAAAGAAGGAGGAATTTAGGCTTCCATGCAAATTCAGTGGGAGCACACTACCATACGTCAAGGGATGTCCAGCATCTGGCCGCCAGTGTGGAGGTGCAGGAAGATGGGGCACTCAGCAAATGTATGCAGGGCCCCATGGCCGATAAAGGCAGGGCCTGCACCCACCATAGAAGGGCAGGGTATCTCGTTTAGCAGACCTCTGTGAACCAGAATCGAGGGAAGGGACGGAGTGCTACCAGGATGCTGAAATTGCAGCCGCCATTGGGGACGTTGACAGAGAATAAGTATTCTTCATCTCTGCACTGGCCCTGAGCCTGCACCAAAAAAAGGAAGCAACCACGGTGTGAGATGCCAATTCCATCCACATGTGTCCCTGTGCTGATAGATATGAGCACCTCAGTCAACGTGATGCCGATGACACAGTACACCCAGCTGCAACCACTGGCGACACTGGCACCTTCGAGAATATGGATATTCACATACGGGGCGAGACACCCATCCCTTTGGAAGGTGCATTGCAAGCAATAATCACACAAAGTGAGCTGTTGACCACATCAAAGTTCTACGTCACTGGGGAAGCTGAAGACACCCTCTTGAGCTGCATGGCGGCAGATAGCCTCAGTTGGTGCACTTTGCATTTCAGATCTACCTGACCAACGCTGCACTGCTTTGCGCAAAATTCGATGACCTGTTCCAAAGTGTAGGCTGAAGGGTCATGAATTAAGGCTAGATGTGGGAGAACTGGCGGTTGAGACGACACTGCATTATTCAACCAAAAAAAACCCACAGAAATATGGGTTGTCACCAACCCAGTTGGCCTTGGGCAGTACTGGTGCAGGCAGAGGAGGCCGGAGTGCACACCCCTCTGGTGTACAGAAGCAAGGCCCCATACCCAACGAAAAGGAGATACTCACAGATTGAGAGGGAGGCACTAGCGGTCCTGTGGGGGTGCAAACAATTCCACGTATACATCTTTGGACGACCCACAGCGGTGTTGACAGACCACAAGTCTCTGCTCCCCATCCTAAACAGGTTAGGGCTTCGCCCACCACTGCGATTGGAGAGACGGATGCTTCAAGTCCAAGACTACGGAGTCACACTCCAGTTCCGGCTAGGGGTCAGCAAATCGGCAGATTATGTATCTAGACACCCAATGCCCCCAAGACTGCGAGCATGGAGGCGCTGGGCATCAAGCACATCAGAATCACATCATGTTGCTCCAGAGCAAATGGGGACATTGTACGGTTCATGAGGACCCTCAACAAAGAGTTCCGGATCGCAGTAGCGGAGGGAACAGTGCTGAAGGAGGCACTGATGACTTTCCGCCTGTCGTATAGGACAACGCTGCATCCCAGTAGCAACAACTACGGCATTCATGGGATGGAAAATCAGGTGCATGATGCTGGAGCATAGCTCCAGAATCACCCCGGAGGTGGACACGGAGAAGGTATGCGAGGCGCAGAGGCGAAACAATAACAAAGAAACAGAGCAATGGAGGCTAGAGTCGTCAGACCTCAAAGTAGGATACATGGCACTAGTGAAGAACAGGGACATCATGCACAAGTTGAGTCTCTCATATGAACTATCACTGTGGAGAGTGACACAGAGAAATGGGTCCATGATGACGGCCATAAGGTATATAGAGACCGTCACAAGGAACTTTAGCTGGTTTAGGAAAGTTGACCAGCCGGAAGTGAACACACCCAGCAATGAACAAGGACGCAACAGAGAAGAGACCAGCCCTCTGTGCTCAAAAGAGCAATTGCCGGAGGGTCCAGAGAGGCAAGAGGCACGCAAGAGTGTTGCAGGGGAAAGACTATACCTGACAAGGATGGACAGAAGATTTCCGACCTGCCTGAAAGACTATGGACCTCATTACATTTTTGCTGGTGCTGTGAATGTGCCGGTAAATCTGCTGGCCATTTTGGTGCCAGCACTTTCACTGCACCGGCAAAACACAAATTTGCCGGTGGGGGCATGTTTTATCTCCGACCAAGAGCTGGAGGCAAATCTTGCTCGCATTGGCAAAGAAATTTTCTTAATTTCAGTGCCGGTAATTCTGGCAATTCATTTCAGCCACTTGGAATATGCTAGTAATTCTGCCATTCCAGGTGGTGGAAATGGGATTACCTTTTTGGTGGCATCCCACCAGAATTACCGGTGGGATACCACCAACACTGTAATGACCCCTATGTGTTGGAGTATCTGTGGACTTGCAGTTCATGGGCACTGTTATATGAGTGTTAAGAGTTGATATGGTTAAGAAGGGATGTGGTGACCAAAGCACCTAACCAGTGTGGTGTGAGCTAGGTCATGGAAGCCAACCAATAAAACAGGCGAGCGACGTTGCACTCGAGTTGCCCACTAATCATTCGTGGTCTGCCTGATCTTTGATCAGAGGTCTGCACCCAGTGCGGCCTCTAACACACGAAAGAACATAACTGATGCCAGATGATCTAAAGATTGCACTGGTGCTAAAAATGAGGCAAACGCTCATCGCATTATTTTTGCTTCATTTGTAATCTGGTATGGGGCAAAAAGATTCGGACCAATCATGTTACTTTAAACAAATATTATTATGTTTATTGCCATTTCAATAAAACCTTTTACATATTCACTCCTACTTACAACCTCATTCACCGTCCATATCATTAAAATAAACAATAAACCAATTCATGATAAAAACACAATCCTACTCAGTCTGTTTCATTTCTTTCCAAACCGGTTAATCTCCCGCCTTTAAAACATACTCCACAATTGTCATTACTGCTAGAACCAGGCTTATTTTTCACCAATCAATAGTCTCTCCCACCATAAACGTGACTCTGCCTTCTTAACGTCTCCAGAGTATCTGCAATAGGAGTCGGCCTCCCTAATCTGTTATCTTGCCAGTTGCACTTTTCATGTCGGAAGAATATTCAAGCAACACTGCATACGAATATCTCTGTAATGGGCTAAAGGGAACGTTTGGAGATATGCTGGAGTTTAGACCTTTTATCTCACGGCTTAATGTAGGCATCAGTCTATCCCTACTTCTTGTCTCCATGGTGGCAATCCAGTCCAGGTATTGTAGCTTTTTTTGTTAACCTTTGTTGGATTGCAAATAAGCAGATATGTTGTGATGTGACACCCCTTAAGATAATTCTCAGATTTAGCCATCCATCGTTTCAATCCATTATCCGGACCAATTCCTTCATTCCACCTAAAGATGTCAAATGGGGGTGAACTATCAGGGGTGATACTTTTTCTGAGAGATATGGTTTTCCACATTGCTGTTGATTCAAGGGACTGCAACTTCAACTCGATCAAATAGAACCCACTCGCAGTGAGTTGAGTAGTCTCAGAAACTTCCTCCAAAATATCTGTTCCAGTATTCCCCACACTTTCCATGACAAATTCAACAGAGACTCAGCTCCATATGTTAGGATCTGCACCACCTTCTGCTTATAGATTGTGAGAAGTGCAAGACTGAGTGAACCCCATATCTTCTATGCAAGGCAGCCTCCTGATTCATTAGTCTTCCCTACTTATCTATTAGCATAGCATAGTGGGCTTTTTCATCCAGGTTTTTATTGACTACAACGCCCAAATAGGTTATAAAGTCCACCGTCTCCAATTTCTCATCCTCCATCCTCCATCCTCCATGAAACCCCCCCTCCCTCGGTTTCCTGCGTGCCAATGACATAATGAGGACTTTATATTTTTTAACATTTACACACAGGTCATTTTCCTTCAAGAAGAGCATAACAGCGCTAAGCCTGTGCTGCAGTCCGATAGGGGTCTGGTCATTAAAGACCAAGTCATCGGCATACAGGAATCAGGGAATATCAATGGAGTTAATTTTGGGTGGGAAAGACCGAATCATTATTTGAGACTCCCTCAGATCTGACATGTAGAGATTGAATTACAGGGGAGCCAAATAGCACCCCTGCTTCATCCCTCGATAAGTGTACATTTTTCTCGACAGACCCCCGCTGGCTGACAATCTCACCTGAATGGATGTATTAGTATATAGGGCTCAAAATGCCACAATCAAGTCGGGGGGTCAGGGTGCAGTTCCAAACCTTCAGCTTGGACCACAGCCATTCCCTACTAACCCCATCAAAGCCTTGCTCAAGGTCCATGAAGGCCAAGTAGGCGTTGGTCTTGGACTCCATGGACCTCAGCTTCAAAAGGTTCAGCACAAAACGATTTCAGGAAGTGCCCACTCCCTACACAAAACCCATCTGCTTCGGATCGAGGCGGCCCAACCTCATCGCCCATGCACTCAAGTATCTCAGCAAAACGGATGCAAATAACTTGCCCATGGTGTCCAGAAGGGCGATCAAACGAACATTTTTCCAGTCACCTCGGTTGTCGTTCTTAAAGATCGGTACCAAGACAGCTTCCCACCGTGTGGCCAGAATTTGCTTTGTCTCCATAACCTGCTTAAACAGCTTCACCACAGGGTGCCCCCAAACATCCATATTTCCCTTTAGCACATGGTTAGCCAAGCCGTCTGGACCTGCATGCCTCGATGTACTCAATTTTACAATCATTGCTCTTGCATCTTCCTCGTCAAACCTAAATGACCACCTCACTCCCACCCTTAAACTACATCCACCCCCTACCACTCCTTTCAATGCAAACAAGTTCATATAGTGGTCCTGAAGAGGGATTGTCAAATCCCACAACCAGCTCCCCTTCTCTCAAGACTCATGACCCGGAAGAAGAACTGCAAACACCACGATCGCCCATACCATTTTGGACCGATTCCTAGTGCTTCCATGGCAGATAACTATGCAGAAAGCTACCCACTGAGCCAACTAGCCCAAGAGCAGTGCAAACATTACCTAGAGTGGACGACGAGCCTCAGAATGCAACTAAGGAGACCGCAATTGACAGTCTCGACTAAAGCGCCAAGAAGCTAATGTTGTTAGAGACACCATGACATAGCAGCCTTAGACACGAAGCACACGTGCCATCCGCGTATCAGGACACACTCACACACCCAAATACATGAAGAACACATGCGGAACAGTTTTATAAGTTAGAGGACGGATACATATACATACTGTCTTTGCTTTATTATATTGCTTAACCACAGCAACGCAGAAACCGCAAGAAGCAAGAGATCATCAACACGCTTGCAGATGCTTTCACGCGAATAACCTTTGAACCTGCAGGAGCACCTATGGGACCTGACAAAACCACTGTACTACTAACATATGGAGCACTACAGAATAACACGAACATGTAGAAGCCATGCCATGGCTTAGGAAATTCACCACAGGCCAAGACCTTCGGCAGGAGCTGAGCTGGGCAAATTCAGGCTGCACAGAGGAGCAAATGTGTGAGACAGAGACGGCTGCCAAGGCCACAAAGATACAAGTGACATTCCATTCCCTGAACTACAGTAACACAGCCATATTGACTAATTTGGAGCTGCAGAGCTCGAAAACACGTTCTCTGGACATGTGACCGGCCAAGCAGATGATGAATCCAAACTAGCAGCTGGGAACGAAGAACACTCTCATTCAGCCAGACAAAGGGTTCCAACAAAGAAGTTACATCGGGAGACAAGTGCTGCATGATGAGAACAAACACTCTCATAGTCTTTGGTGGTACACATGGGTTACAATGCAGACACACAGTTATACTTATTACCTTGAGAAGGTACACCTCGAGCTGAGAACCATTTAAAATCCCATGCTTGGGGAGACCAGCTCTAGCCAATCACAGTTCAGGACCCTAGGGGTGGGTAGCAACTAGCAAGAACCAATACAAGACCCTCACACTGCAACATTGTGGAGTATTAGGTAATTGGGAATGGGCCAGGCTAGCCACCTGACATGCGAGAGCCACTGAACTAACATGTGTAAGAACATCTGTAGGTGGACTACCACTCAACACCCAATCCCATGTGACAATAGGTTTGCTGGAGAGGGGCCGAGGCTGTGATGTCGATGTGACGCAATCCGCTAACAAAACTGGCCTGCGAGCCAGAAATCAATTGAGAAGTGCATGGATTTCTTTTTTCTGTGTACTGATCCCTGTTGGTTTTGGCTGTAAGAAACCGCAGTTTGAACTTGCTGTCTGTCTGGGCCTGTGTTCCTTTTGGGAAGGGATGGAGATAGCCCTTCCATGAGTTCTGAGTCTGCGAACCACTAGCAGCCCTCAACCTGCCTGGGAGTTTGTCCTAACAGTCCACCCATTGTTCTCCTGTTACCTGGCCCATCATGTGCGCTGGCTCAAAGCTACCCCCATTGTTTTTTTTTATATAAAAATTTTTTTGTTTTATAGGTACAAACAAAACATAACATCGATAAATTAACACTTGGTCAATACATTAAACACACAGGTATTCACTTCTTCGCAAAGCTTGAGTTCTTTCTCCTATCCTTTTATACTGTAGATCTGTTATGCTCAGTGGCTTTTAGGATCGTCTCGATCGCATGCATGAGTTCTATTCTGGTAGTTCATCAGATTCTAGGCTTCTTTTTTCATGCTTTCAAGTGTCTTCCCATCTTTGCCATATCTTGGCTGCTTTCTCTGGGCATCCTCTTGTGGTGTACACTCTCGTTTCCATCGGTACGCACATGTCCACATCCGTTACCCATTTCTCATATTGTGGGGGTGAGGCTGAGCCCCATAATTGGGCTAGGTTCCTCTTTGCAAGTCCAGTGGATGTTGCAAACATGAGTTTTTCGTATCGAGATAGCTCTATCTCTGCATCGATCCCTAGTATCAGGAGTTTGGGGTCCATCGTTATCTCGCGGCCAACCACTATTGATAGCCTGTCGCAGCATTTTTGCCAGTAGTCTTGTATTTGTGGACATTCCCACAGGATATGGAAGAAGGTCCCTCTCGTTCGATGGCATCGTAGACAGTTGGGATCAGTCGCCCTTCCCCATTGATGCAGGGCCTCTCTGGGATGATATATTCTGTGCAAGATTTTTAGCTGGATCAGCCTGATTCTGGCAGAGATTGCTGTCTCTTTGGGGTACATGAGGGCATTAGTCCAGTCCTCTGGTTGAATTGGACCCACATCTCTCTCCCATTTCTCTTTGAGTTCTGTGAGTTCCATTGTAGTGAATGAGTTGATTGCATTGTACATTGTAGATATTATTTTGTGATCAATTCGCTCCATCACTATGTTCCTCTCAATCGGGGTACACTGCGGTACATTAGGGAGGTCAGTCTCACTTGCGATAAGGGCGTGTCTCATTTGCCTGTAGTGGAAGTGTTCTGAATCAGGGAGATTGAATTTGTCTTTTAGATCTTGGAAAGATTTTATTTCACCTTCTGTTACCATGTCTTCTAGTCTCTGGATCCCAGCTTCACCCCAGGCCGACCACTTGGGGATACCGCTGAGCTCTGGAAGATGCTTATTATACCACAGGGGCTGTTTCATTGTGACCTTCCCTTCCCATCCCAGGTGTTTGTGTGCATCCGTCCAGATCTGTGTCCTCTGAGCGGCCATTGTGGATGTGTTCTGCCGTGTTCTTTTTTGATAGAGGTTTTCCATCGGGGTGATCCCTTGATCCGCCTGCGTATCTGCTCTGTTGTGCGGTAGGTTGGTGTCGTTGTGTAGGATGTCATTCACTACTGGCATCTGGGCTGCCCAATAATATGTTTGTAGGTGCAGGAGTCCAATTCCTCCTTCCCATACTGATCTCTGTAGGGTTTTCAGTGCGATACGAGGGTGCCCTCCTCCCCACAACAGTTTCCTAAGCGTCTCATCTATTTTGCGAAATTCTATTTTCGGTATGTATATCGGAGCATTCTGCAGGATGTATATGAACCGGGGGAGGGCCAGCATCTTGAATAGAGCAGCTCTTCCCAGCAGTGTGAGTGGAAGAGTCATCCAGTGCCTCACATCATTCACAAATCTATCTCTTATTGGGTGTAGGTTCTTTTCTGTATATAGTGTTAGATCTTTATCCCGAGGTATCGGAACTGCTCTCTTTCTGTTTTGTATGGGCAGTTATTCAGAGTTGTCGGATCAAGTCCCTTGATTGGGAATAGCAGGGATTTATCATTGTTTACCCTTAGCCCACTGAAGATCCCATAGGTGGTTAGGCTACCCCCATTGTTAATGAATTTCCATAAATTACTTGTATTATTCTTGCACACTGCCCTCAGCATTAGCTCTTCATCTTGTTGCAGCTTTGATGCTTTGGACGCACAGAGCCAATTGCAGTACCTCTTCTTCTGCTTCCTTATTTTTGCATCAATAGAGTCCGCTATGGCCCTTCTCAATTTCCTAATGTCAGATCTAAACACTCTCCTCGCCAATAGTAGATCATGGTTGTAGACAGGTACCAAAGTCACCTTACCACTCAGATCCCTCTCCTCCATGAATGCTTTGAGGATCCAAGCATAGTCTGTCTTGCCTGGATTCTCAACTATGAAGCGCTCATATTGGCCTGTCACTTTAGGGATATAATCTACTTTAATTCTGAGCCTATTTTTCTCTCTTGCTAGTTCAACTGGATGCTAATAAATGATGGTCACTTGAAGTCATTTAAACTACCTCAAACTTCTCCACTGCCACTGCAACATTTTCTGAGACAAAACAATAGTTCATACAAGCCTGATGGGCTCCCCTTCCCCATGTACATTCTCCTGGAATGTCCCCCTTTGTCTCTCCATTTAACAATACCAGATCACAGGCTCTTGTCTAAATTGACCATCCCAGAGCTCGTTTCCCCGGCAATGAATCATTGAGCAACCTTCCCTTCCTATTTAATAGGCGCATGTAAAAATCTCCACATATGATAATATGGCGATTTTCCACAGCTATCATTGCTTCATCCAATAATATAATGATTGACTTAATGAAAGCCTCTTCCATACACATATTTACACTCCAATATAGGTTCTTGAGAAGGATTGTCATTCCCTGGTTACGTTTCTGCCTGCCCAACTTTAACATCTGAACAAAGGGGTTAGGTTGGGATACTGTTTCTACCAGCAGACCCTTGTTAACTCTAATCAAAGTTAGCAGCTCTGAATATGGGCTCCCTACACGTGTTTTACCTGCTGGGTTCAAATACACCCCATATCCTTCTCATATGGGTTTAGACAGCAGCCAAGTCCCTTGCAGACATATAATATGAAACTGATTTAAGCCCAGGGATCCCTTTGAAAAAAGGGTCATAAAACCTCTTGTGTTCCAGGAGCCTACCCGAAGAACTTCCTCCTCTTTCTCCTTGTGGCTCTATTGTTGACAGAGCTCCACCAATGCTTCCGCCAGGAATACCCAACTCTGAGACTTTCCCTCCCACAGTCAGTGCTCCTGCTGCTTTATTATGCTCCTCTAATTTTGTGTTGAATTATCAATAGTAAATGTCAATGGAAGGAGAGGCTTCCCTCCTAATCGCTGCCAATTCTCGTTGGGAAGGGTGCATACTCTAATATCACATTCCTTTTTTGTTAAGTTTCCATTTTCTCTTATTTCCACTCCCCCCCATTGCCGCTTTCCCCCTCCACTGTCCAAAAGTCTGTACATAGTCACTTAACCCATATCCCAGAGGTAGGATCTGGTCGCTGAATTCCAGCATGGCTGCTTTTATCAATGGTTAGTCTAGGTGGACGATGACTCAATCCATTCGACTTTAATTAATTAATTGAACTACCTGAATGTCCTCTGTTGTTACATATCGCATCTTCGGGATATGCTGGAAAAGCGTCATCACGCTCCTACGATTCAAAATTAAGCTATCGGTTCCAGAGAGCAATCTTTCTTGGCAGACTCTAATATCGGTATTCCTACTTTGGGGGCCCCCATCCTCTTACTTGGGCATCAACTTGGGGCCAATTCTATTACTCTGAGTAATTTTTGCAGGTTTTATTTTGCAGTCCCCCTTTAGATGGTGATCCTCCGGCCAGGCCTCTATCAGGGAGATTCTTTTTTCTTCCAGTGTTCTAAAAGGGGCTTGAGTTGCCACATTATCCACAGGTTTTTCCTTGGAGGAGAGAGAGCTTGGCAGTTGGGGGGATGGGCCCATTGTTATTCAATTTACCTGGCGCTCAATTTCCACCCATTCAGAACCACTTACATTGTTTCATTCGACATCTTCCTTCTCCCTTGCCTCCAAAATGGATTCTATGTCATCATTCCCTATTTCACGCCCAGGCTCTCTGTTTGTTGGTGCCGATTTCTTCGCTGTTGCTTCCCCCTGAGGTACTACTAATTCCCTCCTTGGACGTTTCGATATCTGAGCCAAATTAGATGGCAGCAGAGTCCTTATGTTCCACAAAAAGGCCCTGGACCCATTGGACTTATGTTTCCACCCCATCTTTATATTTTTGAGTTCCTTGCCATTGCTAACAGATTGTCCACGGATTGCACACTCCCACCGTTTCCACCAGGAGCTTGTGTCGGTTGGAATATCGGGAATATGTTGACTTCTTTGGCAACTGCCGGACCCCCCTCCCAATATTTTATAGATTCGCCTCTCTGTTCGGCACTTGGATCAATGAGTATTTGGCACATTGAATGTGTCTCCTCCGTAGTCCAGCTCCCCTGCATTTTTGCATTCCTCTCCAACCTTTTATTCTTGACCAGTTGGGGTTCTTTTCGGGGCTGTTTTCCATTGAGGTCTTGGTCCAACTTTTCAGTTTCCACTGATCTCCTCAGTCCCAACTCTGAATCCCCATTTTTCTCCTCTTTCATCGACTGATCTTTCATCCACTGGTTGCACATCCATTTACAGTCTTCCAATATAGCTTCCATTAGCTGGGAATTGTCTGACACCTCTCTTTTTATTCAACAAAGCCTTTTTTGCCACTTTATTGTTGCTTCCGCTTCTTTATCTATTCTGTCTTGGACTTTATTCACAAAACCTTCCAAGAAAACATTTTCGCATGATCCATCGCTATTATTGTAGCCTGGCCTTTCAGTGAATCATTTAGTGCCTCGTACAGCTTGGTGAAAGGGTATATAGAGATGGAGAGCGCCACCATCACTGTATGCTGCAGATGAGTCATTACCTTTCTCAATAAACCCAGCTCCCTGTTATGGTCATCCCCATGGAAGCTCAATTCATCCAGGGCAATCCTAGGGGAGTTCGAAGACATACTGCAGCTTGAGGAGTCCATTCCACTTTCAAATATGGATTGTTCTCCTTCAGGTCGGGTCGATGAGTTATACTTACCTGCATGTATTTCATCTACAGATTCACTGGGCCCAGGTTTGTTCTCCCTCACTTTTGTCATTGTCAATATTGAGACTGCTGGTGATGCTAGTGTCTCCTTCTCCCAGTGGGTATTTTCCAAATTGGCAGGCGTATTGCTCCGCTCCACCAATCACTCATTCATACTCGATAGGCTCTGGTGTTTCCAGAGAGTGATCTTGGTTATTAGATCCAGTATCTCTTTCGACTGTCGCACTGCCAGGTCTGAGTTTTTCAGCTCACATGCTTTTGCTGGACTGGTTAGGTTCTTTTCCACAAGACACGCAGGGAAAGAGCTTATATGTACTACACCTCTTCTGGGGATACAAACTTTCCTGTTACTTATACGTTGCAGTATCACACAAAACAGGGACTGGTATGTGGTTATTGTTAATTGTATTTATTTTTCAAAACCTATTATTGTGTTCCCTATATCTCACCCCGACCAGAAGAACACAATGACCCTCCAAAATGTTCTTACCCTTGGTTACCATGGTGCACTTGTCTCACGTGATCTGTGGAAGCCACGCCCCCTGCTGCAAGCCTCAAAACCAGTTCAGCTCGACCCTTGTGGCGTGAAGCCTGAGTGGAGTCAAGGGCGAGCTGTTGTCTGCTGTGCGGCTGATCTAATCTGCTATTCAAACTACTGACCTTTTGCCTATGAGGAGCTCCATTTGAAAAGTTCTGCACCCGCATCCTGCATCCACTCCGAGTCGCGTAAGCCTCACCGGCCAGCTGTGAGCAGTTGAAGTGAGTGGGATCTTGTTGCTACACGTGACTTGTCTCACGTGATCTGTGGAAGCCACGCCCCCTGCTGCAAGCCTCAAAAGCAGTTCAGCTCGACCCTTGTGGCGTGAAGCCCGAGTGGAGTCAAGGGCGAGCTGTTGTCTGCTGTTTGCGGCTGGTTACGGCCGGAAGTACTGATCAAACCAGGTAATTACTCCACTCAGTGACCCTCGGTCACTTGTGTTGAAGACTTTTAGCAATGGAATCTCAAAAACCAAGAACTAGGCTCCAAGGGAAGTTGGAGGAATCCATTGCACACTTACCCGTAAACCCCGTTACCCAGACGACAATGGAGGTAAACAAGCCACCTGATGATAACATGGCAGACCAATCACTTAGAGAAAGAAACATTGAAACACAGAAAGTAAATACAAGACCGGTACTGACAGAAGAAAATGTTCCACAATCGTTTAAAGGGCAGTTGCCGTTGAAAGATAAGATAGCTGTAAAACTATCAACTAACACTCATAATGCACAAAAATCGATTGCATTGAAAGGTCAAGAAAAGACCACCTCGGTGGCGATAGATCCAGTGATCCTAAAAACAGAAGAAGTAAGGAATTCGACAAAAGGCGATAGATGTATGGCCCAGGTGACTCCAATTCATGGTACATCCCAACCTGATCACCCAATAGGGAAAAATCGGACAAAGGAAGATGACGAACAGAACTGCTTTACCCCGTCCTTACAAGACAGAGCCAAAGCGGCCAGGTTACATTGGCAGAAAACATACACATCATCACGGTCTAAGAGCATGGATCGCAATAAACCTAATGCACTTAGATGCGCCCGACTATCTCTCGACATCACTGAAATTGATGCCATCATGGAGTCCCAGGAAAAAAGAAATGAAGTCTTTGACGGAGTAATTACACCAATACACGCCACAAATATTAAGACATCCACCCCAATTGTACGACCAAGATCCATCTCACCTGGTGACAAAAACACAACCTCATTGACCAAAGTGTCACACAATCCTAAATTAGAAGAATGTGACCCCTCTGCCTCAAAGCTACCACGGATCAGCAATCCCCCGTACCGGAAGTGCAACAAAGGATACCAACAACTATGCTATATTTACAAAATACACTGGTAGCCGTGCTGTCGACAGCAATGATTCCGTTTTTAAAGATACAGGAATACATGGTTGACTCTACAAAAGATCAGGCAACACTGCTGGCAATGACAATGACGAAACAAACATACATGGAAACATTTATAAATAGTATTCACGAACGGCTAAAACAAGAAGCCGAAACATCGAGAATTTGGCAAACACGATTGGCGGACGTGGCTAGAGCCGACCGGGTAGACAAACTGAATCTCCTCGAGACGGTATCAATGATTACAAAAAAATTGATGGATGATAAAACAAAAAAACAGGGGCTCATGATGGAACAAAAACAATATGCAACAATCCATACGCAAACCAAAGTTTGTAACAATAAAAAAGAACACAAAGCAGATCAAAGCTTCCAATATGAAAGCCAAACTTTATCGATTATGCCAGCAAATTTGCCAATACCGACACATCCAGTTTCCATCGAACCATCAGCTTTTACCCCCTTCGATATATTTGATCTCTCGAAGCGTGGAATGGTGGGTCAAGATTTAATAACTAATCCAAAGTCCAAAAATGGATCTCGTGCATTTCTGAGGAAAAGGAAGACAATACAGAAAACTTTACCAGATGAGGCAAAGAATAACAATAACCACCCTATGCTAAAACAAAAAGGTACGCAACAAAAAGCGACTGAAAAGCAAAGAGTGGTAATTCAAAAAGAGCAGATCAATTCAGTTACCACCGCAACATCGGAACCATTGGATGCCCTGCTGGAAATAATTAATAAAAAAACACCCAGTCAGGTGGAAAAACCTATTCCAATAATAGACTTATCAACTGCTGACGAGATGAGTGACTATATTTCTATATCAATCAATTCACAAGATCTGACGCTGATCGTTGTCGACGAATACAAAGACTCGACGCTAGAACAAACCCTATCTGAAGCGGAGGAGGAAGAAGTATTTAGCATGGATCTGGAATACTCAATAATATCTAATGATGAACCATGGTTATCACCAGAAATAGAACCTGAAGAGCCCAGCCAAAACAGCCCGATCCCGCTAATAAGTCCCATATTAGTGAGACCAAAATTTCTAAATCCACAGAATATAACCGCTGCCTATAGAATAGCGTTATTTCCAACAACAGCTATTACAGACGATCTGGTAATAATGAATAGAGCCAATATTCTACGATTATTCAAAGCAATCCCACAAGTGGAGAAATTAAAATCGGATGATCTAGATCTAGTTCTCTTTCCAAACAAACAACATATGGAAGAGGTGCAAATTGATTTTTCCAATCAAGAATTAATGCAAATGGTTCTAGCAAATAAACATCAGTTTGAGAAACTAGGATTTGGAATAGAGGAAATCTTTGTCTCACGGGCCTTAGCTGAAAAAAAAAAAAAAAATCTAGCCCCATTTAAGAATCTGAAACCAAACTATAATGAGGGCCAGAATAGAGGGATGAAACCTGCTCCAAAGCGGAACAACTATAGTCCAAGGTTACTTGCTCAAGAAGATTCGCACTCACAACCCATATGGCGAGATTTCCGTGACTCTCCACAAAGGAAATCAAACTTGAAGAAAACCTATCTTTAACAACAAAATAAGAATGAATCCCAGAAATGTACCATTTCGCTAGGAACATGGAATACAAGGGGGAACAAACATCTCCTAGAAAAACAGTCAAAATTTCTAGATAATCTGGATATCATCTGTTTACAAGAAACATGGCTAACTGAAGAGGTGATCTGTGATGGGTACAGTACATTAATGAATCCGGCGATATCAGGCCAACAGGGCAGGCCCGCAACAGGAATGTTGTTACTTTCAAAAATATTTCCAACATGGACAATCATTGTTAGCAAAAACATACATCCGTGGGCTCAATATTTAACTATTAAAATAACAACACCCAACAAGGAGGAAACAGCTACTGCCTTGGGTGATTTGTTGATATCCATAGTTATATATTGGAACCCTAATGCAATGTCAGAGAAGAAATTTATCGACTCCATATTTGAAGAAATGGACAACGTAGCAATTGCGAATAGTGGCATGGAATTCATCATAGTAGGAGATTTTAACTTTCACTTATTTGATAAAGAAGGCCAGTTATTGGACCCCAGTTCCTGGTCGAGCAGAGCAAAAAAGTGGATGAGAGAAGTGAAACAAAGAAACATATATCTAAGTAACCAGCCAACAGACAGTGAAGATAAACCTTTATCAACATGGACAGGTAAAACATCGAAATCAATCATTGAGTATATATTTACAACGGAAAGAATCAGAAGCTTAACGACTTCCACAAGAAATTCGAGACAACAGGATAGCGATCATCATTTAATCCAGATTGAATGGTCTACCAAACCAGCCACTGACCAATGCCTAATACTACCGGTCCTTGAGCTAACAAATGGGTTGAATAGACTCAGGATCAAGCACAATCAAATGGCGGAAATAGCTTCAACCTTTGAAGGTGCACCAATTCAAAATAACATCAAAATGGAGTATGGTTGGATCCTTGAAAAATACAAACAGAAGGGCACGAAGAATAAACAAAAACCAACATACCCTCACTATTTCAATAGCGAAGTCCAAACAAAAAAAAAACAACATTTCAAAGCGCTACGGAAATTGAGAAAATCCAAACCACCTAATTTCAAAATAGAAATAAAAAAAGAAAAGACCAAATATTCCAATGCAATCAAAGGTATCAAAGCTTCAATAAAGCAGAATGATGCAGAAGCGATCTTGACAGCACTTAAAGAAAAAAATACGAGGCAGCTATGGTCATTGTTGAATATATCAGCAACAAGTCATAAGATGATTCAAGAAGTGGATGCAAATAGATGGGTGAACCATTATTCAACATTTTACCAAAAGTCTGCACAAACAGTTATGAATGTTAGAGAAGCAAACGATGACTCGTGGGACATTAAATGGGAAAATGAAGACATTATTAAGACCATAAACTCACTCAAATCATCGAGAGCCCCAGGACCTGACCATTGGGCCAACTTCATGAGTCATCTATTACGCTTAATTAAAAAGACCCAACAGATACCTCAGACTTGGACTACAGTGGTTTTGATTCCAATTTACAAAACAGGAGATAGAAAAGATCTGGCCAATTATAGACCGATAGCTTTACTAGATCCCTTGGGCAAATTATTTGCTGGTTTCCTACAAACAAAGTTGAATCAATGGGCAAAAGACAACAACAAAAAAGCCAAAAGACAAACAGGAGTTGTCAAACATATAGGCACTAATGTCAACCTCCTATTGTTGAATATGCTGAAACATGAAGCAATGGCTAAATCTGAACAACTGTATGGCATTTTTATAGACCTAAAAACTGCCTTCGATTCAGTGAATAGACAACTGTTATGGGTTAAATTAAGAAATTGGGGCTGCCCCACAAATATTCTGAACCCAATTAAAGAACTTTATTCGAATACCTCGATACGTGTTCGATTGACTAAAGAAGGAAGACTGACTGATTCGATTCCAGTAGACAACGGCCTAAAGCAAGGCTGTCCATTAGCTGCATGTCTTTATAATCTTTTTACTTATGATTTCGGCGAAAAAATTCAAAACACCATAGCGAATCCACCAAAAATAAATAGCGAAGCTATACAAACGCTAATTTACGCAGATGATATTATCATTTTGGACAAAACATTGCAAGGACTGCAGCAAACACTGAATAAAGCACAAGACTACATGACGGACAACAATCTTCAAATCAACACCGATAAAACAAGAATCATGAAGCTGATTAACTTGAAAACAAAAAGTCAACCAAACGTGAAGATTCAGATATGAAAACAACTGATTGCGACAACCAAGACAATCAAATATCTAGGGGTTATAATTAATCCTTCAGAAAACGAAGTAGAATGGCAAGAACACATTGAAGCAAAAGCAAGAACTTGGGCAAACCAAGGCCGTTTCTTCCATTTAAAATATGGAACTTATTCAGCAAAACCCACAATTCTGCTGTACAAACAAAAAGTAGTCCCAAATTTTAACATATGCAAGCGAGACACTCATTAATCGAAAAATAATGAGATGGCCCTATTATGAGGCACTGTTCTGGAGGAAGACACTTGCCTTGCCCAAAACATTTCCAATGAACAGATTAAGATTTGAGTTAGCCTTACAATCGGTACAGTGAATAGTCCTATGGAAACAACTGGACTTGTTAAGAAAAATTATGTCTGATGATGAAATACCAGCTTTGGAAATGCTAAAAGAAAAAAAGGACGCTTTCCAATCAACAGCATTACGGAAATGGGTTAATGAAATTAAGGCGAAAATGAAAATAGAAGACATCTCAGACGATTTGCTGCTGAATAGACCACAACATGCAAAACGGAAAATACAAATGAACGATTGGCTAAGAACACTGGAATTACAGAAAAAGTACAAACGGCATCTTCATGCAGAAACAGAGGTGAGGGCACTTAATCAACTACCTAAATATCTGGTACAGTTTCCCAGCTGTAAGTTTGTGATTTGTTTCTGCGATTTAGATTAAATATATTGTCCACTCGCGAATACCAAGCTTTGATAGGGAAACCTCTCAAGAAATCTGATGCCTGTCGATTCTGTAATTTAGTGAGACCAGAAACTCTATTTCATCTGATCATGGTATGCCCAGCCTTGAAACTGAAAAGAGATTTATACAAAGACTTCTTTAAAATTTCCGATAAACCATCGACAACAGAAGAAAGATGGGCGGAACTCCTCGAAGGAAGTAACCAACGATTAATATTTACTGTGATCAAATTTTGGAATGATCTTATTACCGAAAATCTAGACGAACAAGGTGAATAACGTGAACACTGCGAATAATAGGAATAATACGAATGGTAATGCCTGACAATTTGCTTATTACTTAGATGTATGAACAAATGAAAAGTTTGTTAAATCAAACAAAACATTTAAAAAAAAATGTGTACTTGAGTCACCCATTTTAAAATATATCTTTGTCTGATACTGGTTTAACTCCGAAAGTGCCAGGCTATTATGTAAGACTATCCAAAAAGGACAAGCATACTCTTCCTTGGCACTTCCTTCAGAGAGCTATTATTTATTTATTTGAGCATCTCTCACTTTGTTTTCCTTATTCATGATATATCTTTATACACTTATGGTATGTGTGATATTTTAAGTACCCTTCACTTCCCGGGTCATTCTAACCCAAATATGCAGTGCCATGTGCACTTTTTACCTTAAATAAAAGCACTATAATCCTGATTTCTGCAAAATACAACCATTTGATCTGCCTATCATATTATCTATACTCAGTTGAGGTAGAGGGGTTGGCACCCCTATACAAAACCACCAATGAAATATCACTAAAGTAGGAAATTGGGTCCTAGTGAACACCAGGCCTGGTTTTTTAGGTTGCCGCTCATGATCCCAATACAAGAATAACTTCAGGTAGTCCTGTGTGTCTGGGGTTTTATGTCATCAGAGTCTTTTCTTCCAGTTACAGGGCTCTATGAGAGGTGCCCACTGCCTCAAGCATGATCATAAAGAAGTTCACACTCCCGGGAGGGAATCACCAATGAAAACACTGTCATACCAAAAAAGGAATCAAATTCATAATTCACTCACACCCTGCTTGCATCTTCTGTTATGTGTTTTGCCAAACACAATGCTTTTCTGAGGTCTAGAGGTTTGTCTGTTAGACATCGAAAATGTGCTCAGACTAGGTCCCAGTTTCCCTAGTCTCAGTGAATCTGCCAGGAGCAGTCCCTGGTTGGAGTTTGTCATAACCCATTCCCAGAGTGTGAACCTTTACTTGAGGCTATGTTTCCACACCCCACAGAATGTGACAGAATTTCTGGAGGGTATGAATTTATTGTACTTCACCTCAGAGCCCGATGGGTTAGAACAATTATCACACTGGATCTATATGTGGAGCTGATCAGGCCTCACGTCAAAGTCTAAGGATGTGGGGATTGGAGCTATGTTAAGTCTCCATCATTGCCCATTAAAGGGAAGGGACTGCTTCTCTGTGTCTATGAGGATACTTACAGTTCTTTGATTACACCACATGGCTTGCGTGAGCAGGGTGTGCAGCTGCCTGCTTTTAACTCCAGGTCCTGTGTGAGGAAGGTCTAACACTGTTGAGACAAGGGATGCATTGTGGGACTCAGAGAACTCAAGGTATCACATAGCCATGCTAAGGGAATGAGGGCTAGTGTGAGGCTAGTGGAATATGTTATTGTAAAACGTTTTTAAAAAGGGCTTTGTTGAACTGTATTTGTCCAGCACTATAATAGATATAGAGGGTACTTTTTCATTTTGACTATTAGGTGGTGTGAAACGCCACCTATATGCTGAAACAACTGACGTGGAGTAATGCTAGGAGGGACATGACATGTGAGGAAGGACACAAAGTATGTGGATTATTATTTTTTGTTATTTGTCCACCCATTAACTGCCCATGGCCATGTTAACCCCTATGGTCATTCCCTCATGCTACTGGACCCTTCCCACCCAAAACACATTCTCCTGGGATCTCTTGGAGCTAGCCCTACCAAGCAATAACATCACACCTTGGCCTGCCTGTGTTATATCAAAGCAGTCTTCTGAAAGTTAATGGCTTGATTGGAGCTGTAAAAATGGGCTACAGATGCAATAACAATGCCTTAACCAAATGAGTCTTTAGCCACTGGATTTACATCTGTTCTTTGCAATGATGTCTTGGAAAAAACAAGCACTGTCAAAACCAATGGTTTTGGCTTATGTATAGGGCATTTGGCAGACACCGTTACCATATGCCCATGTAATCACGCAATTTCAAGCCAGTGCCATTTTATGACGAAGTAGTACCATTATGGCAGCACCTTCTATCCCTTTGCCAATGCTTGTTTGATACTAAGCGCCCATCTTGTGAGCTGCAAATACACTGTGCGTTGGTTTATTGTAGCTTCATGATGTGAAGACTCATTAGTTTGTGAGACTGCCTTGCATAGCATTGAAGACAACTTGCTGGGCACATCGCACATAATGACTGCTATGTTGAACACATTGTTAAGTGAGAAAGAGAGACACAGGATTTCACTGAGCTCACGCAGCTTCATACAAAGCATCCTCAATGTCCTGCTGTAAGTGCAAGGGAGGTCAGCATATTACATTCTGAAGCAAATCTCCATATAGAAAGGCTTGTGTTTCAAGTAGAACAACTGACAAGTGTTTGTTTGTAGTGTACCTATGCAATGTGATGTTTGTAGCGATGAGGTATTAATGGAATGTGGTGATGGAATGGGAGTGTTGGGAGCATTGGGCTTCCAATGCATGGTTAGAGAGTGAGAAAGCAGTTTTGCTGGGGAGAGGAAAGAGTGGTTTTGGTGGGGTTTCTTAGAGAATATGTGGATAGCCCATAAAGAAGGCAGAAGAGCTTACCTTTGTGTGGCCACTATCCTTTATTTGGTGAGTGACGAGTGGCACACCACGCAAGCTAAGTGACAAAATGAAAACCTCTTGGCACCTTGTCTGAATGTCCTGTTTCTCCATTTGGATCCTGACCAGATCATATGACCTGGGAGGTGTTCCTACAGAGACTGTAGTTCACAAGTGTAAGGTGGATAGAGGTGAAAGAAGCAAGCTCGAGATACAATTGGGCTCGAGCAACATTCAAACATTGAGGTGAGTGCGAGCAAATGCTATTAGCACTGAAGTACTGAGGAAAGAACCACACAACATGTTCTCATGTGTGCCGCAAGTGAAAATAACACAGCACTTAGAATAAAGGACCCGATAACGTGCTGTATCATGCCGCCATTTTGATTGTTTTCTTTACTACGATCGATCATTATAAGGTGCCTTTTCCACAGTGCCAATACAATTTAATGCGTGCAGCAATGAAATACTGAAATAACTGCAGTATTTGCACGATAACTGATAATTGAAATATGCAAGATGTTACCATACATCCTCCTCAACCATTTTTGGGAGCACCTGTTGCGCCACCAATACCATGGATAGAGTGGAAAGAGTGCTGGGTGTACTATATTGGGACAATTAATAATGCGAGTACCACTCTAGCAAAGATGAAAATGCTTCTATTACACTCGTTAGGTCAGAAGGACACTGAATAGTCAGGGATTTGCCCACATTACATTCAGGGGAAGGAGACAGAAGAAATTAATATGAGCTAACATTAAAATGTCTGGATGCATATTATTATCCCAAAATCAATGTTGCTGTGAATAGTTATTATTTTTATTCAAGGAAACAGGAAGTGGATGAGTCTGTGGAGGATTATGTGAGTGCCCTCAAGAAACTAGCATCTATGTGCAATTTTGACAGGGGGCTAACACTAGACAACCTGATTAGGGATCGGATTATAATACACACAAATTGCTGTATAATACAAGAGAGGTTGTGGGTGTGTGGTGATCCTTCGTTTGAAGAAACTATAGCAATTTCTAAGAAGGTGGAACACAGCATGATTCGCACCAAGGCAATCAATCAAGAGAAGGATAAAGACTTGCAGAAACCGACAAACATACAGTAGTCAAGGCAGAAGAAGTAAAAGAGACATCCTTGGGAAGGTTTAAAGAGAGTAGGGCTGGTGTGAATTCAAGATGAGAATGGCAGAAGTGAAAGTGTATGTGTCTAAAAAGGGTGAAAATGTGAATGGCTCGGAAGACCAGGCCAAGCTCAAAATTAAACTTAATCCAGGAAGTGAAGAATTAGTGTCAATTGTGATGTTGAATTAAAAAGAAACTTAGGGATATTAAAAGGGAAAGGAAAAATAACTGTTTCCTGGTGTATTTAAGGAAGGAATAGGAAAGTTGAAGGGATATTGCCGCAAGATAGAACTCAAAGTAGGTGTTAAGCCTATGTCACATGATGCGAGACATACACCCATAGTGTTAAGAAATGGTGTTGAGGAGGATTTTTATAAAATCAAGAGAGAGGGAGTCATAGAAGCATTAGAGTGGGTTTTTCTATAGTAGTTGCTAGGAAACTCAATGGCAATTTATCAATGTGAATGGACCTGAATGAATTAAATAAGGCTATTGTGGCGGAAAAGTATCTGTTGCTGGTGATTTCAGAAATGTTGAACTTGATAGGTGATGCTAATACATTTTCCACCATAGACCTGTCAGTAGCATATCATCAACTTCAATTACATCAAGAGTCCTAAGGGTACACTATGTTTCTAACTCCAGTCGGTATGTACCATTATGTGAGGATGTTATTTGGTCTAGCATCAAGGCAGCCGTACTTCAACAGATAATGTTGCACATGTTTGGTGAGATGACTGGGGTGCAGGTTTTCCAGGATGATATTCTGGTGTGTGTTCAATGAGAAAAACAACACAATAGGAGGCTGGATACGGTGTTAAAGACATTTTGAAGAAAAGGAACGTACTGAAATGCATAATGAATGCAGGTTTGGCATGCCTGAGGTAGATTATTTTGGTGACACTTTGTCTAAGGATGGCTATAGATTGAGGGTGAAAGCTATGAAAGCTATAGCAGAAACTCCATGTCCCAGCAACAAAGTAGAATTACACTCTTTTATTGGTTTGGTAAGTATTACAAAAGATTTCTATAAGTGTTTGCGGAAATTACCCAGCCTTTAAGGGAGAGAGCTTATAAAGAAGAATGTTACATTTAAGTGGACGGAGAGCCAAGAACAAGCGGTGAAAGAAGTTAAGAAGAGCATAATGGCAGCATCGCTATTAGGAGGTTTTGTGCCCGGGAGGAAATCCATAATTATATTTGCTGCAGTTTCTAATGGCTTGGGTGCAGTACTATCTCAGAAAGGTGGGAATCAAGAAAGAATAATAATGTTTGCATCAAGATCAGTGACTGATTTTGGGGCACATTATTCAGTCATTGAAAGGGAATTGTTAGTGTGTGGTTGGGGAGCAGAACATTTCAGGTAATAGGTTTGGGGAGAGAAATCTGTGATGAGGATGGATCATACACCATTAATAGAAGTTATGACAGTGAGATGAATGTACACATTAACTCTGAGAATTGCCAGGTTAGGACTAAGGTTGATGGAATACAATTGTGAGGTAGAGTTTGTACCAGGAAGGAGGAAATGTGTGGCCATTTTTTGTCTAGGGTGCCATTACTGATGTGTACGGCTGAAGAGTTAAGAGAAGACATAGAAGAGCAGGTTTGTAGTGTGGTAGAAGCATTGAGTGGTGAGTGGGAAGAATATTCTAAGGAAGATGAATTGTTGAATAATGTGGGGGAATGGATTATTAATGGATGGCCAGAGAAGGACAAACTAGAAGAAAGATTCAAAGGATATGTTATGGTTAAGGGCGGGAGAATTGTCTGTGGAAACTGGATGGAACATAATGGGGTCTAATGTGATACCTCCTGACAGAGTTAAAGTACAGATTATCCAATTAGCGCTTGAAGGTCATCCTGGAGTCACTATAACCAAGAGGAAAGCAAGGGAGAGATATTGGTGGCCAGAAATAGATACACAGGTAGAGCAGACTTCAAATATGTCTGTCACTCGTGTGAACTGTGACAAGAATTTAGTAACTAACAAGTTCCTGTACCAAAACGACTCTGGGTAGAATTAGGAATTTATGTGCTGGGTCCTTATGAAGGATTAGGTCAAGGGAACAGATTTGTGTTGGTGATGGTAGATCGATATTCAGGTTGGCCGGAAGTTGCTGTTGTGGATAAAGTGACATCAAGGAAGATTATTGCATTTCGGATAAAATCTTTAGGAGAGAAGGTAATCTGGAATTTATGCTTAGTATTATTTGCCCTGAATTTAGAGCAAAAGAAATGAAGGAATTTTGTGACAAATAGGTTTTGGATGGACATTTTCATCTATATATCACCCAGAAACTAATGTCATGGTGGAAAGGATGAATGGGGTAATTGGGGAGCATGTACAACTAGCTTTTGCTAATGGAATGGATTGGAAAGGGGCCTTGAGTGACTTGGTATGGAGCATTAGGGTAACACCCCACAGTGCTACAGGTATTTCACCTTTGTGTTTGATGATGGGTAGAGCCTAAAAATAAGTTTTTCCTGGCGGAGATTAATGAAAGGTTAGGGATTAAGAAGATAAGTAAAGGATTTGTGGTCAGAAAGATGTTGGAAACACAGAAGAAATACAAGGATTACCATGAAAGGAAATGTATGGGAATTATAAAAAGAGGAATGAAGAAGATTCAGAGCAGAGAATTTGTCAAAGTAAAATGGGGAAGAAGTAGTAGGAAATGTGTTTCAAAATGTTCAATTCAAGGCCAATGGAAGTGTTGGAGTGTTTTAAGAGTGCAGTGAGAGTGGAAGATGGGACAATGTGGAACTTGAACAAAATTGTCAAATGTGCATTCCAGAATATGGGGGAAAGAAGGGCAGAAGAGAGAGATTGGAATCATGCTGCTGAGATGAGCATTGACAGTGGCAATACTCATGATAATGTAGATGCAAGTGGTGTAGTGCAGAGAGGATGTGTGGTGGAGAGGGAACCTGTAGTGGTTAATGAGGGAAGACCAGAGGAAGGTTTGAGAAGGAGTGTGAGGGCTTGTAAACTGCTCAATAAATTACAGAAATATGTTGTTTGCACAGAAAAACATTACAATGTTTAGTCTATAGTGTTTAATTTGTTTATTATTGGTTTGTTTGTTATAATGTTTAATTTTTTCACTATTGTTTGTTTGTTCACAATGTGTTATTAGAGAAAGGGCATATGTAGAGATGTAGGTAGTAATGGGATGTGTTGATGGAATGGGAGTGTTGGGAGCACTGGGCTTTCAAAGGGACGGTTAGAGTGTGCAAAAGAAGTGGTTCTGCTTGGCGAGAAGGCAGAGTGGTGTCCGCTGGGTTTGTTAGAGAATACTTGCATAACCAATGAAGAAGGCAGAAGAGCCCAACTTTTTTGTAGTCCCTATCCTTCAATATTCACTTCGGAGTGCAGAGGCTAGATAAACAAATGTCAGGGCCAAAGGTGGCCCTCATTTGAAGAATCTGCATGCCTGGAGGCAGTCTCTGATGTCCAGAGTTACCAATAGCAGCAATTCTCCGCAGGATTGCTATATGTGAATAGTGATAAGGAAGTTGGGGGTTGACTGGATAGCTGATGTGCTTGGGTATCAAATATATAACACACTGGGCCTCATTACGACCCTGGCGGAGTGGGTTTACGCCAGCGTTATTCGCGGCGGACCCGTCCGCCCTACTACGAGTTCCCGTAGCGCCATGGAGCGTTTTCCGCCTGGTTTTTCCGGGCGGAGAAATCCATGGCGCTACGGGACCTTGTTGTTAATTACGCCACCGTATTTTACGGTGGCGTAATTAACGCCTTCCCCACTCCCATTATACCCTATGGGGCAAAAATGGGAATGGGGAAGGGTAAAATGGGGGATGGGGATTTACCGCCCCGCCAAGGTCGGAATGGGGCGGAAAATCCGCCAACCCCCATGGCGCTATCGGCAGCTTTCCGCCGTGCTCCATGGTGCATTTTGCACCGCGATTTCCGCCAGGGTCGTAATGAGGCCCACTGTGTAATTATCAGCAATTTGATATCTGCAAACCCTCGGAAGCAGGTACTAACCCGCTTCCCTCTTCAAATTGAACTAGAATCTATCTGCTTTCGGGGTTGTGAGCTTCTCTTTTATTAAATATGTAAATAAAACCCCATTCATATTCCAATGTGAGATATTTATTGGTTGCTTTTTTTCATTGGTTGCGCATATCCGACACGTGTTTCGGCCACTGGTCGTTTTCAAGGCCTTACAACATGTTTTTAGTTCTGGTTAAATTCCGTAACATAGGAGTAGTATAGTCCCATTGTTATCTCTATGGAAGACCACTGTTGTGATTTATGAGTCCTAAAATGTCAGACTTAATTAGTCAGTCAGTTGAATAGCATCTATATCCAAACACCAGATTTTTGGGAGGCGACTCCTAACCGAACACCAGATTTTCAGGAGGAGTGAAACCTCATATAGATGCTGTTCGACTGACTGACTAATTACGTCAGACATTTTTGGACTCATAAATCACAACAGTGGTTTTCCGTAGAGATAACAAGGCGACCATACTACTCCTATGCTACAGAATTTAGCCAGAACTAAAAACATGTTGTAAGGCCTTGAAAACGACCAGTGACCGAAACACATGTCGGCTATGAACAACCAATGAGAAAAGGCAACCAATAAATATCTCATATTGGAATGTGAATGGGGTTTTGTTTACATTTTTTATTAAAGAGACGCGCACAACGCAGGAAGCAGATCAAGTCTAGCACTTGGCCCAAGAGATCACACTGCTCCAGCTCTCAAAACTCTCCACTGGCTCCTGGTTGGACGAAGGGTAATCTTCAAAACCTTATGCATCTCCTACCGAGTAATCCATAAAACCAGACCTCTATACCTACAGGACAAGCTAAAAGCCTATCAACCACTGCGCACTCTAAGATCAAGCTCTGCCCTCCTCCTAGTAATACCGAACACCAACTCAGTCAGGTTAGGAGGATCATCATTCTCAGACTTGGCTCCCACTCTGTGGAACTCACTTCCACCCCACGTTCGACACACCGAAGACTACATGTTTTTCCACAAATTACTGAAAACGTGGCTCTTCCCTTAAAGAAACGATGCTTAGAACAAACGGAATAAATAGCCACAATAAACAGAAACCCAAAGTTGTTGAACAAAGAAAACAATAGAGCAAAAGGACCTGATTGAACAAACAGAAAGACTAAAACGGATAGTGTAACTAAAAAGGATAGACTGAGTAGAATTTATGAAATGGTTGGAACGGATGAAGTGGATGGAACGGATGAAGTGGAAGTAACGGATGAGTGGAAGGAGCGGATGAAGTGGTTGGAACGGATGAAGTGGACGGAACGGATGAAGTGGACGGAACGGATGGGAAGGATGTAATGGATGGAGTGGATCAAGAGGATGGAGTGGATGGAGGTGATGAATGAATAGAATGGATGGAACAGATGGAGTGGATGGGACAGATGAATATGGATGGTGCGGATAAAGTGAATAGAACGGATGGGAAGGATGGAGTGGATGGATGGAATGGATGGAGTGGATCAAGTGGATGGAGTGGATGGAATGGATGGAACGTATGGAGTGGATGGAATGGATGGAGTGAATGGAGTGGCAGAACCGGATTTAACCCGATAGAGTAGATGGAACGGATGGCATAGATGGAACCATATGGAACAGGCGAAGTGGATTGAGTGAATGGAACGGATGGAGTGGATGCAACGGATGCAACGGATGCAATGGATGCAACCGATGCAACCGATGAAGTGGACTGAACGGATGAAGTGGATTGAACGGATGAAGTGGATGGAGTGGTGAGACTGGATGCAACAAACAGAACGGATAGAGTGGATCGAGTCGATGAAGTGGATGGAAGGGATGGAGCGGATGAAGTAGAGGGAGTAGATGGAACAGATAGAGTGGATAGAGTGGATACCATGGGTAGAATAGATGGAGTGGATGGAGTGGATGGAACAGATGGGGTGGATGGAATGGACAGAACGGATGGAACCAGATGAAGTGGGCAGAACAGTTGAAACCGGATGGAGTGGACAAAATGGATAGAGTGGACGGAGCGGATGGAACGGATGGAGCAGATGGAATGGATGGAACTGACGGAACAGATGGAATGGATGGAGTGGATGGAGTGTCTGGAACCGGATTGAACCGGATGGAGTAGATGGAACGGATGGAGTAGAGGGAACCAAATGGAACAGATGAAGTGGATTGAGTAGATGGAACGGTTGGAATGGTTGGAATGGTTGGAACGGATGCAAGGGATGCAACGGATGGAGTAGACAGAACCGGATAATACCGGATAGAACCAGATGGAGTAGATGGAACGGATTGAGTAGATGGAACAGATAAAGTGGATTGAGTGGACGGAACGGATGGAGTAGATGGAACCGGATAGAACCGATGAAGTGGATGGAATGGTAGAAGTGGATGGAATGGTTGAAGTGGATGGAACGGATGGAACCGATGGAGTGGATGGAATGGATGGAGTGAATGGAACGGATCGAGTGGATGGAACGGATGAAGTGGATAGAACAGATGAAGTGGATGGAGTGGAGAGACTGGATGGAGTCGATGAAGTGGATGGAATGGATGGAGTAGATGGAATGGATGGAGTGGAGGAAGTGTATCGAGTGGAGGGAGTGGATGGGACAGATAAAGTGGATAGAGTGGATAAAGTGGGTAGAGTGGATGGAGTGGATGGAGTGAATGGAGTGGATGGAGTGGATGGAACAGATGGAATGGACGGAACGGATGGAACCAGATGGAGTGGACAGAACAAGTGAAACCGGATGGAGTGGACGAAACGGATAGAGTGGATGGAGCGGATGGAGCGGATGGAACGGATGGAGCAGATGGAATGTGGAACGGATGGAATGGATGGAACTGACGGAACAGATGGAATGGATGGAATATATGGAAAGGATGGAGTGGATGGAGCGGCTAGAACCGGATGGAACCGGATGGAGTAGATGGAGCGGATGGAGTAGATTGAACCAGTTAGAACAGACAAAGTGTATTGAGTGGAAGGAACGGATTAAGTGGATAGAAAGGATGAAGTGGATGGAATGGATGAAGTGGATGGAATGGATAAAGTAGGTGGAACGGATGAAGTGAATGGAATGGATGAAGTCGATGGAACGGATGAAGTGGATGGAACGGATGAAGTGGACGGAACGGATGGGTAGGATGGAGTGGTTCAAGTGGATGGTGTGGATCAAGTGAATGGAGTGGATCAAGTGGATGAAATGGATGATGGGATAAGTGTATAGAGTGGATAGAGAGAAAGTGTGGATAGAATGGATGTAACGGATAAAATGAATGGAACAGATGAAGTGGATGGAACGGACAAAGTGATGGAACAAATAGAGTGGATAGAACGGATAGAGTAAATAAAACGGCTTGAGCAGATGGTACGGATGGAGGGCTTAGTCGCAGGCACTTTACTGATAACCACCATATCACACTACTACACTTACTCTCTCCTATACACCATCACTCAACTAGAACACAGCTATACTATGACACATTCGGTATAGCTGTTCTCTGTTCTCATACTAACATGACCCCACAATCACCTCATCATCCTAATAAAACACAGCTAGCTGAGCACATACCGGCTAGCTTAGGCGTCTCCTCAGGCCCAACGCAGCCAGAACTCAGTCTGGGTGTCCACCCTCCAGACCAAACACATCCAACTGATTTCCTCACCACCGCACCTACCGCTAAGAAGCAGCTATCATGCAACTACCACACCAGCTGCACACATATCCTGTGGGCCCAAGCACTATATGACACTTTCTCTCTCTCTACTGACTCGAACTGCGGTTCCCGAGGGCGTTTAGCCTACCAGCGCTTTGAGGTCATACCAATGATACATAAGGCGCTATATAAATGCCAAGTAACATAACATCTATTTATTTCAAAATTTATTTATTGGCATTTCATTAGGGTTACAAAAACAACATCATTGACTGGTGCATCAGTCAGTTTCAAATGAATGAATATTCCTCGATTTCGAGCTGCCACATATTAAACAGTAACTGCAAACAACCAATTAACATTAACTGTCTCCTGAAATGTCTTGGGTCATGTCTTACTGATCTCCGACAAGGTGGATGTTTGGATAGTGGGGGGCGGGGAGGAGGGCAAAATCACTTCCATAGTCTTTTTGATCCGTGATGAACTTATGGTAGAGAACCTAGTTGGCTGCGTATATCAGAAATTAGCCCAGACGGATTATTCAAGGGGGTTTGTACTCCGGAGAGTGGAATAGTTCTGCCATGATGTCTCTCCATGCAGCTAGAGCCATGCTCGAGTCTTTGGTAGATCTGGCTGCGCTGTCCTCCCAGGCCCTTGTTTCGGCGTTCGCCCATTTTTCAAGTTCTCTACGCCATACCATGAAGATCGGACCTGAGGGTTTTTTCCATGACATGGCCATTGATCTTTTTGCCAGTATGCACAATAAGTCCATCAATTTAGCCAAGTGTTTGAACTTAGCTAGTCTGGGGTAGGTACCCAAAAGACATTTGTGCGGAGTCCACTCATATCTGGTCAGCCCAACCTCTGCACACATTTGCTTTATTTTCGACCAAAATGTCTGAGTTTTGTTACAGTTCCATAGCATGTGGATCAGGTCTGCATTGTCAGTTCTGCACCAGGTGCAATTCGATTGCATAGAGTTGTTGAATCTAGCCAGTCTTTTTGGGGTTAGGTAGGTGCGGTATAATATGTTTATCTGGATCAGTCGAAATCTAAGGTTTCTAGAGACCTCCTTAAGGAACGACAGCGCTCTATCCCATTCCTTATCCGACATCTCCCGTCCCATGACTGTTTCCCACTTGGACCTGAGTTCTGCACTCCGGGAGTTAGGTGTATCTATTAGGTGACCATATAGTTGGGATATCGCCCTCCCACCTTCTCCGAGATTATATAGTAGTGTTAAGAAGGGGTCCATGTCCGGTTCCTCCGGCCAAGTTACCCATTTTGTTCGTGCTATTTTTCGAATCTTCTGGTACCAAAGGTATTGGCCCGAAGGGATTTCTTCTTCCGCCTGTAGCATGGAGAACTCTTGGAAGGTCCCCTCAGCATACAGGTCTCCACAAGTGTATACCCCATAGTCTGATATTGTGCAAATCGGTGTCAGTCTTATCTTGTCCTGAGATTAATGGCATTTCTGGGGAGTAGGGTTGCTTTATTTGCATTACCGAGTTGGTTCTTTGCCATATTCTCCTACCTAGGGTCACTAAAAAGGGTGCATTATTTAGTAGGCTCTGGGGGGCCCAAATCAGTTCCTTCAATCGTACCGGAGTGATCATGGCCTGAAACAGGGGGGTTTCAGAGGTGGTCTCATCCGCTAACCATTTAGTTACAAAGCCCAGCTGGGCAGCGAGATAATATTTCTCGAAATTTGGTAGCTGAATTCCACCTTGCTTGTATGGTAGAACCAAAATGGATAGGGCGACCCAGTGTCTACCACCCCCCCATAAAAAGTCCCGGACTATTGTATTGAGCAATAGAAAGAAGGGTTTAGCGATATAGAAGTGCACATTCTGGAACCCATATAAAAATCTAGGAAGAACAATCATTTTGACTATAGAGGCCCTGCCCATCATAGATAGAGGTAACTTAGCCCAGAATCCCATGGACTTATGCATGTTACGTTCATGCATTAGTTCTGGGGTATGTATTATCTGGATCCCAAGGTAACGGAACGTAGTGGTTTGCCAGCTAACGCCCACCGATGGGAGTTCCTCAACCGACCCACCCCTAAGTCCTGCCAGCGGAAACAAGCAGGATTTGGTTTTGCTGAATTGTATGCCCGAGACCTTGGCATAGTTGTCAAGGACGTCCAGCATTGTTGGCACGTTAAGGAGAGGGTTGTTGACATATATCAGTACGTCATCAGCGTATAGCGAGATGATATGATCCACCCCACCCATCCTTATGCCTGCATCGAAAAACTGTCGCCTAAAGTAGATAGCAATAGGCTCCAAGCCTAAGATATTCAGCATGGGCGAGAGTGGGCAACCTTGCCTGCTACCCCTACAGATGTCCCAGGCTTCAGACACATACTTTCCGGACTTTAACCGTGCTCTCGGTTTATTGTAAAGGATTTTAATCCACCTGATGAACCCTTGGCCAAAGCCGAATCCCTCTAGAACCGCTATCAGCCACTCCCAATATATAGAATCAAATGCCTTTATGGCGTCTATGGACAATAGTGCATAACATTCCTTGCTTGTATCGGTTTGAGCTATTATATATTGGAGCCTGCGCAGATTCATGGTTGTGTTACGACCGGGCATGAAACCGTTCTGGTCCGGGTGTACAATGTCTCCAATTACTCTGGAAAGTCTTTTGGCTAGGATTGTTGTGAGTATTTTAACGTCGTAATTCAACATAGCAAGAGGGCGGTAAGAGTCACACCTGTCTGCGGGTTTATTAGGCTTAAGCATTGGGACCACCAGAGTTTCCCTCATGCTCTCAGGTAGGATTCCCCTTTCATAGGATTCTAAAAAGACTTTGTGTAGTAGCGGTGTTAGGGAAGACTCGTACGCCTTGTAAAATTCCGGGGGCAGCCCATCGCTACCCGGGGCTTTACATGTCGCCAGGGATCTAATTGCATCGGTTATGTCCTCTGTTGTGATATCCATATCTAAGGTTTCAGATTGTGTGGGAGATAGTTGGGGCAGGCTAATCTCATCGAGGGCATCCAGTATTTGGTCCTGGGGGACTCGGTCTGTGTGAGAGTATAATTGCATGTAGAAACTCGTGAAAGTGTCATTAACTCCCTGTTGGGTCTTATGAGTTTCATCAAATTCATCCCGCAATGTAGTGATTATGTATCTGGGGTGTTCTTTCTTACAGAGCCAAGCTAATAACCGGCCGGGCTTGTCTGCTTCTGTGTGTGATCTGTTTGTTCTAGTGATAAAGTCAAATTTAGCTAATCTGCTCCATGCCTCTGCGCAATTCTCTCTAAGTGTTCCAAGTTCTTCTTCCCTTTTCGGGGTGTCTATGGGAGCCGCTTCAAGTCTCGCAATTTCGTGTTCCTTCCTGTCTAATTCGCTGCGCAAAAGTTTCCTGATGCCACCTGCCTTGGCAATAACCTCACCTTGTGTCACTACTTTTAGGGCATCCCACAGTGTACTGACGTGTTCTACGCTCCCAGTATTCTCTGATATGAAGTTGTCTATGGACTCGTGTAGCTCCTCATTGAATGCCGGGTCTTTCAGAGCCTCCACAGGCATTCGCCACATGGAGATGGGTGGTTTTGGGCCAATATAATTCCACTCTATTAAGAGTGGGGAATGGTCCCAAATGGTTCTTCCCAGATATTGCTCACCTCCCATCTGAGGCAAATGCTCTTTACCCACAAAGAAATAATCTAACCTAGTATGTAAGGCATGTGGGGACGAAAAGTACGAATAACCTCTTTCCGTTGGGTGCAGTTCACGCCAGACATCTGCTAGATCTAGTCCCTCCGTCATACCATTCAGGGACGTGGTGGCAGCGGAGGGGCCCTTCGTTGGAGGCCAGGACCTATCTGGTGTTGGGTTGTGGACACAATTAAAATCACCTCCCCACACAAAAAGGCTATTCCTGTGTTGTAACATTTGGTACTTAGCTCTTTCAAATGTGTTGGGATATTGTGGGTGGGGAAGTATGAGTTCACAATGCACATTTTGATTCGTTCAAAGGTCCCCCACAGTATCACATATCTGCCTTCCGGGTCTTTTTCCATTTTGTTAAGTTGGAACGGTACATGGGGGTTGATCCAGGTGTAAACCCCTCTCGCAAATTTGGAATAGGAGGCCCCAAAGCCCTGCCCCACCCAATGTTCCCCAAGCTTCGCTTCTGAGTCGGCAGTGCAGTGCGTCTCCTGTAACAGAGCTATATCTACTCTTTTCCTCTGCAGGTAGGATCTAATTTTGTTCCTGCGGAGGTAGGTGCCTAAGCCCTGCACATTCCATGTCATTATCCTAAATCGAACAGCCATGGTGGTTTCATAGGGGGTCTGAGGTCAATCCACCCCTCCCCGGGGCCATCTGCGAAATTGGCTGAGTCCTCACAGAGTTCCCTTTGCTGTAAATTTAAACCCATCAAGTTCGCCATTTTAGCCCTCCCATTCCTTGTCTTCTCATCGACATTTGGAGACTTACCGACTTTCTTAACTTTCATCTCGTAGGATGTATGAACCAAAGAAAACAACCAGTAACTGCCCCCAGCAGTTGTTCCATACTCACAACGCTCGGGGGCTCCTGAGCCTCCCGGGCCTCTCCAGGCCTTTTGGTACGGGTGGCGTGCAGGCATTCGGCCTGCACTGTGTTGGGTGGGGCGGTTCGTTGACGCTCTCGCACATGGGCCTTCGCGCTCCTGCCCAATTAAAACTTCTGTTCATTACAGCGTTGATTCATGCTTCGCAGACAATGTCATACTTGCATAGTAACGTGGTCCATTTCCTGAGCAGTTTCAGTCGTTCCTTTAACACTTGCTTCCTTTCTCAAGTTCCTCTGTATCGTCAGCGAGGTTGTTGTGCTCAAGCCACATATTTGCCGCCGCTGGAGTCTCAAGGAAGATTGCCTTCCCTTTATACAGTATTTTAAGTCTGGCTGGGTATAGTAACATATATTTCTGGCTGAGTTTCCGCAGTCTAGCCTTTGTTGGTATAAAGGTGTTCCGCGCTCGTTGCACCGTGGGAGTGTAATCCGGTATATGACTATTGCCGAATCATTCTTCTTGATCACTCCGCCTTCTCTTGAGAACCGCAATATTACCTATCTGTCCCGGAAGTTCAAAAGTTTAGCTATTATTGGGCGTGGATATGAACCTGGTGGCGGCCGTTTCTGGAGAGACCTGTGGGCACGCTCTGCAGAGAACCCCTGGGTAAGTTTTCCTGCTCCAATTTCCTGTAGTAGCAGTGTTTCAATAAACTCAGTTGGGTTCAGGCCTTCCATGTCTTCCGGGATTCCAAGAATCCGAACATTGTTGCGGCGTGCACGTCCTTCCACGTCCTCGGAGTGAACTTCTAGCCTAGCTACTGTAGATTCTAGTTCATGGACTTTTGCCTTCAATTCACGTGTGTCCTCACCAGTTTCTTGCAGGGAAGCTTCAGGTTTGGTCACCCTTTCCGTCAGGTTGCGGGCGTCTTGCCTCATTAACTGTATGTGTGACCTAATTTCACCTATCTTGTCTTCCATAGATGTTCGTAGGGCCGCAATAACTTGCAGAATTTGTGTGTCTCAGGGGTACACCAGGGCTGGTGTCTCCGTCGGGGAAGTGGCTTCCCGCGATGGTTGTTGTTTTGGCATGGTCGTCATGAAGGCATCCATCGTTGTAGTTCTAGATCTGTTCTTTGGGGGTGACATAGCCCGATTTGGGAGCTTCAGCTTTATCTACTGCACTATAAGCTTTGGCTTGTAACCAGAGTTAGGGTCGAAAGGACGGGTGGCCCTCATTCGGGTGTTATTTGTTCTTTGGGGGCGACATTTCTTCAAGTGAGTGTTCCAGTGTAATGCAGTATGGTGCTCACTTCAGCCTTATGGTCAGTATCGGGTCCCCTTGGTCTACTGTGGACAGCCCACTTTTGAGAGCTTACAGCTAAATATTTGGATCCCCGCCAATCCTTCTTCTTCCCAACCAGTTATATGATGTAGGCAGATTGAGCAGAGGCTCAACCCCCAAGCGCGTCCGCACCGCACCTGAGCTCAACCACGGTGTAGGGCCTGGTTCACCGTCCGTGGGCCCCTCCAGGTGGGCGACCGCCGATTGTCAAAGGGTGGTGGAGTGGGGCGGCTAGTATGAGCGCAGGGGGTAGCCACTTACTTCACTTTGGCTTCTGGTGGGCCCTCGGATGTCGAACCTATCTATATTGCCGGATTCCGTGGCCCAATCGGGGTGTTGCTTCTCACGTCAGGACCTTGTCCAGGTCCGTGTGCCTCCTGTGCCTCCTCTATCTTGGCCTCTTTGTAGGCTTCCGGCCTCTTGATGCGGGCCGCGCTCCCCGGCTTTCCACTCCACCGCTCGGATTAACTTCTGTTCGTAGCGTGCAGGGGGAGCCTTCCGCGATCAGGTCTTCTCAGGGGCCCGCAGATCGCGTCCTCGGCCCTCGGCCGCGCAGGACGCCAGGAGTAGGCGCTCCGGGGCGCCGGCGCTATCGCTGGGTGTATCGATGGGGTCAGAGTCCGGGGACTCGGCTGATTCCGTATGGCCTCACCCCCCCGGGGTCCTGTAAGACGCCGATGCTCCGGAGCACGCACGGGTCTCCGACACCAATAGCTGGTCTGGGTCGGGCGGGCGCAAAGGGACCGCCTCACCTGTTGTCACTGTAGGCGAGTTGCTGCGGCAACCCGTGGAAGACTCAAGCTAATGCTCCAGCCCTGTGACGACCTCACTCCATGCGTGCTGGCCATGCCCCTCGCCAAGTAATATAACATAACATATATGTGGATAGTACTGGCAGACTTCAGCGGGACTGTTCTACTGGTAATGCTTTTGTATACTGTCAATGATCTGCTAGTGTATTGAGGAACTCAGACTTCTGAGAAGGAAAGCTATGAATGAACTGGCCCCATACACACACTCTCTAGCAGAGCTGCTATTGAGGGTATTGGCATGCCTGCTGTACTTGGATGCATTGGCACTTTTAAGCGGGGCTGCTACACTTTTACTGGATCCGGACTGGCACTTCTCAAGAAGGCTGTTAATAGGTTAGTATCTGCACTTTTATGAAATACTATAATGTTTTTCATTTGGCTGGGCTGCTATACTTTTAATAGGCCAGTACCCCTGATTATTATTAAAAAAAAAAAAACGCGGTCATGCTAGTACTTTTGGGGGCCGATTCATGGAACAAACGTGCGCCGAAAATCTTCGCGCAAGCAGGCGCAAGCAGGCGCAAGCAAGCGCAAGCGGAAAAAAACAGGCGCACGCGTGCGATACATGGAAGTCCCTGCGCGTGTTTACCACGGGATGTGCGCCAAACCCGTGCATGGCGCACACGTCACTGCAACATCCCAAAAGACGTGCGCGATGCGCACAGTGAAAGCGCACAACCTCGGCGCATACACCAGAAAGTGGGCGGAACACGGGGCGTAACGCGCGGAATGGGGAACAACTCGCGAAAACAAGGGCGTAACTGGGGATGTACTGCAGGGAAGCAGACGGAACGCCCACACGCACCCGAACCACACGTATTCATGGAATCGAATAGGGCAAAACCACGCACAGCGAAAGACACGCACAAGCCGATACACGTCCGCCACACGAAGGCAGGCGGTAGCGTCCCTGCGCATTACAAAAGTGGCAACATACAGCAATTGTGCGAGCGGGGCACGTGTATTTCGGGGGTTCGCGTGAACTTACTCACGCGATCGGGCCTGGGGGAGCGGGCTACGTGTATTACAGGGGTTCGCGTGAACTTATTCACGCGATCGGGCCTGGGGGAGCGTGCTACGTGTATTTCAGGGGTGCGCGGGAAGTTTTACACGCGATTTCAGCAGGGTACGTGTATTTCAGGGGTGCGCGGGAAGTTTTACACGCGAATAGCCTGGGCGCGTGTATTTCAGGGGTGCGCGGGAAGTTTTACACGCGATTTCAGCAGGGTACGTGTATTTCAGGGGTGCGCGGGAAGTTTTACACGCGAATAGCCTGGGCGCGTGTATTTCAGGGGTGCGCTGGAAGTTCCACACGCGAATAGCCTGGGCGCGTGTATTTCAGGGGTGCGCGGGAAGTTTTACACGCGATTTCAGCAGGGTACGTGTATTTCAGGGGTGCGCGGGAAGTTTTACACGCGAATAGCCTGGGCGCGTGTATTTCAGGGGTGCGCTGGAAGTTCCACACGCGAATAGCCTGGGCGCGTGTATTTCAGGGGTGCGCGGGAAGTTTTACACGCGATTTCAGCAGGGTACGTGTATTTCAGGGGTGCGCGGGAAGTTTTACACGCGAATAGCCTGGACGCGTGTATTTCAGGGGTGCGCGGGAAGTTTTACACGCGATTACACCAGGGTACGTGTATTTCAGGGGTGCACGGGAAGTTTGACACGCGATTTCAGCAGGGTACGTGTATTTCAGGGGTGCGCGGGAAGTTTTACACGCGAATAGCCTGGGCGCGTGTATTTCAGGGGTGCGCGGGAAGTTTCACACGCGATTTCACCAGGGTACGTGTATTTCAGGGGTGCGCGGGAAGTTTTACACGCGAATAGCCTGGGCGCGTCTATTTCAGGGGTGCGCGGGAAGTTTTACACGCGATTTCACCAGGGTATGTGTATTTCAGGGGTGCGCGGGAAGTTTTACACGCGAATAGCCTGGGCGCGTGTATTTCAGGGGTGCGCGGGAATTTTCTCACGCGATCGGGCCTGGGGGAGCGGGGTACCACTCACCGTCTGCCTTGCGTGTAGTAGAACGCGTAGCCAACACCCGCTGTGAAGTAATAGCGTGTGAACCCCAACGGATGGAAAACACACGCACCGCACGAAAAGCACGTACAGAACATAAATGCACGCGGGATCACCAAGCCCTGCCAGGGCAACGCCCGTGCGCAAAACGTCACAGACGCGCTTACGCTGCAAGGGCCTTAGGTCCAATGAAATCGCGTACGCGTGCTGACGCGCTTACGCGCTAAGGGCCTTTCCTCGATTTTCACGCTGACGTGCAGGATTTTCACGTGCCAAATCACTCCGTATCAAGCTGGCCACGCGAAAACACACGGAAGACCACGCTCCTGCCCAGAAGGCCGAATCACTGCCCCCCCAGTGCCCCGAGCAGCCTCCCACGTGCCATCTGCTGCTGCCTGCCTGCCTGCCTGCTGCCACCGTGCCCTGCCATTTGGTGCCTGCACATCAGCCATCTGCAGGGGTCCAGTTGCTGTGTCCACCCCTGCTGGAACAGAAGACTCCCGACTCGGATTACATCGCTCCACAGCCCAGCCCCAGGACCCAGTTGCCCACCCACTCCTGCCCCTGGGGTTGCCATGTCGGGCACATCAACATCTGGCACCAGTGGCAACCCCTAGCCAGAGGGGCAGAGGGGCACCAGCTTCACTGCCACCGAAGTTGGTGTCCTGGTGGAGCAAGTCCTGGGGCAGTATGATGCCCTCTTCGGATCGTCCCGCGCCAACAAGGAAGGACGGGACAGGATCTGGGCCGACTGTGTGGTTGCCATCAACGCGGAGGGGGTGGCAACCCGCACCATCCAGAAGGTCAAGAAGCGCTGGGAAGACTTGAGGTCCAGGACCCTCAGGAAGGCCCGGCGCCTCGTGGAGGGGGGCCGGGGCCGCATGAGTTCCATCCAGTTGAGGGTCCTGGAACGCGCACACCCAGCGCTCCACGCCCAGGTCCTTGAGAGGGAGACCCGTCTGGAGTTGAGCGGTAAGTGGCCAAGCATTGCTGTGTGAGACAGGGCATGTAGCAGTGTGCTGGTTGTCTGATACTTGCCTGCATGTGTGACATAGGCCATGTACGCATGTATGTGTGCAGGGACATCATGGGAATGCATGTGCGACCTGTAATGTGTGAACCGCACGGTTGTTGCATGTGTTTGAATGCGACATGGGGAGCCCTGTACAGATTGCACACATGAGAGCATGGCAGTCTCTGTTCCTGGACATGGGTGGGGGCGAGGGATGGGTGCTGATGCCAAATACATATGTGGTATCCATGTCTGTGTGCCTGACCTGCGTGTCTGTGACTTGTGAGTGCCATGGATGCATGACACATGTCTGTGACAATGTACAGATTCACTGATGCAGCCTAGTCATCCTTGTATGCACTGTGATTGGGGTGTACGGGGCCAGATGGATGTGACTGAGGTGAAGTGTGTGCATGTGATAGGCATGACCCATGATGCATGTGAGTCCCATTACATTGTATGATTCGAGAGTCCATTGGACATGCATTGAAATGTCCATGGCACGCATCATGACTGTCACTGTGTGTGTTTTGCCTGGACTGACACATGTGTTGTGGTGTGACATGATGGAAGTGTACTTTGACAGTGGCACTCATCTGCTATTGCTTCCTGTCTAGGGGACCATTGTACAGTACCCTGATGCTTGTGTTCTATGTCTCCCTCTACGCAGCGGCTAGTGAAGGAGAGGGCGGAGACGGCGCTGTGGAGCAAGGCGGCGGGGATGCCCCCACGGCTGCAGCGGAAGGGGTGGGTGAGCCCCCACAGGGGCCTGCTACGGCGGTAGACGGCGAGGAGCCATCCAGGTTGGTGGTTTCCACAGAGGAGGAGGAGGCCGCCACTGAGGCGCACATGGGGCCTGGTGGGGGCATCCCTGCTGGTGCAAGTGGTGCAGTCCAGGGGCAGGGGCAGGAGGCAGCACAGGTCACCGTGGAGGGGCCTGTGCATGTCGCTGACCCTGAACCTGTGGGTGCACCACCTTGCACCAGCAGGGATGCCCCGTCCCAGGCCCGTCCGCAGGTAGAGGGGATGTCCATGTCATCTGACTCCCCTCCACCTGCGGACGAGGGGACCCCTGGCCGTGTGGAGAAGGTCCTGATTGGGGTCGCGATGCGCACGGCTGTGATTCGTGATGCCGTGCGTGCTTTCCAGGAGGAGCACGCACGTCATCACGAAGAGCACCGTGCCGACGTGGCCCAATTGGGATCGGCCATGTTCGGGGGTTTCCTGCATGTGTCGGCCAATCTGGCGGCCCTCTCCTCCTCTCTGGAGACCATACGCCAGTCGTTCTCCTTGCCGTCTTCCGGCCCAGATGCCACCAGGGCCCCCTGTGGACCTGCCCTGACCAATGCAGCCAGCTCGGTGGGGATCCCATCCCTGCCACAGTCGGGAGTCGAAGGTCCAGCAGGGGTGGACACACCAGCAACTGTCCCCCTGCAGATGGAGGATGTGCCGGCATCATCTGGCAGGGCACGTGCACGACGGCATCGGTGGATTCCATCAGCCTGGATGCCGTCGTGCTGGCAGAGGCAGTGGCGTCGGAGGCAGCAGCAGGCTCGACGTGGGAGGCATCATGGCTCGGGGCCATCAAGATCAGAGGGGCAGGCATCGGCCGGAGGGCAGGAGAACCCTGGGATGGCAGTGTCTTCCGTGTGGGAGCAGTTGGTCCAGCGGATAGGTGCGGCGCGGCAGCGGGCGGAAGAGGAGCGGCTCACCATGGTCAGGGCGGAGTTCTCCATGCGTCGGGCGTTGAGGCGGGCTGAGTGCCTCGAGGAAGCTCGCAGGGAGTTTGAGGTGGACACGGGGTTGTCCCTGCGAGACCTCGGGGCCAGGACAGAGTCCCGCCTCCGGGACATCGACATGGAGTTCGATGATGCCCTGGCCGGCAACATCACAGAGTGAGCCGCAGGACTTGCCCGCTGCCATTGTATATAGTTCTTTAGTTAGTTAGTGTTAGGTTTCCTTTATTTTTTAAGTTTTTTTTGGACCGCTCGGACAATGGCCACTTTTCTGTATATATATTTTTTTATTAGTTAGTAGTAGTAGGTTTCATTTATGGTGTTGGGCTCATGGACCCTGGGATATTCTTGTACATAGTTTGATGTTTGGAAAACATTTGTTGGATTTATATTTGTGTTCACCATGAGGCAATGGTTTTTCCTTATTTTTTCCCCCCATTATTTTCCTTTGGACTACATTAGTTTTTGGATTCCTTTGTTTTTTGATTTATTCTATTAGTTCTCGGACATGGACCATTTGTTTTGTCATCCCCATTGTTGTGTGTTTTATTTCTTTACTTCATTTTCATCTTTAATACATATATTTATTACTTACATTTGTGGTATTTTCTCATTGGTTTCATGCATGTCATGATATGGGTTTTGACATTCACTTGCACCCATTGTGTATGTGTGTGTGACGGACATGTGTTCATTTACATACTTGCCATTGGGGTTGTATCATGTAATTGCATCTACTATGTGGGTGGATGCAATCCTTGGCTGGGTGTTTGTGCTGGGTATGCTGCCCATTACTGCCATGATTGCGTTTCGTCAGGACCTGGGGGCAGGGGGACATGAGTGGGGGCCTGCAGGGGGGTGGGGGTGCAAGGGGACATGAGTGGGACATGGTTGGGGGCCTGCTGGCAGGTGCCCCACAGTGCTGGGGGGGTGGGGGTGCAAGGGGACATGTGGGACATGGTTGGGGGCCTGCTGGCAGGTGCCCCACGGTGCTGGGGGGTGGGGGTGCAAGGGGACATGTGGCTTGGCTGGGGGGCATGCCCATGGTGGATGGGCTGCCTGCGGGACATGACCAGCGGTGCAGGGTAGTCCCCTGTGGTGTGGGCTGCCTGCAGAGGTCGTGGAGGGGGTAGAGGGGAGACCTGGGAGGACCCACACTGGCAATTCACCTCTTCAACTTCCCGCACACCCACATAATACACTGCCCCACTCGCACAGGCCCAATCGCGTGTAGGATTTCTCGCGCACCCCTGAAATCCACGTACCCAGGCCAATCGCGTGTAGAATTTCTCGCGCACCCCTGAAATACACGTACCCTGCTGAAATCGCGTGTAAAACTTCCCGCGCACCCCTGAAATACACGCGCCCAGGCTATTCGCGTGTGGAACTTCCTGCGCACCTCTGAAATACACGCGCCCAGGCTATTCGCGTGTGGAACTTCCCGCGCACCCCTGAAATACACGTGCCCAGCCTATTCGCGTGTGGAACTTCCCGCGCACCCCTGAAATACACGCGCCCAGGCTATTCGCGTGTGGAACTTCACGCGCACCCCTGAAATACACGCGCTCAGGCTATTCGCGTGTGGAACTTCACGCGAACCCCTGAAATACACGTAGCCCGCTCCCCCAGGCCCGATCGCGTGAGAAACTTCACGCGAACCCCTGAAATACACGTTGCCCGCTCCCCCAGGCCCGATCGCGTGAATAAGTTCACGCGAACCCCTGAAATACACGTAGCCCGCTCCCCCAGGCCCGATCGCGTGAAAAAGTTCACGCGAACCCCTGAAATACACGTAGCACGCTCCCCCAGGCCCGATCGCGTGAGAAACTTCACGTGAACCCCTGAAATACACGTAGCCCGCTTGCCGTGCTGGTACAGGGTTAGCGCAGCCCTTTGCGCTGGATTGGGGATTTTGATGGCTTTTCCCTGCGCGGAAGGCGTTCTTGGGGGCGTAACTGGCGCTGCTGCAAGGTCGCTGCGCCACTATGCGCCACGGCTGGTTTTGGTGGCTGGAATCCATGAATACGGTGTGCGCGGAAATGGGTTTTGGCACACGCGGCTGGCGCAGGGATTCGCACGCGCACACTGTGCGCCAGCCGCGTGCGCCACTTGTGCGCTGAATTCTATGAATTACCCCCTTAGTGTGATAGAACTTCTATGTTTTTAATCTCACGTGGGCAGCAATACTTTGAATTGGGCAGCAGCAACGATTCAGGAAAGGGCCGCACTACTTTTCCTGGGACAGACTTGCCTGCAGGATTGCAATGCTTTTATTTAGTCAGGACCCACGCAGCATGCGAATACGGCTGCTGTACAGTAATGGGACAGTCTTCTGCGCAGGACTCCGCTGCTTTCAGTGTGACGCCCGCCTCACGCGGTGCTCTGCTTGCTGGGCTTTAAACGCGACGTCTCGGAGGACAGGGGTGATTAAGAGTCCAGTTATGACGAGCTTGTTTTTGGATTTCCAGCACGGCACAGTGTGTCACTAGACAAGACAGAACAATATTGTGCTGGCAGCTCTAACAGCCAACGCTTCCAGGGGGAGCAGGCCGTGTAAGGCTGGAGGGCACTTCCTTTCACCGCCTTCTCACTCTCCGGCGTGGCGCATTTGTTTCCAGTTTCTGCGCAGATGAATGGCCTTAATAAAGTGGAGGGGAAAGGGGCGACGGCGCAGGGCTGGGGCGCCGATGCTGCTTCTCCTGCTCCGTGCGGGCGACTGATGGATTTCCAGACCGGGTCAGGCACTGTGATAATATCATCTCTCTGCGGTTCGCGTCATCCGTCCCCGGGCCTCATGACACTACGCTGCCCTTCTGACACTTCCAGTTAGCACTTCATAAAGCGGCTTACCGAGTTCAGCCGAGTCCCCTTTGCGTGAGTGGCTGTGTTTTTGCAGCCAGTCCGGATTAGGCTTTGAGTATCACAGCAGCACTTACACAGTTTATTTATTTATTTCATCTGTTGATAGCGCCCAAGTATCACGGCGCTAGAGAGGTTACATTACAGTTTGCTTACTTATGACACGGAGGTTACAAGAAAATGTGAATGAAAGGAAAAGTTACTCGCACCACCGATAAGTAAAACCAGCCCTGACAAAGCCAACAGGTATTTTTTATTTATAGGTCGACATGTACCCTCTATTAAGAAAAGTATACAGTTACAACTTCTATATATCACACACTTTCTATAATTCACTCCAATACATTAATATCATGTGTACTTCTGATCTTTACTTATACAAAATAAACACACAATGATAACATGCACCAGCTAGTCTCTACATTGTTTATGCAAACGAAACAACGAGACCAGCTAAGTATTTTAATTCAGGGTTGTTGATTGGAATGTCGAGTTCTAAGAAATCCAGTCACACTTGGGGAAAAGTTATTACTACCCCAAAGGTTGCTTCATAGCTGCAACTTTTAGCGCGGTGCAAAGTGACTTTGCACTGCCAACAAAAAAAAACACCCTGATTCACAAAGCGGTGCAGTGTATTTTTGCTGTGCAAAGTCATTTTTTCAGTACAAAGTGACTTTGCACCGACTTTGCACAGCAAAGACACTTTGCGCTGCTCTGTGAATGGGGGTGTTCGTTAGCATCCAGCACAAAGCCACTTTGCACTGCACTAAAAGTTCCATAAAGCAGGCCCATATTCCAATCCTAGGTGTCCCTTGCTGTCTCTGATGGGGAATGACATGAAGCGAAAAGGTCCTGTTGGATTCTTTGACTCTATTTTAAAGACCTTTAATCTGATAGACTGAAAGCCAGATTGGGAAAGCAATTTCTTTAAACATTAAAACGGATATTTATTTCAAAATGAGAGAAATTGGACTGGAATAGTAACTATGTGCACTTGGCTAAGTTGAAAAGTTATAGTTCTGTTGAGTGCATAGTGCACAGATATAAATGATCTCAGCCTTACGCATTGCTTTGCCCATGCCTGCTCTTGCTGCATATTAATCGCCTTCCTGTTGATCTCAGCCTTATGTATTGCTTTGCCCATGCATGCTGCTCCTGCATATTAATCTCCTTCCTGTTGATCTCAGCCTTATGCATTGCTTTGCCCATGCATGCTGTTCCTGCATATTAATTGCCATCCTGTTGATCTCAGCATTATGCATTTCTTTGCCCGTGCATGCTGCTGCTGCATATTAATCGCTGTCCAGTTGATCTCAGCCTTATGCATTGCTTTGCCCATTCATGCTGCTGCTGCATATTAATAGCCTTCCTGTTAATCTCAGCCTTATGTATTGCTTTGCCCATTCATGCTGCTGCTGCATATAAATCGCCTTCCTGTTGATCACAGCCTTATGCATTGCTTTGCCCATGCATGCTGTTCCTGCATATTAATTGCCATCCTGTTGATCTCAGCATTATGCATTTCTTTGCCCGTGCATGCTGCTGCATATTAATCGCCGTCCAGTTGATCTCAGCCTTATGCATTGCTTTGCCCATTCATGCTGCTGCTGCATATTAATCGCCATCCTGTTAATCTCAGCCTTATGTATTGCTTTGCCCATTCATGCTGCTGCTGCATATAAATCGCCTTCCTGTTGATCACAGCCTTATGCATTGCTTTGCCCACGCATGCTGCTGCTGCATATTAATCGCCTTCCTGTTAATCTCAGCCTTATGTATTGCTTTGCCCATTCATGCTGCTGCTGCATATAAATCGCCTTCCTGTTGATCACAGCCTTATGCATTGCTTTGCCCACGCATGCTGCTGCTGCATATTAATCGCCTTCCTGTTGATCTCAGCCTTATGCATTGCTTTGCCCATGCATGCTGCTGCTGCATATTAATCGCCTTCCTGTTGATCTCAGCCTTATGTATTGCTTTGCCCATTCATGCTGCTGCTGCATATCAATCGCCTTCCTGTTGATCTCAGCCTTATGCATTGCTTTGCCCATGCATGCTGCTGCTGCATATCAATCGCCTTCCTGTTGATCTCAGCCTTATGCATTGCTTTGCCCATGCATGCTGCTGCTGCATATTAATCGCCTTCCTGTTGATCTCAGCCTTATGTATTGCTTTGCCCATTCATGCTGCTGCTGCATATCAATCGCCTTCCTGTTGATCTCAGCCTTATGCATTCCTTTGCCCATTCATGCTGCTGCTGCATATTAATCGCTTTCCTGTTGATCTCAGCCTTATGCATTGCTTTGCTCATGCATGCTGCTGCTGCATATTAATCCTTTTCCTGGTTCGGCTACATGTGGCCCGAGGTTAGAACTGACGGTTGACAAAAGGTTCTGCCCTATGTGCAAAGTCAAGACAATAATAAAGACCGCAAAACATGTTATAATGGAACGTAAGACTCTTGGGACCACACATATCTGTCTATTTGGAAAGTGCGTAAAGGACTCCATAAAAATCAGAGACTTTTGGCATTCTTGCCTGAATTCTAATACATCCTTGCACTCAGCACATTTTAGGATTTGGCAGCAAGTTATCAAACCTATTGAAATATACAATTAATATTTGTATGATGCAACTGCCTCTAATTTCAGTTTTAAGTTTTATTTTTTAGGAAAATTGAGAGATTTTAAACTTGTGAAGTGTATTTTAAATATTTTATTGTATAATAATAGTAAATATTGGTATATTACTTTTTTATTTATTTTTTATTCACATACTTTTTTATAAAGCGCCACACGCCCGTGGGCCTCAGAGCACACACAAAACAGAAAAAGACAAACAGGAGTCAGGGCAAGCAGCGGGAGGGAGAAAAGGAGCTGAATTCAGTCTGGGAAGAGATTGAACAAGTGGGTTTTTATCTCCTTCTTGAAGGGCGACAGATTATCAGCCAGGCGTATGTGCCCGGGAAGTGAATTCAATTGTAGAGGAGCCTGAGTATCGAAGGAAAGCACGCCAGCTTGTATCTGGGCTGAATAAATGTGGGATAAGCGAAAGAACGCAGCTGCCTTCCTCCTACATGGATCTTTAATCTATCAATGAGAAATGTTGGGCAAGCATTCGAGCGACATTAAACGACACTGTCAGAATCTTGTCGGTGATCCTGTACTGGATTGGCAGCCAGCGGAGTGCCCTCCTGGTATTGGAAACATGCATATTTGGGCAGGCCATGAATGGCGCGCACTGCATTACTCTGTGCAACCTGCAATGCTCGAATATTGAGATGTGTGGTACCTTCAGAAGGCTAATGCACTAGTCAAGTCTAGAATTAACTAGTGCAGAGGCGAGCAGCGCACAGTTTTCTGCAGTAAGGTATGGTTGAATGAAGTTTATTCGCTTGGTGATGAGGCCACAAGAGGATCGGATGTAGGACACGTAGGGTCTCATGGTTAGCTCCTCATCCTGGACAACTCCCAAAGTCTTGACTTTTTTCAGGACCAGGGTGGTATTGCCTGCAATAAGAAAGTTGGCATAGGCCAAATCTGATTTACCAAGACGGGGTCTAGGTGCCACAACCAGAGGCTCGGTTTTGTTGCTATTTAGGGTGAGTGAGTTGCCTGCCATCCAGGCCTGGATGGCATTGTAGATTGTGGCAGGTCCTGCTCATACTTCCCACTGAGCTCGAAGACGACCTGAGTGTCATCGGCATAATTTGTATGCCGGACACCCAGGGAGTCTAACAAGTTATGGGGTACATTTAAGGCCTAAGGAAGAACCCCCTACAACAAAAACTGCATTTCAGCAGTCACCCAAAAATTGCTGTGCTTTGGTCTGCTGAGCACATATGGGGCGAGAGTTGAACACAGCCACCCCATTTTGTTTTCATTCACGGGAATCCAGAGAAAACAATTCAAATTCAGAATGGCTGTGCCTTGCTGTTCTGTCAGTTAAACATTCAAGGTTGCACAGGAAAATGGCCTGCATTTAAAATGGCATCGCACTGGTGCTACTTTCATTTTTAACATGAAACGGTTTTGTTCTATTAAAACACAGCCCTGTCTGTATATTTAATTTTGAACACTATCAAATAAGGCCATCCCCCCCAGAACGGTATTGTTTCATTATTAAAGTCCATGAAAAGCAAAAGAATTCTGCTTCAAGTCCGCACGGCTTGGATTTACTTTTTGAAATAAACCAATGCACGCAAAGTACTTCAAAGGAAATATGCTCTCTCTTGCCTGTGTCAATTACCAAGAAACCATTTCAAGCATTTCTCTGTGTCCAGAAACTGAACAGATCTATAAAAAGCCTTTCAGAAAGTAAATGCCAAGGAAGCTGTGTGCGGGAAAAACAGCATTTTGTGAAAGAAACATGAGATAAAAAATGAACAGGTTTAAATCCGTTGTTGCAAAGCAGAAAATTACATTGGGAAAGCTAAATGTGAAATAATGCTGTAGCTCGCACAGAAACACAATTGTCCAGGTGGAAAGAAGGGCTGCAAAGATATGTATTGTGCTCTGTTTCCCCCCCACCCCAAAAGACAAATCATCCTGGCTGAGGCCCAGGAATGTCTGTCAAACCAGTTTGGCAGCAAGGCCAATGTCGCACCTCCTCATGAACTGATATGGCAGGGGCAGGGGCCCTGTTCTTATGGACCTGACAAGTGTGATCATTGCAGGTTCTCCCAGACTGCCAGGCAGAACTGCTCCCAAGGACAAAGGGTGGGTGTGAAGCCCTGAGTTTTGCCTCAAGGTGATTTTTGTTCAATATTCAAACTGGAGGACTTCAAAGGGGAGTCCTGGAAACCCTTGTGCAAGCTGACCCAGGGGAGGCAATTTGGATTGTGGAGGTGGCAGTGCCGCCTGCATCTTTGGCAAATCCACCTCATTGACAAAGCAGGACATTTATACTTTAAGACATTTTTCCCCGCAGTATGAATAAGCAGTAATGTGTAAGAGGATTCAATTCAACACTACAGCTAAGTCAATGCCTAGTCTGGGATACTGAATGGAAACCCTTATTGATATATCTTTATGTCCAGTTCATGCGTTCTGGATGACTACCCCTATATAACACCCCTCTCTTGGAATCCCCCTGACCCCGCTGAGCCAAGAAGTAGTTCTGTTTTGCAAGTTTAAAAGGTTTATTTGATAATTTAAACAATAGATATATATATCACACTTTATAATAATTTAATAATTGAATATCACACTGAATCTGAGCAGTAATCAATAATGGATAGTCTGGCACTAGCACACTTGTGAATAGGAACAGAAGAATAAGGTGGTAGAGAATGCTTTATATAAGTTCAGATGGATGTAATGTTGAATGAAAATGCAATACAGAAAATACTCAATATGATTTCAACAAAACAATGTAATCACTTTTCTCTGGCAATCCCCTCCCCCTTTATGCAATGCAAGGAAATGGAAGGAAAGCACATAGTTCTCAGAAATGCAATCAAATGTAATTCAGTTCACCCCAGCAAACTTAGACTACAGAAGTTGGAAACACAGGCCCAAAATGCTTTTATATGTGCTGGCAATGAAGTGAAAAATATGCTAACATGCTTCTAATTCCCTCTAGAGGTTCAGGGTGAGTGGTATCTAGTTATTATTAGTCCAGGCTCACTCTAGCAATGATTCAGGGATGGTTCTTAAGAGGCAAACGAATTTTTAGCAAGGAAACTGCTGTTTTCACACGTGAAGAAATTTGCAAATCGCAGTAAATTCGCGAGTGCGTTTTTCGCGATTGCGGCAAAAGTGTATGGAATAGGAATGCGGTTCTAGGTTCCTTGAAAAGCCAAGATTCTAAGCTTTCAGAGGAGAGTTAAACCAAGTTCCTAGCACAAACGGTTACGGAGTTATGAACGATTAAATAAAGGTCGTTTTTCGGATTTGGAATGTTAAAATTCAAAGTGACAAGTGACAGTTTTGCAAAATGACAAGGTACAACTTCTAGGAGACAGTTCTGGTTAGATTAAAATAGATTGAATTATATTATTTTAACTAAGAGATTGGTTCTGCACAGTCTGCTAGGTACTCACAATATATTTTTGAAATAAATGGGCCTCGCCACGGATCTGGTCAGGTTTTAGACTGGACTCTGGTCTGGTCTCTGCACTTCACAGTGATCTGGGTCAGCTCTCTGGTTCTGCTAACAGTGGTCTGGGTCAGCTCTGCTCTCTCTGGTCTAGCCTCTCTGGATTCTGGAGATTGATGGATTTGAAGTCTGGATCTCTGGATGTTGTATGGTCCGGCAGAGCGCGTTGCAGCAAATGGAATCGAATGTCCCTATCTGTCCTGACTGTCTGCTTTTATGTGTTTTGAAAATGGGTGTGTGTGCAGCATCACTAGCCACTACCCCTCTCCACTTGTCATTGGCCACTTCCTCCTCTTCCCCTTGATTGGGGGAATGAAATGAAGTGTCATCATGATGAGGTCTGTTTATGGTACAGAGAACCCACCCCTGTCAAATTACACACAATCTATATTTTGACCCAAAAGACATATTTGCACAGGTACACATTTGTTTAAAATTACATGCACCCATCACATATCACAGGAGGTATACCCTGTCCAAATCTGCTCTTCCTGGGAGCTTGCATTCAGAAATGGCAACATATTTTACTTTTTGGTCAGGTTACCAATATCAGATTCTTACTCAAATTTATACACATGTGTGCAAGGCATGCAGGCATTAATTGATGAAGTATCAGACTTTTAACATGCATACATTTTAAGTAATACCCTCTTAACTGCTAGTTTGCCCCCAGATCATGCCACCGGTTCTAAAAACCTCTTAAAATGTGGGCAGAAAAATCACAAGAATTATGGTATCATTTAAATAATTATGACAAGTCCGTACTATGAGTTATTCATCTTTTTCTAAAACCATATTCTGGCTACAGGGGTGTGTCTTTTCAGGTCACATGGTACAGAAACCAGTCTTTCCACTTTCTTCAAGCTCAGCCTCTGTCTCCAGTTTCTCCCCCTCCCAGTTTCTGCCAAGAGGAAGCCATTTTTATTACCCATGCAATAAACCATCTGCCTGGGCCCTGGAAGGCCCATTGTTCAAGAGGAAGCCATTTTTACGCCCCCATAATAAAACATTTGCCTGAGTCAGGACAGGGCTTTGTTCAATTTCCTGCAGAGCCCAGGTAATTCAATCAGAGAAGTGTCAGATCCCTTTTGGTGGGAGCAGCAAAAAGGCAACTAGGCCTGGGAACACAGCTGTTGTGCAAGTCTCATCTCCTGTCGGGGGTAGCTGGTGGGCAGAATTCAGTTCCTTAAGCCAGGCTTCAGATAAAATGTCACTTTTTGTTACCCAGTTTAAGTCAAGACAATGTTTACATATGCAGCTAGAATGCTGATTCTAAGTTCAAAACTATGGCATTTCAACAGTGACAACTATGTGCCACTCAAAAGTAGGTCACTCAGTTAATTTAAACATTTAGATTTTTAGTGTCTTTCAGTCCAAATTTACTTAAACTGCTGAAATCCACAGCTCAGCCAGTCTTGTTATAAACCTTCAAGTCACTTCAGAATATAACTTTACATTGGATCCATCTCTCAGTACGTCTTGCTTTGGCCTGTTTCGGGTTCATTTATTCAGTTTTACACAAAGTCTGGTGTTGTTTTAAAACGCCGGCTTTCTGATAGTGGTGAGTACTGGTAATGCACCCATTTTTGGGATTTAAGAAAATGAATTCCCCACAATTCTAGGTTGCTTTTGGCAATCAGCATTGCCGTTCCCAATGGTTTCAGACTACTGTGTGGGTAGTCCAATGGTGGTTTTAGGCAGTGCCCTTCTGTGCCCATAACATCGGCAAAATGGGTGGCAGCCTATTCTTCATGCATTTCCCTGGGCATTTTCTGGGAATCTCTGGCCATCATGATGTTTTCAATGCCAGTACTGCACAGTTTTTGAGGTAGGGCTCGGATGCATGGGTAAAAACATCCCACAAATGTAATATTATGACAGTTTTAATGTGATTTTTGGACAAGCACAATAAGACCAGGTGCATCTTTCTGGCCCGTGGTGAACTGAAATGGCAGGAAAAATGCAATTCTTGGGGAACAATAAATGGCACAGATATTAAACTTGGGGAAACTATGCGAAATACTATTATGCAGATGTGTAGCCATTTGCTGAATTTTATATTAAATGTTGCTCCTGAAAACGGCAAAATTGTTCCCAAGGACGAGGTAACATTGCACAGAATTGGTGTTTGAACCAGCATATTCTTTGTGAAATATGGGTTCTGCCTATCTGATTTTTATGATGGTGACTATTGCAAATATGATGATTTGTTCCATAACCCACTTTTGTGAAAAATAGGCTTGTGAGACAAAGGGAGTCATAAAAATGCACACACCTAAGGTGAGGTCACTTCCCTTGGACCAATCAGTCTGGAGTGAGGAGTCGACCCCAATAGTCTGGCCTATCCCATTCAGGGGGTAAGTCCAAGATACTTTCACCCATATTGTAAAATTCTCTGATGTCATTATGGCTATATAAGGGGTGGATAGGGAAAGACAGGGATATGCAACATTCAAAATTCACCCTGCAAGATTTCAAGACTCCAGAATTAGGTCCAGAGGCAGCTGACCCAGATCCAGGCAGAACCACCTATCCAGAACAACATTCATCCCAATAATCCAGGGAGAAAGGAGGAAAGGCCACTGATCCCCTTTAGGATAATTCAGTGACCAGAACTTTTGCCCAGCTGACCCATCCCGCTGTCCACAGATCCCAGTCTTTGCCCAGCTGTTCCCAACCAGGAGAGCCCAGCTGATCTAGTAACCAGATATTTTGACCCTGCTGACCGTGACCAGATCCGTGGTCCTCCATCTATAGACCCGGCTGGCTGCCCAAATGACCAAACCCAAGCTTGCCTTGTAAGTATCCCATCACCCAGTAGTCAAAAACTACATATTCTGTTCAAACCCTATTCAAATCCCATAAAAACCCTAGTCACTTCCTAAATTGCCAGTATCCCCCGGTCACCCTTTCCCTAGAAGAATCTGTTTAGTCTATATTTGTTAGCATGTTTCTTTTCTATTTCCTTCAGTTATCTGTGAAAGTCCCTACTATTAATTTGAATAAATTAATTAATTCCCCATTGAAAATTCACTTTCATTATTGTTGCACTTACTACTAATTTTGTCGAGTGTTTTTACTAATTATAACCTTAAAATATAGTTTCAGTAGAACTAATCATTGGGCTAATAAAACCGATTGTATCCATCTATTTTGCTTTCATTTAAAAATCCAACTTGCATTTCTCATAATAAAACCCATACAACCATCCTATAAAGAGTCACCCCTTCTCCTCAGTATCCTATCTGTTCTGTCTTTGTTTCCCATCCAAAAACTGATTTCCGATTTTGATTGCTAAGCCATTTTTCTTAGATGTTTGCCAGTTTATAGTCTGTGTGAAATAAGAAATTGCAATTCTGTCATGTGTGATTTCTGTTGCATTGTTTTTCCTCCCAAAATGATCTTCTCACCTGTGTTCACGTTGCTTCAGTGCCCTTCTCAGTAGCCTGTAACATTCCTTGCCTATTTAGCACAGCCACACACATTTGTGCCCTAACTATCCTACCGCAACTGTAACTGATCTATAAGTAACAAGTGCAATCCGAGTATGCTATTTTGCTCCTTCGGAAGGTTTTCATTTTTTGTTTTTGGACTCCTATTCTGGGGTGGTGGGTCGAATTTAAAACCGATTTGTCCCTCCTCTTGCTGACTCCTTGCCACTGCTTTCCATCTACACAGAATTTAGTTAGCAGATGTTTTGGAGAGTGTTGCAGAAGGAGTGCATAACATATGTGCCATCTATGAGTGCGAAAAAAGTGATTTTACTTCCATCATGGACCTCATTACAAGTTTGCCGGTACAGTAACAATGGTACTGGTAAGCAAGCCAATACCGCTGTTACCATAGCGGCTAACTACGAGGTCTGCTCACAGGTGCCTTTTTGCCCTCCAGGTCTGACCTGGTGGCGGACCCTCACCTGCGAGCAGACCATGTCAGCTGCACTGGCACCGTTCTGAATGTTGCCGGTGCATCCGGCCTCCCCATTCCCATTAAGCCCTACGGGGCTTGAATGGGAATGGAGAGCATTTCTTACTAGCGCCCGGGAATGGGAAATTACTGGGTCCGGTGGGGCCGTAATGACCCGGTAATTGCCCATTACAGGGCACCAGTAAAAAAACAACTCTGGCGGCAGCCATGATGGTTTTACAGGCACGGGTAATGCTGAAGTTGTAATGAGGCACCATTTCTATTTAAGGTTTATGTAGATGATGTCAGAAAGTTGAATTAGTTGTATTATAACATTTTGCATTATATTGTCACCACACTGGTGATTGCTGCCCTAAATTTTGTTTTGCTCTGATTTTCATTTGAATTTTAAAATAAATAAATATTTCTTTGTTACACACCAGCCTGGTTCATGGTCCATTGCGACACAGGGTGTTTGTTAAGGTGAGTTTGAGATGGCTTGGGTGCCTCTTCAAGAAAGAATCCAGGGTTGAAATAAAAATAAAAAGGCGTCTTTCATTGGGGGCCACCTTCAGTGTCAGTGGAAGATGTCTCTGGCTGGAGTGTGCCGTGTCGTAAAATCATTACAAAGTCCAGTATTGGCCCGATGTATATATTAAACAGAGTGGGTGACAGGCAAGAGTCCTGGGGGACGCCACAAGTTTGGGGAATAGGGTTGGAGCTTTCTTCACCCACAGATACCCGGACTATACAAGGGTCGAGAAATGAGGATATGCCCCGTGATGCTTGGTTGGAACAGTGTGCAATCTCCCCCAGCCTTGTCACCAGTAGGGAATGATCCACTAGGTCGAAGGCCGCAGAGAAGTCCAGGAGCATCAACATTGCAGGATGAACATGTGAGTGCGATGTGAGTAATTATAAGCAATGGATGACTATGTTGTTGTATGTGAAAAGTTGTATTATGAACTAATCAAATTAAATAATAAATAAAAAAAACCTCACTACTACATGGGAGCCAGTTAGGCTGGAAGAAACTGCAATGAGCTGTGAAACTTTGCTGCAATGCCCTGGGATGTGGTGTCGCACCATCTATGTTTTTTGTCTGAATACAAATTCATCTCAATGGTAGATTGTGACTTTGGTGGAGGTGAATGGGAAGGCATGCAGCTGGATGACGAGCAGCGTTCATCCCTAGTGCGGGAGCCAGCATCACACAGAATTATTGTGATGAATTACGTGACATAATAAACACGTAATTCTACATGAGCTTATAGTAAAATCAGCTACACTGTCGACCATTTTCTGCTGTACCCTTTCAGGTCACCTCCCCACTTCAAATTTGAGGAGCGGAAATAAAAGAGTAGAACAGAAAAAGTGTTTTTTTAGGCGGACGCCCCAGAATATTGCAACATGCAACCGCACATTTTGCAGCATAAAAAAGGAAAACTTGTGGAACAAAATTTTATTTTTACGGCATTTATATGGCACGATCCGTATTGACTCGCGTATCAAAGAGAGCCAGGCAGCGGTGCACAGGGAACCAAAAGAGGCCCTTGAAACATGTTTCAAAGTGGCCCCATATTACACATTTTCAGCCAGCTCAACCCTTTTCCTATGAGAACATGTGGAAATACCACACAAAAGATGTCCAGGGTGCAGTGGCCTACCAGGAAACTTCCAGAGTTCCCTATGGGCCAGTCCACCTCTGGAGCCAGGGTGAAGAAAAAGTCAATGTGCGTGCGACGTTGCATTTATCCTTATTTGCACCTTCGGTAGGTTTCTGCCATTGAGATTTGCAGAAAGGTGGACATTCTGTGTGTGCCTTGGGCACAGCACATGGCTTCTGCTATCAACTTCATGGAAAGACTGCGATTAGTGCCAGCTTGACAGACAGTGCTTCTTTTGCTCTCATTATTTTGCGTAACCTGTGTGCCTATTTTATATTCTTATCTTTCTTCATCATTATCACTTGTAATGGTGCAAATATTCCCTGATTAATTGATGCTGGTTGCAACAATAATGTATAAAAAGTTCAGAGACCCCTCCCCATTGGGTGTTATGCTCCATGGGACTGGAAGCTAGCCCCCACCCACATCAGTCGGTAGACGAACATGTTTGTATCCCCTATGGCCAGTCTACCAATGCCACCATCTGAAATGCTCACTTTGGGTGTCTACTCTGAGCTGTGAAACTATAAAAACAGAATAGAAAACCTCATGCTTGGCATAAGCATTTCTATTTCAGCAGACTATGCAGGAATCTGCAAAGACTTCAGACTGCCTGACCCTTTCTCCAGAGCCTGGCCTATCCGACTTTGGCTCAGGTGCAGAGGAAGGCTTTCTCAAGGGGAAGACTTTTTTCCACGATTCCTCTGTAAGTCGGGGATACACCCATGGCACGCGTGTCTGCCAAAAGTGATTTGCAGATATATACGGATTCATTTTCAGAATCACTTCTGAATATGTACTACGAATGCTACACTTTAAACAACTGTTGCCATTAAGAGGGTACATTTGTCCATCAGATAAAAGTACTAGTGTCTCCCTGCAAAGTCCATGCTTTCTGGAGTGAAGTTATCCACCTGAAGGTGATTGAAGGCAGCTTGCCTTCATCCTTCAGCAAACAATCACTCAAAATGCCCGCCACCTTGGAAGAATTTTTCAACCTAGCCGGACTAGGATAAAGGGTAGATTTGCAAGCAGCAGCTATATAAACAAGGACCAGGCTTAATGAGGAACATGGGGCTCTGATCCACTCATGGGCAAAGATGAAAGTGGGAGACCATTGCAGACACCCGAGCAAGGATGCCAGATTCTGCTATCAGTATGGGAAGACCTATGGCCATGAGAACATGTGCTCAGCTACTGGCTAACCAGGTGCCTGAAAGAAAACAACTTCCAGGCAGACGATCACACACAAGTGTAGAGGAGGAGCCAAGTACACCCACTCCACCTGCCCCGCCTACATTACCTGAAACGTATGAACCAAAATATGTGATGTTTACTGAACAGTTAAACCAGCAAAGAGAAGAGAGAGGGCAGTACCCATAAGAATACCTTTACCTAAGAGAATATGGGAAGTAAAGTACCCATTGAGGAAACCATACCTACATCCAAAACAATATGATGGCTATTTGAACAAGATTCCTGATGAAGCAAAGAAACTGAATGACCAGGATGAATGGTGACGTCATACAAAGCTGAATCGACACCAGATAGAAAGATAATTAGACCAGAGAGGCAGACGATTTACAAGGAACAAAGAAGTATGAAGGATAAGTAACATCTGGGGATCAAGATGAAGAAACGTATGCCACAAACACGATGAAGATATTTAGGTAGTTTAAACGCGTACAGATGCAATGAAACGCAAGCAGAGAAGCAATCATGAAGCTAGCCATATGCTTATAGTGAATAGATCACGGCAAGCGCCAATATATACATATATACCTCATAGAAACATATGGATTAAATAAAGAATCAAAGTTTCCACTACATATGAAGGATTCTTGAACAACGAGGAAGGCCTCGGGTCAGTGTCGCAGTTACAAAAGCAATTGAATTAAACAGAATATGTTTCAGCTAAGGAGTTCACTGAGCCAAGAAGCCAAGGTCTAGGAGTTGGCTGACATTGGATACAATTAATATGAAAGAACAGCATCTCCCGTTCAAGAAGGTCAAGTGAAAACAAAAGACATCAGAGGACTATTGAAGAATAAAATCAAATACACGAAAAGGCTCAATTCGTGGTGTCCAGTCACGTGATGGAAGAAAGTTGGACAGATGAGAAGATCACACCTACTCACGGAAGCCAGACAGTACCCATACTCCTTAAAAAATCCCAGACAACAGTACAGACTCAAGCCCTACTTCAAAGTGCTAATTGACACTGAACCATTGAGGTGATGATGGATTAGAATTTTAATTGGTGGGAAGCTGGTATCAAGACAAGCTCACCTGCACCTGGTTGTTAAGTCTACGTGCTGCTCACATAGTTGGAAAGTTACAGACGGGGGTTAGAAGCCAACCAATTGTAGGGGACCACGTAGTTGGGGGTCCTATAGTTTGTCTAGCCAATGGGACGTCGTACATTTAGTGACATTCATAGTGGCCATTTTGAAGGGAGGGCTTAGTTGCGATATTAAGTATCCAATTATTTCTCTTTGTTACTCCATACAGATATCAAACCTATACTTAGTTATTCACTTAGAAGCAATCCCGCTTCCCAATAAGTTTAGTTGTTTGCCACATAGGTCGATGTTGGTAATGACACAGGTCAACAAGTCAGCTATGACCAATTATGGGTTTAAGAACGAGTATTGAGCGATTGCTGATGTTTGTTGTGCTCCATGTTTTAAAGACTTGCATTAAAAGACAAACTTTTGCCAAGCTATTTGTGTCGTCTGAGTTATTGATGTTTGATTAAAATCTGCATCCCGATGCATCTCCAGGGTATTGCTACTCATCTTAAAAGGCTGAAAGCCTCCAGTTCACTTGGTAGCAGAGATTGATGGTTAGATAAGATACCATCGGCCATCGACATAAGTAACTTTAGGGTCTCAGCACTATCGCACGACCTTTGCCATACGGCTGACAGGACGTGAAGCTCCTCTTAGATATTGGTTAGAATAGGACAAAATCGTTGCAAGGAGGGTGTGACGGGACCCCTATTTTCTATAGGAACCCCTCCCACATCTACAAGAAGCGGATCGAAAAGCGGCTCGAAGAGGCGGTAACGAAGGTGGTGATCCTGAGGGTCTGGAGATGAAAAACATGCGAATGGTGAGTGAATAAGACCAAAGAGAGTGGCAAAAGGATGCATGTGTAGTAAATAACGGAGAGTAACGGAGGGTGGTGGGATAAAATATAATGCAAGAGTAAGAGTGCAATATATATTTATATGGGAAAAAGATATTGGGCCTCATTACACGGTAGGCGCTAAGGGATTACCGGCACCCTACAACAAGGTCCCTCAGCGGGTCCCGTCCTTAACACCTGGTCTGACCAGGTGTTAAAGGCGGGACCCGCTAACGGACTTCAGAGTTAATAACGGTACCGCAAACTGCGGTACCGTTATTAGCTCCTTCCCCATTCCCATTGAGCCCTATGGGGGCTTGAATGGGAATGGGGAATGGTATTCGGCATGGGGACTTAGCGGGTCCTCCAGGGTCGGAATGACCCAGTAAGTCCCCATACCGCCTACCCGGACCCGGTATGCGGTAAGGGAGTAGCCATGCCGCTAGTAGTGGCATGGTTACCTCCTACCGTGTAATGAGGCCCATTGACTTGAGTGTTGCCAAGTAATATATGAGGAAAATAGTTGTGAGGTGTAGCCATGCTAAGAGGATGTGCCCTGTTCCTAGACTTTAAAGAGTGCTAGCAGAAGCTTTAATTCAGAGTCCCCTTTACGAGGGATAATTTGGAGACGAGATTCGTTTAAATACTTTCTTGAAGGAATTAGCTTAAATTCCAATCAGAGCAGAATATAGAGGGTAAAAAGAGTCCTAAGAGAAGTCGTGAGGTGCATGTGGCCGGTCAAGTCTGTCTGTTTTGTGTTATGTGGTTATGCGGTGTGATGATATTAGAGTTGAAAAAAGGAATGTTTTAAGTAGTTGAAGAAACGTGAAGTTGAGACGCGAAAAGTGATTATTTTAAGATTAAACTTTGATGGTTGTTTTTAAGCTAGATTAAAGTAAAAAAATTGCATTGTGACGGGATTGGAGCTTGCGATGATTGGTGCTCGCTCATGAGTGTATGTTGATTAAAACTGTAACTAAACCATAAGCGAAGTGGTAGCAAAGAGAAAAGTAAAGGTAGAAATGGAAGAAGTTACACCATTAGTGCTTCTTTGCAAACAGCTACGAAAGCACGCGCTTTAACTTAAACAATACAGTGCCGAATGGGTTAAAGGGACCGCAGATAAAATGTTTATGCCCTGGCCACAAGGAAGATCCTTATTGAGAGCAGTTCTACAGCATATGATGACATATTTGCATGCTGCATATACAGGAAAAAAGTTAGAAAAGCGCCTGGCGAGTCTAGAGCTTTGGAAAATGTATGAACACGAGAAGGAGGAGGAGTCTCCTTTATATTGGATACTCAATATAAGCAAAGAGGGATGTGAAGAGCCTTCTGTCCACCTGCTCCGTTTGAAATGAAAGACGAGATTAAGAAAGACGAAGGGTTATAACCCTTAAGAGTACTTAAAGCAGCGACTGCATATAGCAATCCGTCATATGAGTCACTTACGTAAAGCAGTGACGAGGGCACAGAGAAAGATACTGAGAAAGATATAACCGCCAAAGTCCCAAGGGACAAGGTGAGATGCAATAAGGAGAGAAGTGATCAAGCAAGCACATCTCTAGACATAAGGAGAGAAATAAAGAGATGGAAGGGAGATAAGGATACAACTGATGAGATAGCGCTCATACAGAACGAATGGTTGGGAGGTCAGATTTTACTTAAACTCGATGGTAAAGGCATAGAAGATGTAAGACAAAGGGGAGATCAAGACGAACAAGACAGAAAAGACAAAGAAGGGAGGAACAATTGAAAGACAAAGGAGCAAAAAGAAAAGATAGACAAAGACGAGAACAGTTGTATCAAGATGAGGAAGCTAATAAACAAGAGAGAGCAGAAAAGCAAAGAAAGCGTGATAATAAAAGAAGAACGGCCGACGAAAATAAAGACTAAAATAGAAAAGAATAGAAGCCGATGAACAGGAAAGGATAAGAGAAAAAAGAATGCTTAGACAAAGAGATGAAGAGATACAAAGGGCATATGAACGAAGGGATCTGAAAAAGAAAGAGGAAGATAGAGTAAGAGAAGAGGCGAGAAAGCACAGAGAAGTCGATGATGACATGGAATGCAAAAGGAACCAGAGAGCACGCAACCTTGAGGATTTGGAAAGGGAAGTAAGAGATCCCAATCCACGGTTAGACTGGGAAGACATAGAGGAATTTTTTCCCGAGTCCGAGTTATTACCAGGCACATCTAGAATAAATCTAGAAGACAAGTTTGACTCACAAAGCATTGGGGAAATAATCAATAAAGTATACCATGAAATGCAAGCCCAGAAAGAAGTACAAAGGAAGGGAAAAAATGATCGCCTTGGCAGTACTCAGTTGTATGACACAGAGGAAGCCTCCTGTAGTGTGAGACATAAGGAGCTGTCTTTAGACAGACTAACATTAAATAGAGATGATGATGAGAGAAGTTGCACGAGTTGGGCACAAGAAGTATCAGACAAAGAAAGTGAAACCTTCTCGAGAGAGGTTGGGAGTGATATATGTGATCCAAAAGAACATCCCCCTTTGGACAAGGAAGTAAGATGGTCAAATTTAAAGATACCTATGTCCAATACATCACATCCACTGACACAGTCAGACTGACATAAGGGGCAACCCCATGGTCAGAGGGGGGAGTCCCCGCCTTATGTAATCATACTAAGGTCATTGCCAGGTAGACGGCGATGTGGGAATATTACTCCAGCAGTAGATAGACAAATTATGAGAGACGAGAATGAGTTGTTGCAAAAGGGAGGATCCAGGCCACAATATATACCATATCCCCAGATGGACAGGAAAAACTTAAACTGTAAACTCCTGAATTTAACTTCCGGCTCTGGAAAATGGATACATGAGTTAGAAAAAATGACAGGAGGGAATACATTAGCTATAAGGGATATTAAAGGTCTTCTAATTGCCATACTTGGTGAGAGAGCTGATGATGTATGGACACGGGCAGGTTACCCTGGTGTGACTACAGTCAACACCATGCATGATGGGGCGCCATTTAACAATTGTAGAGCAGCAAGCTGGAAAGCGCTTTGAGTACTATATCCAGACACGTCCAATATGGGAGCTATAATGACAAGAAAGATGAAAGAAGGAGAGGATCCGTTGCTTTATATTCAGAATTTTCAAGACGCGTGGGCTCTTGAAATGCATGAGGCTTGGGGGAAGTCTATACCTGTATTTTATCACATATTATGCCAAGGGCTGCCAGAACAGGTGCAGAAACAGCTCAGGAAATTAGTGGGGATAGAAGCAAAACCATGGTCGGAAATTCAGTAAACCATTGCACATTATTAAAGACTCCTGCAGGAAAAGAATCGCAAAAAAGACGATACCCGAAAAGGTGAAGAACCAAAGTTAGTTCAGAAAAAATGATCCAAGTATGCCATTGAAGGGTCAATGTTAACAAACGTGGATGGATGAAACTCGCAGCAGGCAGTGAACAAGTAAATGACCAAAGTCAGTTTGATCAGACAGATAATGAATATGCTCCACGAGGAAGGGGATATCGAGGAAGAGGTTGGCAAGGTAATCAAGGGTATTGGCAGAATAATCAACAAGGGTTTCAGAATATGCAAAATGGTAATCAAAACATGTAAAATGGGCAGACGGGAAGACAACCTCCTTTATGTTGGACATGTGGAATGACAGGGCACATAGCTCGTATGTGTAGAAGCCAAGGGCTGGTGTAGAATGATCAGTTTTCTAGACATGGAATGCCAAAACCACCTGCATATTCGCAGCAGAGCAGAAATGGATTCACGCAAGATCAAACAATGCAGCAGCAAGTGCTGAGAGTGCAGCAAGGCTTGCAACCACAGCAAGTGGCAGGTAATCAACCGCAAGGACAATCACAGCAATCTCCTATGCAACTCCAGAACACAAACACAGAACAACCGATGACGCGTAGAATAGGAGGTGTCACTGTTGATGGAGGAAATCCATTCATGAGTGATGGAGTGAGACTGTACCCGCAATAGGACAGCTCACTGGGAGACCTTATGTGTTCAATCCTATGTATCACACCAAATCCTCATGAGGAGCCAAGGGTAGACGTAATTGTAGGCGGCAATGCTTTTTTCTTCTTACTGGACACAGGTGCAACACGCTTGTGTATACGTGAGGGCAAATATTCAATGTCTGGCAATGCGATGAATACTCAGGGCTTTACAGGAGCAACGAGTCGAGTTCCTTTTACTAAAGAATTACCAGTCTCCATGGGAGAGTGTAATATGAAGGAGCCACTGCTTTATTCGAGGCAAACACCTGTCAACATATTAGGACGAGATTTAATGACAAAAATGAATATGACCATTTTGTTTACAGACAATGGTATAGTATGCTCAACATCGGGAATGCGTTATTTAAATGTGTGCAAAATGATCAAGGCATACGCAGGGCAAGTAGTGCCTAGAGCAATACCACTTGAACCCGAGGTGTTCCATTATGGAATACGCATCCTGTTAACATGGCTGCCAGGTCTAGTAGGCAGAACCATGAGAATACCAGGTGAGTTTCTATTTAGACCCCAGATACCTATGGATGAAGAAGAGGGGTGAAATTTCCCCTTAGCCATAGAAGCAGCTATAGTCCGAGGAAATACAGCTTTGGTTGATGCAACTGATGACAAGGGTAGAGTATGGACCACAATAATTGCCATTGATGAAGGCTGCAGAGTGACTGACATCACTGATGAAGACTTATTTGGAGAAGACAGATCTGACGATTTTGTGATATTTGAAATGTGCATTACTTATTGGGTCAAGGCGATTAAGCGAGAGGTCCCACAGAAAGTGGTGGTAGCAAAAAAAGCGTCCTGAATATTTTAATGAAGATATGGCAAAAGTGCCAACTTCATTATGGACCATTGGCCCCTATGACTTAGGATTACTGAAAGGAGTTGGGGAAGTGAAGATTAAATTGAAACCAGGAGCAATTCTACCTCGAGCACGGCAATATCCCATGTCTCGAGCGGCAGATGAAGGAATTTTCAAGACAATTTCCGCCATGATGGACCAAGGTATCCTAGTGACGTCAGAGTCACCATGTAATACTTTAATTTACCCAGTGAAAAAAAGGGGAAGGGGGGGTCGTAGAGGCTAATTCAAGACCTTCGCCAAATAAACAAGACTGTAGAGGCCGAGTACCCTCTAGTCCCAAACCCGTCTACGATTCTATGTAATTTACCTGTTGATGCATGACATTTCACAGTGATTAACTTGAAAAATGCGTTTTTCTCAATCCCATTGCACAAAGACTCACAAGATTTGACGTCATTTACTTTCAGACAAGTTCCACTAAAAAGCACAAGGTTGCCCCAGGGGTACTGTGAGTCACCATCAATATTCAACAGTGTCATCCAGATGGACTTGAGCAATATTGTTTTAGAGAGCGTTGTGTTGCAATACATAGATGACATGGAAGAGTGCAGGCACGATTCTGTTCAGCTGATGATTATACTTGCTGACAAAGGATATAAGGTTGACAAGGAAAAGCTACAATATTGTCAGCAAGAAGTGTTGTACATAGGTCAATTGATTTCACATAAGGGAAAAAAGGTCACCCCAGAAAGAGCTTGGGCCATTTTAAAAACAGCTAAGCCACACACGATAAAACAGATGCATAGTTTTTTGGGGCTATGTAATTATGTCAGAGCATGGGTCTTTGACTACAGCTCATATACAAGGCCACTTTTACATGCCTTGAAGAAAGCACAGGCAACGCAGGAGAAAATCGAGTGGACTGTGCAAATGGAAGAAGGGTTTGATGAATTGAAAAAAGCCATTTGCACGGCTCCAGTTTTAGGGATTCCTAACTATGCAGAGGAATTCTTTTTATTCTCGCACACAGATGGTACTTTTATGACATCAGTACTCACACAGAGAACTACAGTGCGGTACAAACCCCTTGCAAATTACAGTGGAATTTTGGACCCAGTAATGAGAGGTAACTTTCCATGCAAACAAAGTTTGGCAGCCACCGCGTTCACCATAGAGAAGACTACAAGCATAGTGATGGGATTCTCCATGACATTATTTGTTGAACATGCATTATTTTCAATTTAAAAAAAAGCAAAAGGCACGTTAACCACTCAAAGGGCATCTGCATATGAGGTAATCATATCGACTCCAGCGATTAAAATAGTTCAATGTAAAATAGTGAATCCAGCTATGTATATAGCTGAGCCAATCACTGAAGGAGAGCCTATACACAATTGTGCAAACTATGAAGCGTTCTGTGATGAGCTCCCTAGAGTAAAGCAGAATGCGCTCGTGGGGGGAGAGATTGTCTTCGTTGAAGGATCAGTCAAAATGATGGGCAAAGATATACAGGCACCGCAGTAGTGAAATATTTGACAAATGAAGAATTTCGAGTGCTTGTCAATACTCGATTTCCATCACATTATTCAGACAAGGAAGTAACAGTGTACAGCGACTCAGATTTTATCTCGCACAGAAATCAAGCAGCAGACGCTGAAGCCAAGCGCGTAGCAAATACAGATATAGGAATGATGAATGTCCAAACCATTGATGTGAATGAAAGAATGACTGTGATGACAATTGCAGATGAGGGATATAACCATATGCCTAAAACACAAATAGTGGAGCTTCAAGGAGAGGCACCACAAGAGGAAAAGAACTTGTGGAAGAAAAGAGTGTGTTCTTTAAACCCCTCTGAACCATTGTGGCAAGCAGACAGCACTGGTAAACCAGTAATGCCTATAGCCTTATTAAGGGTAGCGCCAGGGCCGGTATTTGCGACAGGCAGCCCAGGCGGCTGCCTGACGTCAGTCAGCCTCTAGGGGTGCTGCACCAGCAGTCCACAGTGCCAGTGCTAGAATACACGTGTAACATGTTTGTTTCCTAACATTATAAAAATGAATGTGCCTGCTCATTTTTATAATGTTAGGAAAGGAGCGTGTTACACGTGTATTCTGCTGCTGGCACTGCTGCAGGCTGTGGCCTCGGCTAGGGTAGTTTCTAGTCCAAATGGTGCCCAGGGCGAAACACTAAGAATGCGCCCCCCCGCAACCCATCCATGCATCACTTCTACCGCACCCCCGCTCCACTCCCGCCGCACCCCGCGCACCACTCCCACCGCACCCCGCGCACCACTCCCACTGCACCCTGCATGCCATTCCCAAACTACACCGTTAAGGAACTCCTACCCAAAGTCAAACAGTTCGCCACACAAGGAATGAATTGCCATTTGCAACGGTGGACCACTTTTTCACTGGTGCCCAAGACAATTTTATGCCCCAGTCCCCTTTAGGCTGCAGATAATGAGGACTGGGCATACCAAGAGACCTTGAATATGGCACACAATGCAGTATATACAACCAACAAAGAACACAAGATGCTGAAGGGGGTCTGGAGGCAACCTAAGCCAAAAGGGCAATGACAAGGAGACACCAGAACCCAATAAACAATCACTTTAACATTCTTTGAATGGGAATCAAGTGTATGCTTTGATAGAGTAAAGTCTTGACTGTTGTAAGGATACATGGACCAGGATTATTTATTTATTCATGCAATGCTTGTCGGGTACCTGCATATTTATTTATTCAGGCAATGTGTGTCGGATACAGGTCTTTGACAAACATTGTATAAATAAATAAATTATCCGCTTCCATGTACCTGACAAACATTGCCTAAATAAATAAATAAACCGGTTTGTGGCTTAAAGAATATTTACTCAGCAACACTGGTCAAAACTATTATCCGCATAGTGAAGTAACTCATCACCAGTGCCACGGAAGTGGTTTAAAGTGTAATTGATATATAGTTTGGAAAAGAAGCTGCATGAAAGAAATAGCGCTGCTTTAAACTATTATTTTGGCTTGCAGGGATGCACCATGGGCCCAAACGGGTCTCCATTTGTACCGTGCCGGGGCCCATGGTGCGTCCCTGCAAGGCACGCCCACTCCCCACAGCCCACTGCACCTCCCCTCCCATCTCAATGCCAGCACAAAACCATTTAGTGACTAATGGGCCACCATTAGCAGTTTCCTGCCGGCATTGTGATGGATGGGGCTGGTTTTAGCTGCAGGGGGACCTAAAGTGTTTTTATTGGTGTGCTTATGCCCCCCACCCCAAGTGGCATGAAAGTGGTCAGAGGGAGCCTCTGACTTCTGTAATGTCACGTAGTACTTTTGTCAACCAGCACCTGACCTGCAGAACTTTCCCCACATCAATGCGCCGCCCCACAAACTGGGGAATTCCATCCCCTCCAGAGGCTCCAGGGACCGGGGCAATTGTGCCCCCTGGGGCTATTGCACACCAGACAGTTGCCCGCCTCGCCCGGGCCAAAAAACAGGCCTGGCCTCAGACCTCAGGCAGGGCAGGGCAATTGGCAAACAAATTAGCAACATTTGTTGCTTTATTACCTTCCCCTGGCCACGCCCGGGCCAAGAATCAAGCCTGGCCTCGGCCCTCATGCAGGGCAGTGCAATTGCAAATACAAATAAATTAGCAACATTTGTTGCTTTATTACCTTCCCCCGGCCCTGGGTGGCGTCGTCGCCGCTGGCGCCAGCCAGGCCCCTGGGCGCATGTGTGGTGTGCCCTCCTCCAGGCTATGGGCGCGCACTGACACTGAAGTGTGGATCGATTGGGGCTGGCTGATGTTGTCGGCCCCGGCCATTACAGAAAAGAGGAGCGATTGGGTCACTAAATCCTGAAGTTGTTCCCATCACAAGCACACACTGCCAAGCAGCAGCAGAATCAGCAAATACAAACAGTTGCCGCATCCTTCCCTCGTTGATTGGGCCTTGTTTCAGGAAATCCGGCAGTAACTACAACCTGCCGAGGCAAGCACACTTCTTTCCTCCTGCTGCCGTCCTCGCAGGTGAGGCCTATTGCTGCATAGGTGTTTTATTTATTTTAAAATGGTATTGTGGAAATGACTGGGCCATCCAAGAACAGCCTCTGGAGGCCACAAAACTAGACACTTTTGTCAAGGCTCAAGTAGTCATGAAAAAGGAAGCGAGCACTGGTGGTGGACTCTCCTCAGGAGATCAAAAGGCCGGTTCTCGGAAGACCTGGGCAGAGTGTCACCGTCAGCAGATCTTAGACAGTTGCATGTTCCAGCAGGGTTGGCTTAGTCTGTCCATGGGCCATTCGGCCCATGGCCGGGCCAAAATCACTTTGAGGGCAAGGCCCTGGGGGTCGGTACCACGCTTTGGCCTGTTTGGGGGTTACTACGCCCCCCTAGTTCCTGCTCCCGAGCATTTTGTTCATCGTTCCCTATTTCCTGGGCATGCACTGCTGACTTTATTTTAGTGCAAGAGTTTCATACATTTCACTGTTCGCTCAGACTTGTCTTATACTCTTCTTTGTCGTTGTGCTTCTTTTGTTTGGAATAGCAATCACGCTAGTCTAACGAGATAAACCAACACCTACACGAACGCACCTTGTGAATGATGATGTGAAGGATGGATGCAGGCGCTGGACAAAAAGCTGAGCAAAGTCTGCACAGCAGCTGGCTTGGGAAAGCGACTCAGCAACTACAGTAGAAACCGTCTGCGCGGACGGTTGGCCCGTCTTCCGTATAATGCAAATACCCAGACTTGCAGGATGCATGCTTCACTTTCTTTGTTCCATTGGGGGCGACATGCTGTAGCATCAATCCATGGCCTTTAAAATATCCCGCACGGTGCAGCTTCCGATCTCCTTTAACACAAACGCTGGGAAATGGCCATGCCTAGCTAACGCCACATTAATCAAAGCCAGGTCTCTAAAGAATGGTTCAAGTGTTGGGGAATCACCTGCTCACTCTTTCTGTCTTGTGACCAACCAGTGCGCAAAAGATGTATCAGAGCGTGGGGCTCTTGATGCCACCCATTTCTGCATTTGATACACCAGCAGCTAAACACACCCCGGTGAGGCAGCTCCTTCTGCATAGTCCATTTCTCTCCCAAGCTCGGGACAATGTTCTTTACCATTATGGAGAATGTGAAAAAGCGTAGGGCTGCAAGGCTGGGGGGTGAGGGTGGAGGGCAAAGCGCACTATGCTTGGGGTACACTGGAGATGATTCCCCTGATACCCGCAGTACTCCAAGTCCCTTGAAATGAAATTCATCTATACACTGCACAATGTGCAGGGGCTGCTGTTATTCAAGCAGCACGCGACTAGTAATTTGCAAAAAGTAAACTTAACGAGTCCCAAGAAAAGGTTGCCTTCCGACCTTTAAGAATTGGATTGTTTTCGTTTTTATGTTGGGATTGTAGACATCGTTTTTCTTTGCGATCTTACAGTTTCATGGTGCTGTCGGGAGCTAAAATGAGTGATCACGAAGGAAACATTTAAGAATTTTGAGAGTTCACGAGCATGAGAGAAACAAACCCCAATACTCGAACTGCCATTTCTCTGCCGCGGTAATGCACTGCAGTGTGTTTCAATGTAAAGTCCACATTGTAATGTCATATTTTTAGAATGCCACCTCTCCAACATTAACATTGGGAGCTATGTTGAATTGTACATGCATGTCAACTCTCTGTACATGTTTAAAGTAGACTTTACCACTCACATGGAGTAGTGATATTGTTTATGTGTGTCCCTCCTAAATATATTTAACTTCCTGTGAAATATTTGATGCAATACATATTGTATAAATGCATGTATTTTAATGCTGAGATAGAGGGGCTTGTACAGCTATCGGTGGGTATGACGCAGGTGCTTGTTCTTGGAGGTTCGAGTAACACTGTTCAAGACCAGTTCATCACCCTTTAAGAGTGGCTAAATGTTTGAGGTCATACGAATGACATTAGTGTAGATCTGAAATTGTCGATTCTCTGACCTGAGTCACAGCAGCAAACTGGTCATTGTTACTAAAAATGTAGAGCAAAAGCAGACTAACATAACCAGGCCTGTTCGGGTTTGACCCTCTTATTGGTGTTTTCTGAGGTTCATGAAATTCAGCAGATGCCAGCATTGACAATTATGTTAACTCATAGTCCCCATTCCCGCTGCTCAGCCCATGACACATGCATGAGATCACAGATCAGCGGAGAGGGGGGCGCCAACGATGCTTCCGCCTGGGGTGCAATCTGTTGTAAGACCGGACCTGGGTAGCGCTAGAACAGCTACACTACCCCGCGCATACAACTAGGGAGAATCTTGCTGTAACCATTGCTGAGGATTGGCTTGTACTGAACCTAATGGAGCATGTTGCATTTTGGTAAATCGTATTATTTGCCAGCAATTCACGGCTGGGCATACACCGCCCATGGTGAGTGGGGGTCATCCCAAGACCCAATGCCACCTTTCAGCACTTGCATATCGACTATGTCGACATGATACAAGTTTGTAATGGAGATAGATACCTATTAGTTGTAGTACCTCCTTTCTCCATATGGATAGAGGCAGGTCCATGTACGCACCCAGACTCTACCTGTGCAGCTAAGTTCTTGGTGCATGAAGTATTTCCTAGATGGGGAGTATGCAAAGGTATGAGATCGGATAATGGACCTCACTTTGTTAATACAGTTTTCGAGCAGATCACCTCGCTGTTTTGTATAAAACACAAGTTTTCTTTGGCTTATCATCCGCAAGGAAATGGTATCTGTGAAAAGCTCCATGGTCTGTTAAAAGAAAGAATAGCTAAGTTGAAGTTTACCTTGACAAAAGGATGGTTGCACTGCCTACCACTGGCATTTATGCATTGAGGAACCAACCCGGTTCTGACCACCATCTTACGCCGCACAAAATCGTGACGGGCAGGCGAATAAGGACTCCTTTAATGCCTCCATCCTGAGTTAGAAGTGGCCTCCATCCTGAGTTAGAAGTGATGCTCAGCCAATGTCAGAAGTTTTAGGACTTGAATTGCAAAACTACGTCCAAGAATCTATCCCGGAGATAAAGTCCTGATTCGTACTCATACAAAGAAAAAGTGGGACGAGCCCAGGTTCAACAGACCTTTCGTTCTTGAGGACGTCACGCCATCTGCTGTCAAATTGCAGGGTAGACAAGCTTGTATTTTCCTGGGCAACATCAAGATACACTCCAGAGAGACTCCTCTGCCTACACCCCACTGCTAAGAAGCTACAAACATTGGGGAAGAACCACAGCATGTGCAGATGAGATCCATGACGAGGAAGAAGGACGCATAACCCAACAAGTGGAAAGCGTGAAGAACTGTTTAGTTGAACTGTGGCTTAATTTGGACACTCCCTTTTTCAGCTACAAATAAAAGGGTTAAAGGACACATTTGAACACTCTGTGCATCTTAATTGCAGGGTTAAGGGAAGATAAGGATATGCCAAATTTTGATCGTGGGCCTAGCAATTGGAAAAGGAGACAATACCCTGATTCCTTTTATACAGAGCTCTTGTTCAGTGTTACTCGTGGTGTTATCTAGTGATTACCTTTCTAGGCACATGCTTACGTATTTTGAGTTGGTGTTACGTTCGTATCCATCACTGGTGGGGAGAACTAGCCGCATTCCAGATTTTATTGGTAATACTGACAACAAAAAGATTGTTAGAAGATTGCTCATAATCCTCACTAAAGAGTTTTTGAAGTTGCCTGAGTTCAGTTAGGAAAACACAAATGCCCCTATCACCCGACACAGCACATAGATTGGTCAGTGTGGTGTTCTTTCGTCTAATTGAAGACTACCCGCATTTTGTTGGGAGACATACTGATGTGGTAACTTTTATTAGAGACCCAAGAAATACTGCAAATTTGAATGTGATCCTGGAAGGAATCATCATCCAGGTGGCGATCTATTCTGAAAGAAATCACAGAGCTGTGCAGAAACTTTCCTCCGAGGGACAGATCGAGGAAGTCAAAAACTAAAACTTTGTTCATGCTGATAGGGAAGCTACAATGTCATCTGGACTGAAGCAAATTTGAGACATTGATTGGGAACTGGTCAATGAAGTAGAGTTTATAGAAGCTCACAAAAATTATCTTTTTTCATAATAAAGGAACATTTGCACCGCGACTGGTGAAGGAACTGGTTACAGAAAGCAGCTAGTTGATTGTGGACGAATGCTGAAGAAGACAACAGCTTCCAGAAGCCATCTAAAAAAATGCAGTGTCATTAAAAAGTGTTTTTCCTTCCTTAGCATCAAATGATCGAGACGAGGAACCAAAGCAGCAATTTTGTGTTGCCCCAAGAGGAAAGACGTACATACTGTCCCAGAAGCAGATATTGTAGACTCACTTACCACTGCATTGTCTACACATGTATTGTATTCATCCTCATATTGCTTTCACTGACAGTAAGAACTACATTCTATATAGGAGCACATGATGCAAAGATTCCTGTATATGTTTCTGAGCAGAAGGAAAAGGGAAACGTGGAAACTACAAGGCAACCCAGACCATACATAGTCATTCCTGTCCCTAGAAAAAATGGGCAGATGCATGAGCTTGAAATGGATGTTATTAGTAATACATCACACACAGCACTAGCTTCAAACACTGCTGTTTAACGCCATTGACAGGGTTGGCGGAACAGGCAAAATAAGGGATTGACAAAGGTTGGGCCCATACAGATAATGCATGAAGACACACCTGGTCCACCAACAAGAAGCCCAAGCACAAGTCCCACAGAAGAATCACATGCAGAGATGAGAGCAGAATCCATATGGCCATTCTTAGCCATTGCAAGAAAGAAACAGAGGGCTAAAGAAAGACTTGCTGAACTTTCTTGTACACAAGGAACCCGGATAAATGTTCTTGCAAATCGACCAGCCAGAAGAAGATATACTGATGCATTCATAGATGTGGTTATAGAAAACTACATGAAGACTTTGAAAATCAAAAGAAGCACCCAAGAAGACAATTATGAACTGAATGATTATTTAGACAGCACAGCACACTTGGGAAAAAACATATGGTACCAACACATGAAAGAATGTCAGATGAAGAATGCTTTGTATGTGCACTCCTGCCATACAGCATGGGGAAGTCAAAAAATCTTCATAGCAATTGAAATTGATGTCCAGACCTTCCATTGCCTTTCGCACATAGCACTATGCAGAGCAAGAGGCCAATTTATGGGAAGTGATGCTTCTCCTAAATGGGCAACTGAAAAGACAGATCCAGATGAAGATGACTACATACAAGATATAAAGACAAGAAAGAGAGCCCATACGAGAAATCATGTGATCAGATATGAGAAGCCTGGAGTAAAAGGAGCTGGAATAAGATGGGAGGTGGACAAAGAATTGGAGGTTAAAGGAAAATCTGCAGAAGACACTCGTAGATGGAAGTACAGAGATCAAATGAAAATTTGGGGAACTGTTATCACCAGACTGAAGGGAGAATGGAGTGGTGATCTGCAGAGCATCGGCAGTTATTGGCTGTTATCAACCTACTATTGACATAGTACAGAATGGCTGAAAGCCATTAAGGCCAAAACTTGCTAAACAACTGACATGGGTCGAAGACGGAGGAGGACCCTTGCAGATAGTACCATTGGAAAGTTCTAGGTTATGCTTCAGGAACAATGGTACAAGAAAAATGGGAGAAAATCAGAACTGTGGGCGAATCTTCGATGCACCAGGAATGAAGATTGGAACAGCACTAATCATGGATCACCATTGGGCGTGTGGATCAAAAGCCTACATCAGACTGCCTAAAGATTGGGGAGGAATTTGCACATTGGTGAATGTTCCTGTATTGGTGATTCCTAAAGGTGACCTAAACATTGATAGTTTCCCGAAAGCAGATGCTCATCTAAGAAAGAAGAGATCTGTAGAACTGATAAATCAAGCAAAGAGGGAGAATTACTTCTCTGCCAAATCAATAGAAGCCTTTGATGCTATTCCATTTGAACAAAGGCTGGTCAGCCAGACCTCATCAGTGTTCATAATGATCTTTATGCCAAGAATACAGGTTGGAGCAAATACCAAGTGGCTTCAAATCACTAACAGGGAATTGCTGCAGACGATTAACCAAACTATAAAGGGATTCAATGCAATAAGAGAAACACTGAGAGCTGTAAGACTAATGGCTCTCCAGAACAGATACGTCCTGGACATGATCACAGCCATGGATGGAAGTGTTTGTGCCAAAATTGGAGAATCATGTTGCACATTTATACCTTCTCACAATGACGAGAACGGAACTTTGACAGAAGCCATAGACATGCTGATGAAACTCCATGGCCAGATGAGAGAAGAAGTGGAAGATATTGCTGATGACAGCTGGATTGGATCACTCTTCTCATGAGTTCCGCAATGGATGGCAGATATGTTCAAATTTATGGGAGCTTTGCTATTATTAGTGATACTTGGACACAATGCAAGAAGACAGCAAAGAAAGCCATAGGGATGAAGATTATGATCGATATTGAACCAGGATGGAAGCCTAAAGACCAGACTGATGAATAAATCAGAGACTTTGTGAAAGCTAATATCCATGCACCCGAGGGAACAAAGTTCCAGTATCCAAAGGACCACAGGAAATGTGTGGGAAGATGGATCTACTGCAGTCCAAGTGGACAATGCATGCTCATGATATGGAACAAAGATGAGCATGTCAAATCAGCTAGATGTCTGAAGGGAGTCATAAAGATATGGATCCCTACCAGGATGTCTGGATGAGGAAGAAGTTGTGAGAGTGGTCAAGAAATCGCCCAGAAGGGGGAGTGTAGAGGAGGAGCCTAGTACCCCCACTCCACCAGGCCCGCCTACATTACCTAAAACGTATGAACCAAATATGTGACGTATACTGAACAGTTAAACCAGCAAAGAGAAGAGAGAGGGCTCTGTGTAGTACCCATAATAATACCTATACTTAAGAGAATATGGGAAGTAGAGTACCCATTGAGGAAACCATACCTACATCCAAAACAATATAATGGCCATTTGAACAAGATTCCTGATGAAGCAAAGAAACTGAATGACCAGGACGAATGGTGACGTCAAACAAAGCTGAATCGACACCAGATAGAAAGATAATCAGACCAGAGAGACAGATGATTTACAAGGAACAAAGAAGTACCAAGGATAAGTAACATCTTGGGATCAAGATGAAGAAACATATGCCACAAACATGATGAAGATACTTAGATAGTTTAAACGTGTACAGATGCAATGAAAAGCAAGCAGCAAAGCAATCACGAAGCTAGCCATATGCTTATAGTGAATAGATCACAGCAAGCGCCAATATATGCATATATACCTCATAGAAACATATGGATTAAGTAAAGAATGAAAGTTTCCACTACGTATAAAGGAGTCTTGAACAACGAGGAATGCCTCGGGTCAGTGTTGCAGTTACAAAAGCAATTGAATTAAACAGAATATGCTTCAGCTAAGGAGTTCACTGAGCCAAGAAGACAAGGTCATTTCAAACTAGGAGTTGGCTGTCATTGGATACAATTAACGTGAAAGAACAGCAGCTCCTGTTCAAGAAGGTCAAGTGAAAACAAAAGACGTCAGAGGACTATTGAAGAATAAAATCAAATACACGAAAAGGATAAATTTGTGGTGTCCAGTCACTTGATGGAAGAAAGTTGGACGGATGAGAAGATCACACCTACGCACGGAAGCCACACAGTACCCATATTCCTTACAAAATCCCAGAGAACAGTACAGACTCAAGGCCAACTTCAAAGTGCTAATTGACACTGAACCATTGAGGTGATGATGGATTAGAGTTTTAATTGGTGGGAAGCTGGTCTCAAGACAAGCTCAACCGAACCTGGTTGTTCAGTCTGTGTGCTGCTCACATAGGTCGAAAGTTACTGACGAAGGTTCGAAGCCAACCAATTGTAGGGGACCACGTAGTTGGGGGTCCTATAGTATGTGTAGCCAATGGGACATCGTACATTTAGTGACGTTCATAATGGCCATTTTGAAGGGAGGGCTTGGTTGCCCCACCTGATGTTAAGTATCCAATTATTTCTCTTTGTTACTCCATACAGATATAACACCTATACTTAGTTATTCACTTAGAACCAATCCCACTTCCCGATAAGTTTAGTTGTTTGCCACGTAGGATGACGTTGGTAATGACACAGGTCAACACATCAGCTATGACCAATTATGGGTTTAAGAACCCAGCTTTTTTATGAAATGATTGAGAGTATCGAGCGTTTGCTGATGTTCGTTGTGCTCCCTGTTTTAATGACAAGACTAACTTTTGCCAAGCTATTTGTGTCATCTGAGTTATTGATGTTTGATTAAAATCTGCATCCCCATCCATCTCCAGGGTATTGCTACTCATCTAAAAGGGCTGGAAGCCTCCAGTTCACAATCCATGTGCCAACGAATTAGACCCATGGAGGAACTCCGGGAAAGGGAAGATTTCATAAACCCAGGTAGCAGGAAGCGATCGCCGGGCAGAGTAGCCTAAATAATGTGGGACCCGGACTAGTGTCTAGATGGAAATCTAGTGTCAGAGTAGCTAGAGCTATCTAAGTAATCAAGTCCAGCAGTAGGGGCACCCCAGGACATTCGTGATTGACATGGGGGCCAAGGTCAACACCATTTATGAACAAAAGACTGTCAGAACGTGCAACGATGGTTTGCACCTGGTGCTTCTCCATTATATCAGTGGAGCGAATCCAGACCTCAAACAGTTCAGAAGCGATATTGACCCAAAAGCATCTGCATATACAAAGACATGTCCTGCAGAGAAGCACAATAAGCCAAAGCCTCCAATGACTGGTGAAGCAAGAAAAATCCAAAGTGACAGGGCACATCAATGAGATGAGAAGAACCTCCAAAAACGCACTCAAAAGACAGATAAACCACGTAGTGGAGAAGGAAATGCTTCCCCCCCAAGCCATGACATCTTTGAAGAAAAAGTGGGGCCAACAAAATGAACACCACAGTTATTCATCTTGCCAAATCTAATGGGGCAGTACACTTATAAGCAACCAGGAGATTGCCAAAAACCTGTAATGTTATCCAGAGCCTTGCATAAAAGACATGTGCCCTCATTATGAGGTTGCCGGTAGGCCGTCAGTCGTACCGGTGGCCTACTGGCACCCTCGGTTTACCGTTTATGCAGCCTGATAGCCCGGTAACACTGGGATATTATGGCCGGCGGAGGTAACGGTAAGTTCCCATTCACATGTGGTACATACATGCATACATGGTTGTGCTGATTGTCAGCCTTCTGCAAGCTTGCCTGGTCTCAGTACCCCTAATGCCCGACCTTTGGCCCTAAGTCATTGCGGCTTATCCTGACTACAGATAATATCTCAGATATGTTATTATCACCTGCCCAGATTGGTGGTTATCCATGCATTATAGAGGTGGGCTGAAGCCTACACCACAGCTACTATTCTGCCGTGGATGCCCATGCCAAAATGGTGGCACACTCTACTATGGTCCACTTTATCCTACGTTCCCTGGCTCCCCCCCTCCACTGCATGCTATGATGACACCCAGGGTTTGACGGTTGGGAGGCTGCCTTGCAATACCATAGCAGAGGCCCAGACACGATTTCCTATTTACCCACTCACAAGGTATGGTCAGGCACTATGATCCCGATGCCTCCCTATTCCACAAGTCACTTTATTGGGGTGCACATGTCACTTTTAGTAGTTGGTATAATTATGTGATTTTAAGGCATTTGTGAATAAAATATATTTGTGTAAGGGTTACACGTGTGTTCACATGTTTTGATAGTTCAGTATTTGGTAAACAATCAACACAAAATTGGCAAGAAATAGCTACTACAGGATTGCCCTGACAATCGGTGCCCCATGCTATTATTTGCGATTCTGTCCAGGGTCGAGGCTCATTAGACTACCACCCACTGATGCAGCAGAAGCCATGAATGGATAGGCTGCCCTGCGCCCACATGCTTGATCCGAGCAACAACCTCCAGGAAGCCATCCTGATCCGAGTGCCTCTGATGCTTTGTCCCTTGGTCTTCGCTCAACTCCAGATTCATCTTGATAATATCGAAGACTTGCTCTCATTGCCTGGCCAGCACAGGATTATCTGTGGCTCATCAGGGCAGACTGAAGTCACCACCACAACTACTACTCTGCCCCAGGTGCTCCATATAAAGATGGCAGTCTGCTCTGGAGGATCCTATCAAGGGTCCCTGGCTTGGAAGACTTTCATCCTATTGCCTGGCAGAGGCTGCAGCGGGCTTGGGTACCTGTCTGACCAAGTGGTCAGGACTCATGCCACGCAGATCGGGTGCCCTAAGAGTTGACTTGCGTGGGTGCATTGGGGAAGGGATTAAGGCAAACGGTTACTTCTTTGCCTTTTCTCCAAGCTCACTCACAGCACATCTTCTGCTCAGACCTCCAAGATTGTTGCAGAGCGCTCTATGCCTTTTGCCAGTGTGTAAGCATTTTGCTTTTGACCATCTGGCTGCACACACCGCAAATCACTGATGCCTGATTCCTTCGTGTTTCAAAGTTAATGATCTCCTGCTCTTAACCAGAGTGGGACAAGTAAACCCAGACGTGGGCCTTGTGCCTGCTGGGCCTAGAGACCCAAGCAACTCCTCACTGAGGAGGCCCAATGAGGCCAAAACATGTCTGGGGATGTGTGTCATCTTGTGCAGAAGGGATGTGACAAAACAGTTCAGGCTGGACTGCCCCTTTTGGGGTGGGACCAAGCCTGATTTTCATATGGTCTTTCCCCTTTTGTAATGGCTTAGCAGGTGAAGGAGAATGGTATGGAGGGTTGCCCAGAGTAATGCCAGAGAGTAAGATTACTTCTAAACCTTCCAGCCATCACCTCTTTTGTGTTGCATTAACCTCGGTGTCTACATCTTTCTAGGGTCCTAGTGTTGGTCCTGTGTCAGTACTCACCAAGGAAAAGTTAAATGGACCCAATGTTCACTCCGGTGATCTTGCAAACCCAAACAAAAGAATGCGTCTCCTCAATGAGGGTGACCTTCCCCTTGATACACCCCTCTGTTTGTTTACTGAAAACAGAGGTGAAGATCAAATGAAAGAGCAAAGGTACCACCAGGCACATGCCAAGTTGTGAAAATTAGGATAGGTCTCAGTACCGATTCTATAACGTATATATGTAATGTAAGAAAATGAGATCAGTACTAACCTGGTGAATCCTGGGGTTAGCCGGTATTTCGGGTTTTCACTCTAAATGGACAAGGGAGCGAAGAAAACATGAAATGACTGGAGTGGTAGGAAGAATTATTTGATCCCTAAAGCTGTGTGCCTTCCCTATGTGTGCATAGAATGCAGTCTTGAGTGATATAATAGCCAGAAGAATAGTTCAAGGGCAAAACAAAAGCAGAAGTAGAAGGAAGGTAAGTATGGTTAGTAAGGGTCTACTCCCAGGCAGAACGAGGACACACTAACGACGGGATGGTGCACAGAGAAACAGCAGAGCATCCACAGTCCAGTGCACACAGGGCCCAGAAAGATCCAGTAGAAAATCAAGATCAACAAATCCACAGGATGATAGAAACTACTACAACAAGGGATAATAATACGGAAAGCAGTCCAAAAAACACACCAGGGGTCATTACTGGGTAATCAGGAGAGCAGAGGTACCAAATTGAGATCCAAAACAAATCCTTTAAGAGTAAACAGGGGTCAAAGAGAGTAATCGAAAGACAAGGGTCACAGGAGCCAAAACGCGTGGGTACTTACTTCAATCAGAAGCACCAGCTAGATAATGTTACGGGCCATGTCGGGTAACCATGGTGCTGCTGTCGTTACCCGACACGAGCGCGGAGCTGCTACGACACAGCGCTTGCGTGTGTAGCGTCTGCCTAGGCGCCATGGAAAAAGCCTACGTTGCAGAAAAGAAGTAGCTGATACACGCTGTTTTCGATGTAGAGGTGGATTAAGGGGCGGAATCAAGACACCCTTCACTAGCACTCATATTACATGAGTATGACAAATTGGACGTTGTTTGTGGTATTTGTTTCACTGTACTTCACCTTTGTCCTTCCTCGCTTCTCTCCACTCCCCCTCTCTCCTCACTGGCACCTTTACCTCGTCTTCGTTCTCTTTGGCAGGATCTGAATAAGCTCTTGCAACTGTTGTGACATTCCTCTGACTATTTTCCCTCTAGTTCCCCTTCATCTGTCTAATCCCCTTTCTTGCCTCTGTGCTTTGAAGCAGTAAGATTTTCAATGTTAGCACATTACAAACATTCAAATATAAATGAATGGTGGATCTCCCTGGGCTTGTCATGGGTCTTGCTGGGAAAATGTGGTTGCACAGGAGCAGGCGGGCTTCCTATGGGCATGCATAATATGGCACCTGCATGTGACGGCAGTACACTGGCATGCACCGCTGTTTTTAAGACATGAGGCTTTTATGAAGTCATATGAAGCTGAACCTACAATACAATGCGCACGTAAATCTGTACCATGGCAAATGGGGCTGTAAGTTTATGTATTGAAACTTCGTATAAAGCGCGGACATGGCACAGGTGCATCTGAGCACTGTACAGTGTTTACAAATAAAATGATAAAAACAATATTTGATCCATGCAAATATATAAAACAAATTGGACAAAGTAAAAAAGCTTATACAAACAACATAGAAAGTAAAGTAAAATGCCTAGCCTACCCATAGGGTGACTAAAGGCATTTGAATCGGGATCATGATAGATTATTAAAATACAGAGTTCCATAACCACACAATTTAAGGTAATCGGGAACCTTGCAAAATTTAGGAAGTCAGCTACTCCAGGAAGATACAGCAGCTCCAGAAAAGGAACATTTAGCAGTAAAAACATATCTGAAATGGGGGACTTCTAGGCGCAGCAAATCATGACTACGAAGACCTCACAACCTCCCTGAGATTTAGAATATTTCGGCAAGGTAAGAGGGGTATTTATATGGACCGCTTTGTATGTAATTCACAATAATTTCAATAAAATTTGCGCATGAAGGCGGAGCCAGTGCAGATTTGTTAAAACCGGCGTAATTTGATCGTGTTTTCCTGCCCCAGACAGTAAGCGGGCAGCAGCGTGCGGCATGCCTTTCTAAGGTGCCAAGATGGATTGTGGGAGACTTATCAGGATAGAATTCCCATAATCAACCCGTGATAGGACAAGAAGTCTACAATGCGCATCAGGCGAAACAGGCTTCACGGATCCTAGAGCCAGCAAATGGGAATTAGCCGATATCACCACCCTTCTGATATCGAGTGTAAATGAGAATCCAAAATAAACCCTAGAGATTTAGGGGTCTTAGCGAATTCACTAGACTCTCCAGGAACCTTGGCATCAAATAACCAATTGGAAAAAGGGGCTAGACAGTGAGCCCGGGGAAAACAATGGAAATTCAATTTCATTAGGGTTTAATTTCAAGAAATAGGAGGCCATTCATTTTTCAATATCATACAGGCAAGTATGTTGCTATATCATGGCTGCACCTAGGAATCCTGGAATTCCAAAAGCAGCTCTACCATGCGTGTCCGTGTCATGCCTTATCGATTAATGTCTGAGATATATACGTTACTTGGCTAAAAGAGGCTGCACTACCCAAAGATTGTAGCTAGCAGCAATTTATATTAGAGAGTGTAAAATCCAAACCATTTATTGTGCTCAGGTAAAGAATACAGAAGAGTCTAAACGAAGATTTTAGCGTCTCAGATTCATTTAATGTAACAAACTTATTTATTTATTTTTTAATTTGTTGCATCACACTGAACCCTTAGGTATCTCGGCGATATTTACATTAGGTGAAAGAATATATATGAAAAGTACAATGGGGGAGGGAAAAGAGGAGACAGCTATCAAAGTGTCTTTAGTGTGCTTTACATACAAAAGGTATAATAGAGGGAGGGACAAGAGGAGACCGGTATTGAAATGTCTTGGTGTCTAGGCACCATTAGCACCCTGTTGAGGGGAGCCAGCCAATCAGGTGGCAATGAATGAAGGATTGAACCAGCCGTGAAAGCCTGCGTTCCATGCTGCTTGACAGCCGGCTCCCCCACCGCCATCTTCCCCCCACCCTCCATCCCCTTATTATTTTATTTTTTTATTCCCCCATCTCCCTACACTTACCTTATTTCAGCAGCGAAGGCACTCGCCGCTGCACCGCAGCTTCCGCTCAGCTCCCGACAGCCGTTATGGAAAGGGAAGAGGGGCTCCATACAGAGCCCCGCCATACCTTTCCATGGCAGCCATTTTGGAATAGTCTTTTCATTCCGTGAATGGGACACCGCAATGCTCCCCATTCATGGAGCAAAAATACTGTAAATTGGCCCCATCCCAGCCCATCGGATGGGTCCTTATATACCCATCCCATGGGCATCACTGGGGGGGTAACGACCTGGGGCCCACGGTAACTGCCCTTGCTTCATTTGGACCGTTGACTCAGGCCCTGGGCCGTTACCCCCGGTGATGCCCATGGAACGGGTTCATAATGCCACATTAAGCAAACAGCGTTCACATGAATGCGCTAAACTGGTGTTATGTGAGGCACCTCTTTGATAAGACATACAACTATTTATTTATTTATGTATGTATTTCAGCGCACAAAACCCAAAGGCATCTAGGCGCTAGTTACAGAAAGTGCATTGTACATTAAGTGAAGTGCAAGAACACGCATTTTGGTTACAGACAAAATTGGTGTGTATATGCACTACAGTGCAGATACGCGTTTTAAACACACGAGCTGTTTCAGGGCACAAACTAAGGATTCACATTGACAATGCTGGCTAGTCTTTACTTTGCGTGAAGTTCGCCCCCATTTTTTGGGATCATAAAGCAACAATTGATTGCAAGTTATTATCATCTGTTCTTTCTCTTTGGAAGCCAGATATTCCTTATGCTAGGTGTGATGGCTGCACAATGTGTTTCATTGACTCCTCTCTTTCAGGTACTGCAGAGGCTGTTGTTCTGAGTAACACTGCATGGTAGCTGCACATTCGCAGGGTCTAGACTCTCTACTGCTCTTTTTAGGGTTATCTTTTCAGAACATGCTGTACCCAGGGGAGTTCAGTAAGGCAGCTTGTGCGCTCTTGTTGACATGCTGCGTGTCTGCCCCGCAGCTGTGATTATTTGGAGCCGGCTCCCTGATCTAGCGGTGCACAATGTATCCTTACCACTAATTGGTAGACAAGGGACCCGGAATCACCTTTTTTTTATTTTTCTCTTGCTTTAACTCTGTTTTAATGTAAACAATTGTTTTGCTCTTTGGGGCTTGGTTCTGGCCACAAAAAATGACAGAATAAAAAACAATGTAAGCATACACCTGACATGAGAGGGTTACACTGCTATGTTATGCTGTGCACATCGCCACCATAGTGGCCCTAAAGCATACTTGCCAACCCTACTGATTTAGGTGGTAGGATACTGCTTTTTAAGCAGTCCTAGCGCCTACCGATTTATTGGCAACAAATACCGATTTTGTAAAAAAAAAAAAACTTTTTTTGTAAACTTTTTGTTTGTTTTTTTTGCCCACGCCAGCTTGGGGGAGTCTTTCAAGGGCTCCCCCGAGCTGGCGTAGTGGGAGAAGACGTGGCAGGCGCCTCATTGTCATTGAATGAACCCGCGGTCGTCGGGCTCACTCAATGACAATGGGCTGCTGACGCGCCCTATTCCTACCATTACCTCCTCGCCTGACTATTTTTGAAACTTTAAGATTCCTACAGATTTTTGGTCACAGAATGTTGGCATGTATGCTAAAGCACCAGGCCTCGCCAGTATAGAGGCGAATTGCGACCGCTCCTGAGGTGGCAGCCAGACTGTGGGAAAGCTCAGGAGACAAGCACCTAGATACGACCCTCAGAGAAAGCAGGGAATGAAAACATAAGGGCGAGTAATAGTAATCCATCCTGATGGCTACTGGCCGGCCAAATTCAATAGCGGCCTCATTTTGATAGATGCGCGGTTTTTCATGCCATGTAAAATGTTTTGGGTTTTCCTGTACGGATCGGAGGAACAGAGCAGAAAAATGTTTCTCTCCGCTACTCTGACTCCATGAAGGGACCGCCAGTATCTCAGTCCGCATCTAATGTTGACGTGGGGGGAGAGGCTTGAATCCTCTGGGTTCTGCCTGCTCTTTACGCCATTATGCAGAAGGCGGAATCTATACGTATTCATTGCGTTCTCCTACGCGTGCATTGTGGGTCACATCACTACTTTTTTTCTGATTCCCTTGCCTGTTTTGCACCAAGACCTCAAAATGCGAAAATCCCACACAACAGTGGGATTTGGGCCGGGAGGATAGCTCAGGGGCACTGCGCTCGCCTTGGAAGCAAGACAACATGGAGCAATAAAGATTTGATCCCCTGGTCTGCGCTTTGCTTTGAAACCTCTGGGTATTAAGCGTGTTATAAATAACCAATTATAATTATAATTTGCACCCCACCTAAAATGAGCTCCTAAGTTTCCTCAGTAGCACAGCACGACACACTCCTGAGCCAATCTTGCCCTCCTCCTCATGGCCTTCAGAAGTACAGCAAACCCTGTTTAATAATTCCACTACTAGCCACACTTTCTGGTGGAGTCCCCTACCAAACTCTGACACTTTACACAGGGTTCTGTCAGGGGCAAAGACCAAAATCCCCCCCCCCATTGAAATGTTCCAGTCATAACAGTAATGTTCTTTTCCAATTGTCTTCACTCCCTGCTCCTCTCAGGCTGCCTCTGCACTCATTTACTATAATACGTGTATCACACCCTCACCCTGTCTCTGTGCTCCTCCCTCTAAATGCAGATATCATGACAACACTCACGAGCAAAGGGGCGTACACCACATTGGATGGTGGCCTGGATGGGCCACAGCCACGTCCTCATTTGAATGCTGAGGGGAGAAGTCCAGCTGCTGCTTCCCTGCAGCTCACCCAGGATTCATTGCGTGGGGAGCCTCTGTGTGTGTGTCAGACAGGGGACGAGACAGAGGAAAAGACAAATAGTGGGGGAGGAGGGGTCTAGGTTTCTAAAAAGAAGGATGTTTTCACACCACTGATGTTATTGCTCTGACAACGCCACATGTTCTTACCACGTGCCGTCCTTGTTCATAATTTCCTCGTCCAAAACGAACTTCACCTCAGATTGGTAGAATCTAAATTACAGCACAGATCTGAGAAGGCGCACGCGCTGCAAGACCAGGCCCCTTCTCATTTGGGTTTATCGTGCAATCCATTCCACAACATTAAGGGCCTGATTCACAGCGTTTTCCTATGGGATTGAGCATTATAAAACGCTTCTGTGAATCAGGCCCTTCGTCTTAAATCATGATGTGTATATCATTAAAAGAGTGTCTTTGTTTTTTCTCCTAGTTGAGTTGCACGTGTAAAATAAAACACTCTTTTTGCCTGCAGGAGTGGGGGGTGCGGCCTGGAGGGGGGAGGCAGTTGGCCTGGGGTGGAAGGTGTGGCGGTTCCTGGAACCGATGAGGCTGGGCCTTGCCGAGTTTGGAAGGAGGCAGCAGGAGGGAACAGTCAGCAATGGAAAGAAATGGTAGGGTCCAAGCAGATGCTTGGCTAGGGTGGACTGGGGGGCTATAGCCCCCAGTCTTTTGGTTGTAGCCCTGATTAGAAGCCCAGGGGCTGCAACCAAAAGGCGAGCTAGCCCCAAGTCCTGACAGTCCCGACATTAGCATAGCCCCGGATCTTTTCCAGACCTAGCAACAACCCTGGGTCCGAGCCGGGTGATTACGAGGTACTGGAGAGGGTGTCCCTTTTGAGTGGGAGTCATCCCTGCTTGGTGTGGGCAGGTAGCCACAGCCACAACCAGGAAAGGCAGTGGGCAGGGGTGATTTGGTCCTGCTGTGGGTTTCGAAGAACACCCTCTCTCCCGACCCCATCCAGCTTGGAGGTCAGCTCTTTGAGGGTAAATAAGCAGAGGTTGGGGGGTGGGCAGGATCAGAAGAGCCTACTTTAATAAATCTGTAAAATATGAGCCAATGAAAGACTTGTTTTCTCATTACAACATAACTGAATGACGATCAATCCCCTCCCCCAAAAACCTGGTGCGTCCATGATGTCAATGTTAATGTTAAAGGATATTTGTACCGCACACTACCACCGGAGTGGTCATCTGGCGCTCTGGCGGCTCTGAATAGGGGGGGGGGGAGAGTTAGTGGGAATAAGCTGGAAAAGTGCAAGAGAGCAGTGATATGCTGTTGGCAGCCTCAGCCCGGTGGGTCCGTTGGCTGGGCTTGGGGTGTTTTATGGTCAGTAGGCATTGTGTGCTGTTGTGCAAGTCTATGTGTGGTTTGTTTTGTTGTTGCATTATAGTGAAGTTTGTGCAGATTGCTGTGTTTAGGTTTGTGGTTGTGTTTGGTTAGAGTTTGAGAGGTATATGCAGAGGTATGAAATTGTTAGTGGATTGGTTAGTTAGTGTTGCTTTCCTTGCAATTGTGTCTAGGTGTGATACTTGCCATCATACACTATTCCATCTCAGTGTGGCACTTGCTAATCTTCAATATCCTGTCTAGATGTGAGGCAGGCTAGCGATCACGATTCCATCTAAGTGTGGCACTCGGTAACAATCAAAGTCCCATCTAACTGTGGCACATGCTAACATTCACATTTCTATGTAGATGCGATGCAGGCTAAGGTTAAGAATGCCATCTAATTGTGGTGCATGCCAACTTTCACAATCCTATCTAGATGCAACGCAGGCCAAAGCTAATTCCATCTATGTGTGACACATGCTAACATTCACATTCATGATGGTTGCAACACTACAACCATAGCATTTAGAAAAGGGGACACATTGTGACATTTGCATTATCTTGTTTAAGCTAGGAACCCTCAGGTATCTGAGGCTGCTTATTATTACCCACGGTGTGTGGTGCTCATTTATCGACCTTGGAAGGATGAAAGGCTGAGTTTGGCCCTGCCAGGATTCGAACCTGCGTTAGAAGGCTCTACACGGATGTCAAAGCAAGCGCTCTACTCGCTGTGCCACTTGACCGGCTTCGTTGAAAACAAAGGTTATAAAATTGATTTGGACTCTGGAGGAAACGTACGCAAATGGAGTGCAAAACCTTTTTTTCATGTAGTGAAAATCCACCTGTACATTTCTTTTTTAAAATAAAATGGGTATAGAAACACTGTGTGTGTTTTCTCTGTGGGGGGCCAGTGGGTCTACAATTTGGGTCTTCTTTGGTGGATGGCAGACTCAAAATGTTCAGTCTGGCAGTGATTGAATGTTCACAAATCCAGGTCCTGAGACCGCAGACCCAATCCTGCAAAAACATGTTGACATGGGTGTACTCCAGGTTAGTGGAATATTCCCTAATTTACCATCCAAAAGGCAACATTTGGCTGTTGGGCTTGGCCTACCAGACGACAGGTCTGTGCACCCATGTCTATATTGGTCTTCACTCGTACAATGGCACAAGTTGGCCCCAAGACTCACTGACCTTGATAATGTCTTTGGAATTCTGAGGTACTTTTGCCAAGCAAGGTAATGCTACTTAACATGCTTGCTTTTTCAAAGATGAGGAGTAATAAATTACATCCCACAGTAAGCAATGGCTAGACTGGCTGGACTAAAATGCCAGTCTAGCCAGGTAATGACACACATGAACTTAGCTGTTTCTGAAAATGTCAGTAAAATCTGCAGTCAATAAATTATGTGTCAAAAATGCTCTACTGATGCCCAGTCTCCCGACCGCTCATTGACCCATAGCACATACATACATCTGACACGCACTTCACACATGCAAAATACAAAGCAATTTCTTTGTTTAAAGTCTTCTTACCTGTCTTTCCAGCTTCGGCCCATCACTCCAAGCCACTCACTGCTACTGCGTGCTACTCACAAACAGAAACCAGAAGCTGGGAGAGCTTCCTGGTTCTTGTATGTGAGCTGCAAGGAAGCCGGAGGGGAAGGGTTGGAGCTGAACATGGCATGTGACACATGCCACATATCACAGTCAGCAACCCCTACTGAGCACTTCCTTCTTGTGCAGCAAGCCCTGGTCCAGCCTTCACCCTGATGGGTGAAGACTGCGTTGCAGCACCCCTAGGCCTGGTGTGGTGGGGGGCTCGCACTCTAGTGGCTGCGGGGGCTCTGCAATCTCCCTTGCTACCGGTGTAAAAAAACAAAAAACAGGGGTAGCCAGGGTGATTGCAGGGGTAACAAGGGAGGACAGAGGGGTCACAGCTGCGACCCCTGGCAGCCCCCAAATGACATCCCCGAGCAATATCAGCAATGATGTTCAAACAATGATTGTGAACTGGAATTGACGTTTGATTGACAGACAGTTGGTTATTTAGTTAAAGTGCTGGGAAAGTTGTTGGTGTCTGAAATGGTGTCAATTGCATATGATTAGAGAAATACTATTTTGGATCTTCCACAGTAACAATGTGGTGTGGAAGCAGGAGGACACTGAAGTGCACCCCTCTGCCCCGCCCCTCAAAAAGAGCATGGAGCACATTTGACGAAGGGGTAACTGTTGCCCCCTGGGTTGTACTAGTTCAGGTGCACGCACTAGCACTAACTCACACATTCAGTGTGGAAAGTTGTCTATGTCACTAAGTGTACATCTATAAATTACAATACAACACTGTGATCCAAATCCCTGCAATGTATGGAGCCTCTTACAACTCCAACGGTCCAAAATTATTAAACCATCCACATTGCTGTGCTATTGGCTAACACAGCGTCAAATGAGTTTTTTTGTCTTTAATGAGTTTTTTTTACAGCACCAAAATAATTAAGTTTGCATTTTAAAATGCTACCTGGGCCAGGATTACAGAACCTGTGCATGTAAGTAATGAAGGGTTTGCATTCCCATCACCCACCTCTTGGTTTCCCCACGCATTCATCCATATACGTACACCTCTAGGTGATAACACTTCTGTCAGTTGGCTTGGCAAACACACCATGGCTAACCCAACCATGATCCCTCCTCATCACCTCATGTGTCTTTCCCAATCTAAGTTGTTTGTCCATGACAAATGCCCCTTTCCTGTCACCTTAACTCCCCCAACCCTTCTTCTTCATATCCACAGCACAAGGTCTGACGACACCCAAGCAGGATCACAATACACAACTTCTGTGACAAGGTCAGGCACCTTAACACCACTACAGTGCTGTTGGGCACAGTACAAATACTTCATAGCATAACCCGTGCAAAATTGAAACAATACACATTTGCAAAGGTACACTTTTCAGCAATAGCCACAAAAATACCAAGTTTCTAAACTCCACCCCATCTTTTACGGTTCCTGACACTAAAAGATGAGTTGAAAACAGTATTGGAGGTCTTTTAAAACCTCATGTACCAATTCACAAAGAAACTCAACATTGTAGGTGCCATGGAAATATTTGCAGAGAGGAAACTGTTCTCTAGTAACATACAGCTACAAAATGAAAATGTGCCCTTTGATATTAGCCTTTCCAAACTTAGAGAAACCCTATTTTGCTAGCTCCACATATTCAGCAAAATAAAGTGCTCTTGCAACAGAAAGGACCACCATTGTCACATTTCTCATAGCACCGGCCACTCAGGTCGCCCAGGTGGACTGCCCAGCCCTTCAGAGAGGCATATGTGACAACTGTCCAATGCGGCCAAGTGTGAGTCTTGTCTGACAGAAGCAAAGGAAGGCAGCAGAGATGGGCCAGCTGTGTCTTGCCATTCAAACGGGAGGAAACAAGCTACACGTGATTTGTGGTGTTTTACTCTAGAAATATGCTTCATAAAATCTAGCCCAGCCTTTTAATGGCTTTCTTCTGTGTGGCTCCTGTGTGCCAGGTTTGAATCTTGGGAGGAATCCTGGCAAGACCTAGTCATCTCCATCACTCACAGGCCAATACATTGAAACCCTTAATTATTACAGTGCTTAGAAGTGTGAGGCACGAGGAGCTATTACAATTTGATTATTTGACATAATGGGAACCCAGCTTCCTCAGCAACAGCAAGCTTTACAAAGACTCTGTGCTGCAAGAAGAGTGTGTCGATAATAATTGGAAGTGCAGAGGATAGCAGTGTGTGTGTGGTTGTCGCTTGAGACTGAATTATGGAACACTAGATGTGTTGGGGCAGGGGGACAACATGCAATTTGGACAGTTGTAAGAGGAAGATTAGAGTTTTTACACATTTACCAAAACAAACAGTTATTGCTTAAGCCTTCCTATCAGTTTTATCCCTCGCAAGAAAGCTCAGCAATTGATTTGGTTTCGCCAGACACCAAAGTTTGAATCTCATAATCATATCACACATAATCACAGTGCTTGGAAGCTAATGAAATAGGGTCCACAAAGCTATATAAAAACGTGATATTGTTTAATTGTATAAAAATGCACGTCTGAGTGGGGACATTTGGCATCAGGTATGGACATTTGTAAAATCGCCGAGAAGATTTGAAATCCGAAATTATGCGATTTTTGATGTGTGCAGAATACTGCTCTAACGTGTCTGCTAGACGTGGGCCTCGAGCTTGTTGGGGACCGCTCTGCACCTCACTGGTGAAGGCCAAGGAGACTGAAACATAGCTGGGGTTCTCGGGTTCCTGTAGAGAGGGGACGTTGCATATATAAGGGGTGGAGTGCTGTGCTACTCAGAGGAATCAGGAAACATTGGCTCCCACTGTTGTATAATATCCTTGACAAATGACAGGAAGCGTGTTGACTCTTTGATGTCTCTTTATTCAACAGCAGACATCTTCAGGGTATGTAACTGCACACACAAAGAATAATGGGTGGACAACAGGCCCTTTAACATGTGGCTGGCTTGTGCCACGAAGTTCTGTCCTTGCTTAGGCTCTGGGGCCTAATATTTATGAGAAGCGCTCAGGACGCGTCTCCTCACGTCCCCTCCTTGCTCCGTGTTTCGCGCCGGAGCCGGGGGGCGGGGCTTCCGCCCACGGACGAGATCTCGCGAGAGCTCGCGGCTCTCGCGATATCTCTACACACCTCCCCCTGATAATGCAAAGGCAGTTCATTGCAATACATAGTCATTGTATCTCACCGGTCTTCTGTGCTCCCTTCTTGGCCGATCGCCTTTCTCGCTGTGCACATCATGCTGTTCATCTTCTCGCTTTACCGTGGGTGCATCCACTTCCAGCTCAGTTTCTTCCCCTTCTCTACCCTCGGTCACCGGCTCACGTTCTTCCCCTCTCTCATAGTCCATTTCTCCTTCGGCTTAAGATCTTTCCAGGGTCTTCTCTCTCTCTTGCCTCGTCCCAAACAAGGCTACTCTTTCCATGTTCCATGTGCGTCCATCTTCGGTGCGGACATGGTTGGTTCCTCGGTGAATCACCTTTATGGGTCTGCTGAACCGTGAGCCTGTGATTTGATCCTTGGTCGGTAGTCGTATTTTGATCCAGTCTCCCTCTTTGACATCTGACCCTTGTGTGGTCCTTCTTCTTTTGTCACTCCATATTTTCATTCGTGCCTTGCTGTTTTCTATTCTCCATACCACTTCCGAAATGTCCACTTCTTCATCTTCTCTTACTTTGGCCAACCATGGTGGCACTAGCGTGGAGGCTGCTCTCCTCCCTCTCAACATGCGAAACGGGGATATTTGAGTGATCCCGTTGGGAGTCAGCCTGTGAGCCGCTATGGCCTTCTTTGTTGTTTTGAGCGGGTCCATCCCTGAGGCAGTTGCTCATTGGATGGCTCCCTTGATGAACCTGTTGGCTCTCTCGACAAGCCCATTGGCTTGGGGATGATATAGTGCTGCTTTCTTCTGGTGTATGTGGTGTTTCTTCAGGAATAGTTCCATGTCCCTGGAAATCAGTTGTACCCCGTTGTCCGTCACCAACTCATTGGGGAGTCCTTCCCTCTGAAAGTTGGCAGTGAGGACCTCTATTACTGTCGCGGTGGTAATGTTGGGAACAAACTCGGCCTCGACCCATTTTGATAAGTAGTCCACTAGCACTATGCCATACCGATGTTCGGGCGCCATCGCCTCCAATGGTCCTATAAAATCTAGACCTACTTTTGACCACACCGCTTCTGGGACCTCAGTGGGGATCAGGGGCGCCTGTCTGATCTTAAGGCGCTTGTCACTGTTTAGACACTCATGGCATCTCTCGATCATGGTGCGGATCTCTTGATCCATGGACGGCCACCAGTAGGCTTCTCTCACTCTTCGACGTGTCATGGTGTTTCCCAGGTGGCCCGCGTGGGCTCTGCAGAGAATGGTCTTTCTCATACTCATGGGCGGGATTATCTGGTCCAACTTCATTATTATTCCGTCGGTCTCTGAGATCTCATCTGCCACTTTCCAATAAGGTCTCATACCCTCTGGCATTGCTTTCTCATTAGGCCACCCGTTTCTGATCCACTCTCTGATCCTCTCCATGGTCGGATCCTTTCCGTCTTCTTCCCTCCAGTGTCTCTCACTGAGTTCTAGGTAGTCTGGCGCTTTGAGATCTGTGATGGATGCTACAATGCATTCTTCTTGCAGGAAGGTGGTGGCATTGTCCTTGCCCTCTGGCAATCTTGGCATGCAGTCCGCCTGCGAATTCCTCCATCCCGAGATGTGTTGCACCTCAAAAGTGTACTCCTGCAGTTTGGCTGCTATGCATGCTAATCTGGGCGTTGATACCTTTGTGCCTCCTGGGCTGAGCATGTGGATAAGGGGTTTATGGTCCGTCACTAACTTAAATTTTGTGCCCCCACATATGTTCTGAAATGTTCTACGGCCCATGCACATGCTAGCATCTCCTTCTCTATGGTGGAGTAGTTTTGTTCGGCTGATGATAAGGCCTTCGAAGCAAAAGCTACCACCTGTTCCGTGTCACCTTTCTTTTGAGTTAAGACAGCTCCTAGTCCATATGCACTAGCGTCCGTAGTGATGACTGTACCCCACTCGGGGTTGAACGGTTGCAAACACGGTGCTTCTACTATATGCCGTTTTATGCTCTCCACCGCTTTCCTTTGGGGTTCTTGCCACGTGTACTCAGATCCTTTTTTGAGGAGTTTGCGGAGCGGGCTGAGGTTTCTGAGAATTTGGGGATGAATTTGGCATAGTACTCCGCCAACCCAAGGAATGACCTCACTTCATCTTTGCTGGTGGGTTCCGGTGCTTTAATTATGGCCTGCATTAAATTTTGTTTGGGACTTATCCCTTGCTCGGATATCCTGTACCCCAAATACTCAACTTCTTTCGCCTTGAATACGCATTTTTCATGCCTTAATCTCACTCCCGCATCCTGCAGTTTGGTGAGGACTGTCCTCAATGTGGCATCGTGTGTCTGTTCATCCCCCGCATAGACGAGGATGTCATCCTGAAAATAGGCCACGTTTCTGACGTTCCGTAGTAGGGCATCCATCATGCGTTGAAATGCTGAAGCAGCTGACGATAAGCCGAATGGCATTTTGGTGAACTGGTAGGTTCCAAACAGGGTGATGAATGCGGTGAGGGGTTTGGACTCTTTGTGCAATTGTATTTGGTGGTACGCGTTCCTCATGTCCAGTTTAGAGAATATTTTGGCTTCCTTCATCATGAGGATGAGTTCATTGATGCTCGGCAGTGGGTAGCTGTATGTGATAACTTCCAGGTTTAGGCTGCGAAGGTCGATGCAAACCTTTAGCTCTTGTGAGTTTGGTTTCTTTATAAGTACAACTGGGCTCAGCCACTCTGAAGCTTCAATTTCTTCGATGACACCATCCATCTTCATTTTGTCCAGTTGACTTCTGAGTGTGTCTCTCGCCGTTGCTGGTACCGGCCTTACTCTATGTTTAACTGGGACAGCGTTGGTTTTGAGCAATATTTTATGGACGAAGCCCTTGATATGTCCCGGCTCCTCCGAAAATAGTTTTGGATAATCACTTTTAACTACTGGTCCACTCCTCCCGCAGACTGACAGTAACTGATCTTCCGTGCTGGGGTCCAGTCTGATTTTCAGCTTATCCTGGTCATCCCACCCTAAAACCACCGGGCCTTCTTGACTGAAGTAGACTTTGGTGATGGTTTCTCTACCTTTGAACTCCACTTTCCCTTTGATGTAGCCCAATAGGTCTACTGACGCCTCGCCAAAAACCGTAGGTTTGTGCCGTGTAGTGAGCACTCGGACTTTTTCTGTCCCCATCATCTCTTTGTACGTGCGCAGGGGTATTATGGTGAGATCGGAACCTGAATCTGCCATAACTCTTGTTTCCAACCCATTAATCTTGATGGTACAATGGGTTTTTCTCTTCTGGCCCGTGGACTGTTCACCATGATGACTGTAGGTCTTCCTTCATCTTCGGAGGACGATTCCCTTTCCGTGTTTACGCTCATGATTTTCTTGTTGCGCCACCGACACACAATCGAGAAATGACCAATTCTTTTGCATACCGAGCACTCTTTGTCTCTGGCTGGGCACTCTCTGTCGAACGCCAGATGTTTCGTGCTTGTGCACCTGTGGCATTTCAGTGGTTCTTTCTTTCCCCATTTCCCTTCTTTCAAGTCGGATACCTGTCTCTCTTTCTTCGGGCTGAATGCCACTGCTTGTATTTCAGCGGAACTGTGGCCTCCTGCGAGTTCTTTCCTTCTCCCGGCCGTTTCCTCGACCGCTCTCGCAATTTCAATCGCTTTATCCAGCACCAGTTCCTTCTCCAAAATGAACTTGTCTTGTACTTTCCTGCTGTTGGTGTGAACCACCAGCATGTCGCAGATGAGGCTCTCTGCATTGTTACCGAAGTTGCACAGTGCCGCCAGTTCTCGCAGCTTAGTAATATAGTCGTCTACGAGTTCTGAGGCTTCCTGCTTGCGGCTATAAAACCGGATTCTGTGTAGGACGGTATTCTCTTTGCTTGCGAACCTTTTCACAATCCTTCTTACGGCCTCCTTGAAAACGTCGTCATTGTCACCAGCCACCGGCTCCGGGGTGAGACTTTCGAACACCCTCTGTCCTTCCACCCCTAGGGCATTAAGTAACATCGCCCTTCGTCATGCCGCCGAGTAGCCTGCGCCGCCCAAGGCCTCTACATATGTCGTGAACAAGGGTTGCCATTGCGGCCATGGAATGGCGGGTCTACCTAGAGTTTGCAGGAAGGGCGGTGGTGGTGTCGCTCCTTGCATGGTTCCACGCGGGTTACAGCGGTAATCCTCGTCGCCAATTATGTTGTATAATATCCTTGACAAATGACAGGAAGCGTGTTGACTCTTTGATGTCTCTTTATTCAACAGCAGACATCTTCAGGGTATGTAACTGCACACACAAAGAATAATGGGTGGACAACAGGCCCTTTAACATGTGGCTGGCTTGTGCCACGAAGTTCTGTCCTTGCTTAGGCTCTGGGGCCTAATATTTATGAGGAGCGCTCAGGACGCGTCTCCTCACGTCCCCTCCTTGCTCCGTGTGTCACGCCGGAGCCGGGGGGCGGGGCTTCCGCCCACGGACGAGATCTCGCGAGGGCTCGCGGCTCGCGCGATATCTCTACACCCACATTTCCACCCATTGTTTTTATTTTGCTTTTGTTGGCAGAGTGACAGACCTCTGCTTTCTGCAACCCTGTAGATTCTGTTTAGCTTTGAGCTGTTTTATCTCTTGCACCAGAGCTCGGTAACCATAGTTACCCTCCTGTGATTCTGACCCATCTCTTACTAACCATCTTTTGACCACAACTTCAGTAAATCCACTCCATGTGTTTGCAAATTTCTCTGTTTATACATTGGCCCTCAGGCTCACCTTGGCAAGACTTTTGTCACGACCCTTTGTTCCATGGCACGCCACACTTACATATATTCAAGTCCACTCTATGCATATGCTGGAGATCTGCTGATCAGGCACCAACTTGGAAGTTCTTCTCTCTACCCCATGTGCACAACGCAGTAGCCTGAAAGATGTGCTATGTCGCCAAAGATAATGGGCTAATAACCTATACAATGGTTTTCACCCATTTGCCAACTGACTAAAATGGAAGTGTCACAGCCTCTAATGCCAGCTTAGTTCTGATTGGTTGATGTTGAAGGCCCTAATTGTCAAATGTTGTCAACTTCAAGAGTTAGAAGGTTGACGAGATCTACTGGAATCAGTACCCCTTGCCAAACATTCATTGCCGAGTGTAGCCTCCTGCATGCAAAGGAGTACACTGCAAATGCAGCATGCAGCTCAGCATGTCGTGGAGATCCTGGTCTATGAGGCACATATGGGAGGTGCGTGCCCTTAAAATATACAGCGTGGTGGTGCGATGCCTCCAGCTAATTCTTAAACATTTTTCCACTTCCCTGCCCTTCTTCAAAAAGCCTGGCTATTGACCTCAGGACCGCGGGCATTTGATGGCGATATCTGGCAATGGAGTGAGCACCTGGGCCTTTCAAGGCATATAATGTCAATAGCTGGCAAAAGGTGACGATGTATGTGCACTTCCTGAATGCGTTTGGCTGACTCAGCCGAATCAATTATGCTAAAATTCCAAACGATCATGGTGTATATTTATCACTGAATTGCACTCTTGGATTTGCTTTGTGGTCGAACTGCCTGCTCTCAAGTAGTATCTTTGTTGATAGGTTGTTCTGAAGTGGTACAGTGGCCCCTCCCACTTTGTCTTCTATTGACAGCTAATTGTTTTCTCTGCCGCTTCCCACTATCCCGCCCTGGTCCCTATATTGCTCACTTTCTACTTCCTTTGGCACTAGGAAGATGCCCATACCCACTTAGTCTTACACATCCATTCATCTACTGCAAACCACCTAGCCTCCTTCAAGGCATACATTTGTTTTAATTGGAGGAGGGTCTGGAAACAGGATGATGTGTTAACTGGCAATATTTGAGCATTTAGTATTTGTTCTTTCTAGATCAAGATTATTCGGCCTTCATTTATGTATCCTGACACTATCGATGCAGATGATCTAACAGAGATTATTGATCTGTAGGTGGCATGTTATTTCCTACATAATCACATTTTAGGATTCCTTTTAAAAGTCAGGAGATTTCATTCTAATCGAAGATGTTAATCTAACATATTCCAGTTGGATGCTGCCTGGTATAAAAAGCTTCTGCCTCTAACTCTGTAAGGTGACCAAATCAAAAATGTGAGCACCGAATAAATAAAACTTGCAATGTTATCTAAACATGATGGAAAGTGGCCACAAGGTCCCAGCTGGGCCTAGCGGAAAGGGGAACTGGCAAGTATGTACTAACTGTCCATAATAGAATCTGGCCATGATATCCTATATATGTATAATACAACTGCACCCAAATGCTTACTAGGTATACTGGTAAGTGGAAATGATGTCAAATAGGTATCCTGGAAATAAGGAATGATGCGAATCTTAAACATAATGGAAAACCACAATGTTATGATAACTCAGCATTGTTTAAACTAGTCATCCTTTGCCAAGTAGGCATAATGGAAACTGTCAATTATGTAGTAACTATCCATAAAGGAAGAAAACTACAAGATGCCAACAATGAAAGTCATCTCACCACAGGTGCAAATCAATGTAGCCTTCTCAAAGCAATCCCCCTCAAGGAAATATGTTTTGGGGCATTTCATCTAAAGCAAGCTCTCCAAATTGTCTATTTTCATTTTATTTTTAGTTATATTGCTCTCTTCTTTTGTGTCATGTTGGGGAGAATCAAATGCAGGTGGAGATTGTTTCAAGTTTAAGTGAGAGAGGCGCCAGAAAAATGTATCATTTATTCATGATTCGCCCTCTTACTACCATGACACGGGTGCACCTGAGAGATAGCACTCAGATAGCAATGGGAAAAGACCCACAAACTAAACCATCCCAACAACAAAATCGTATCACTGAGTACAGTTCACCCAAGGACGGGAGTTTTTACCAATGTCAAGTGAACACAGGAGATGCAGAAAGCACCAGTTTAAATAAAATGGAACTTAATCTCTAAAAGTGTGAAGAGGGCCAAGCATATGAAAAATATAATCATCTCAAAGGGGGAACATGGACAGTGTTACAGAAACATTTACATGGTAAAAGCCAAGTGGTAGGATGTTAGTAAGTGTTCTGAATGGCATGTTCTTGCAGTTTTCCTACTGTACATTAAGTGAAGTGAATTAATCATCTTTTTATTCAGAATCTTTTTAATGTAATATTGTATTGCTCTTACCAACCACTGACAGATTATTGAAAAGTGTATTCAAATATGGTGAATGTTACACGTCGTGTTATAGTGTAAATATGTTGGAAAGAAATGCTTCTTATGTATTAGTTTGAATACCATTGGTGCTCAATTTAGATTGATATTGTGTGCACTTCAAGTTGACCCAGGTCTTAACTCAGAGTAAACTGGCCCGAACCTTTGGGAATATTTTCTAGGGGACTCTTGAAAAAGAACTTTTAATTCCAATAGTTTGAGGTTTTCAGTATATGTAGAGAATTGCATCCGCTGTTAAAGACTTGTTTGGTTTTATTGAAAGCTTCAAGCAATTGTCTTTGCACTTACCATGACATGTTGAAGCATCCATCATCGTGAAACCAAACATGTGCTTTGGTATAATGCGAGCAGAAAAAAAGAGACCAATCATTTGACTCAATAATTATTGGCAAGACCCACTTACAAATATTATTTTTTATATGAATGATATGTAGAATCATGATGGTTTAGCCTACAGTTTAAATGCAGGGCATAATCAAATATTACGTTTTACATATAGTAACTAATTATGTTTGTAATTCTATAGCAATGTGATTGAAATAAAAAACTAAAAGTGTGTTTCTAAGTTCGAGTCTTACCATCAATTTGACATTACAATTTGCTTTGCAGTGTTTAATAATTAGTAAAATCATGAATATTCATACAATAATGATTGAGCATGCTATATATTCATTTCACATATCCACAAATGTGTCTATTACAGCAGTATTCAAACTGTCGGACATGGACCCCTTGCTCACTGTGCTCAGAGAGGCACAGCTCCACCTCACTGATGAGGCCCGACTAGGCCGAAACACATGCCTGGGGTTGCAGTTGTCACTCTTCTTCAAAGGAGGTTTGCAAGGCATTTCGGTGCTGGACTGCCCTTGTGGGCGGGACAAAGACTGATATGCAAATGGATATTCCTCTGTTATGAAAAGTACAGTCAGCAAAAAGCAATGTCTGCGGACTCTCAAAGTGGGTAAAATCCAGAGAAGAGGTTATTATGCGATGTTCTTTCTAGAGAGGGGTGCTTGCTTCCTTTTTTGTACAGTGGGGCACGACCCTCTGGAGGGCCACAGCCTCAATTCCAGATGGTCGTGCACTCACCGTGTGAAATGAAATAGAAATGTTTGGGGAGAGGGGCTTGGGGATGTAGAGTCTACATTCCAGACAAAAAAATAAAATACTGGCATTAGGGGGGTAAAATGGGAAAGAATGTAATGGGGCATGTAGACAGGGTCAACATTACCTTGAGGCATTTGGTTTTACCTGGTATAAGAGAAGCTAAATGTGTGTTTCTCTGTGGACATTTTATATCAACATCTTCCGCTTGTGCCCTATGATTTGGATTCAAACCACTCAGCAGTGACGGCAATGTGTGTGTGTGTGTGTGTGTGTGTGTGTGTGTGAATGCCATGCATATGAGTATCAACTTCATGATTTTTATTTTAGTTTTATTTTAGTTTGGATCTAAAAGCCAAACTGAACCCAAGATGGCAAAATAACCACTATAAACCATTTGCCAAAGCACAAACTTGTACCTGACATTCTGCCGCCCTACCCCCATAATAAAAACCTTGTCTTGCATCCTTCCTTTCCGACCCCACAACACAAGGTCCATATATTGCATCCTGCCTTCCCACCCACCCTCCAAAAGACAAAACTCATTACTGGCATCCTGCCTTCCCACCACTCAGAGCCTCAACGCAAAACTTATATCTTCAATCCCAAGTTTGGCAGATACTGCCCATTGAAATAAAATCATTGTCCGCGGATCACATATTGCAGAAAAACAGTGACGCCTGGATATGAACCCAATCTCCACTTTAGAAAATTGAAAACACAGCTCCTCTGCTCTAGCAATACAACTATGTGTTAATGTTTAAATTTAAAGAGCTAAAATAATACTCTGATATTCCAAACCCTACCATATAGCTGTAACTTTTTAAAAAGTATATTTAATACTGTTCTCTTTGGATAAACGGGTCATCATACTCTGCGCACTTGCGACATGCTGCAACATTCCATTCAGCCTCTTTAAGTTCTAGTACCCTTGGGAATTGCTTCTTAGCATACTGCGTGTTAGTGGCATTCTCAGTTTTTAGAACATAAATGGATCATAGAGAAACACAGCAGCTGTCACCGATGTCCAGTAACAACATACTGCACCTCCCTCTTGGGCCCCTCAGTGCCAATTGCAAACTGTTTGGCTTTTTAACCCATTTATTTTAAAAAGTGTGCTCTGAAATGCAGCCTTTTAACCCATTATTTTAAAAGAAATCCAGGGGGGTAGCCTCCCTGAACCCCCCTGATTGTTTTGGGCTCCCTCACTATGCTCGGTTGCTATGGCATATCTAGGAGAAATATTCATTCCCTCCATTAAAAAAAATCACCAGCCAACACTGGCCTGGGACTGTGCTGGCAGCTGGTAGGGAGGTGGGGGAGCAGAGGGACTGTGGTGGAAGAAAGATGGGGGGCATGGGATAGTAGTGGGAGCAGGGTGAGGAGAGCCCAGTGTCTGTGGGGGAGTGGGGTGGGGAGAGCCCAGGGACTGGGCTAGGAGTGGGATGAGGCAGTCCAGAGACTGTGATGGGAGCAGGTGGGGAAAGCCCATGGACTATGCTGGGAGCACAGTGTGGCGACGGCGCGCAATAGTTTGTAGTCATTTGGATTTACTGTCCATTTGCCATTTCATGGGGCGCCCATGCTTCCTACATTTTGCTCAGGGGGGCACAGGCCAAAAAGGTTTGAAGACCACTGGTCCATGATGACAGATTTCAGTTATCCAGGTTTCATTAAGATCGCATTTTGCTTCCCTGAAATATAAAAGAAAAATATTTAAGCATGTAAAGTATTGTGAGCAGTTTGTGCCCCCACCTTTTTTTAATCACAAATGGCGAAATACAAACATCCAATGAATATTGAGAGGCTGTATTCTCAGGGAGTGTTTGATTGTTGGGCAGACCATTGGAAGGGCTTAACCAAATAGAATATGCAGCATCATGATAACAGAGTAAGAGAATAGTTTTTATTGTGGTACAGTTTTATGATAAAACGCTTTTGCAAAAACGTTATAGACACATACAAAATTACATTTATATTTTCTTTCTGCATAACATTTCCTTAATAAGTGACAGTGCCCATTGCTTGTAAAATTCCACATTTGAATATTACCATAATAACATTTGTACAATAAATCTTACTTGTACTAGTGATTAAAATTTCCCAAAGATGGCAATTAGATGTAAAACAAGGACATAGTAAATCTTGTATGTGTCTTACAGGTAGTACAATTGTCAATAATACAATCTATATGAATAAAAATGTAAATATTTGTTTGTTCAAAATCTTAAATCTCTGAAAGTTCTTCACTGATTGCTTTGAAATTTTGACACAACGTTGCATTCGAATAGGCACGTGTTTTTATATACCTACCATACATAGATGTCACACCTGTGACAGGTAGAAACATACTTTTTCTGAAAAACAGTGCCATCTGTTGGACGTAAAAGCAACACAGGCTATACTAAACATTTTACTGCAAAACACGCTATCTTTTGGACATAAAAGCAACACACGCTATACTAAATATTTTACGATTCCATTTCAATGTTTCCGTGGCTCAAATACGTGCCGAGGAAGCAGCAGAGCGACGTGCGGCCAGACTTCAGGAAGCACGGTTGCGAGCATGGCGATCTCGTTCTGCAGCTTCAGATCTGTTTTGTTCTGAACAGAATGAATGTGACAGGCTAAGAGTGGCTGAAAGAGGTCAACGAGAAACAGCAGATCAGCATCACACACAACTCCGTGCTCAGCAATCACGCGATTACAATCGCGTTGCATTTCTGTACAACCCAGCTGATGATTATCGTTTGAGCCGGCATGTTCTCATCGGCACCATGACTGAAGTGTGTCCTTATTGCAAGGCTCTGAAATTTAATGGAGAAACAAAAGGAATGTGTTGCGCCACCGGTAAAATTAAACTGCCTCAACCTGGAGAACCACCAGAGCCATTGTGAAATTAAACATATTAGAAATGTGCGCTTTCGTTTTTCTTTCTTTTCCATTTAACCAGACTGAGCCACAGCAACACGTGGCCGGGGACAGCTAGTAGGATATACACAGAGTCATCACAAGTTTGGTGGTAACCCTTAAATGTGACAGTAACGCTATTACTGCCGCATTTAAGGGTCCACCAAATTACGGGTTTGGCAGGATTTACCCCCAGCTCCTAGCTGGGGGTAAATCTGTGCAAATTTGCTGATTTTTGCTGCAATTACTGCATGGTAATACCGCCGACGGTAGTCATGCTGAAAATTCCCCATTGGGCCCAATGGGGAATGGGCAATTCCTGAATGGGCCCAATGGGGAATGGGGAATTCCCGTTCCGCCAGACTTGTGATCCGGCACTAATAGCACCTGGGGGTTTGGTGGTAATGCTATTAGCCCCTGCGGTATCCCAGTGGTAATACCTCTGGGATACCGCCCAACTCGTGATGAGGCCCATAGTCAGAGTTGGTACAGATAAAAAGGTTACCACAACATTGCCCTTCAATGAATCTTAGGTGTTTAAAAAATCTTAAGAATGCGATTGTCCGTAAAAAAAGAACTACCAGAATAGCTTTGCATCCAGAATGTATCTTTTGCAATGAAGTCAACTCTGTATGCACATTTCGCCATATTTTTGACTATAAACAAGTGCATTGAGAAATGTAGGAGATGATTATGGATGGATGTATCCAAAAAAGGCAAACTCAAGGGCTGCAGAAAGGAAGATTCTTGTTCCATGGGAAGAGTCCTGACCACAAGGGAACCTGCAGAGAAGGGGACTTGAATCGGTCCTGATTGCATAGAAGAACCTGCAGACTGAAACCTCCTTAGGAACACTTGAGGATTTCTGTCAGTTCCATGCCATACAACCAGCTCCCCAGGTATGAAAGCTCCCCAAATGTATACCCCCATAATCATTACCGTAAGTCCCTCGGATGGCGGGGAATTGGAGGTCATTTTTACCAAGGGGCGCTCATTCCAAAAGAAAAATTCTAATATTTTGTGTGAAATGCAACAGTGCTTCCCATTATATTTACAACTTAGTGAGATTTTACTTCATAGAGAAAACATTGTAGTTTTCAAGTGGGACTTAAATCCTGATTTAATTGTGTTTGAAGCCAAAAGATATTACATTCAAATAAATACAAAGTTGCTTTCCCTGTGCTGTTAGTACTGTGTAAGGAATGTGTTCCATCACTGACAGTGTAGCATTAAATAAGTAATATTTAAAGAATACAATAAGCGCAGTTACAGATATAGTTGACATTAGATCTTGGTTTCAGTGCCCTGTATCATGGCCCAATGAAGATGAGTTTGATGATGTGTGTTCTGTGCAGGTAGTAGCTACTTAAACTAAATAAAAAAAATAAGAGCAATTGTAACTGTGCCATTTCTATCCAGCTAACAGATGATGTTGATGTACATTTCATGCAATCCTCACTCTGGAATGCATAGCACAGAACTAGAATCTCGTGCCAGTGGGACTTAATCTGAGAAGTGAAAGGGAAGAAGAATTTATATCTGTTTAATAAAATGCTAAAACCATTCTCTGAGGTTGGTGGGGGGGGCATACTTATGTGTGCTCTGAATCAATAACACAGCTTCCCAAACCAAAGGCTTTCACAATTCTATTGCAAGTTATTGCAAGCATATTCTGAACTGCACACACGTTAGCAAACCTCTGCAATATCGGAGAAGCGAAAGTCCTGTATATTCTGTGCAAGTGTCACTTTATGTGCAGTTATAAGAGGCTGGCATATTAGAGAAAGTAAAATGTTTTTGAAGAATCCTGTTATTGTTCCAGCCCATCTGCCATCTTGGTTGCTATGTGGCACATTTAAACCCAATGGCCCGTAAGCGGCAGAGTTACAATTCGATGGTTTTTGTTTTTCAAACCACAATATGAATACAGAATTGATTGTGGAAATGAATGTGCGTGTGTGAGAAATGGTAAGATAAATGCAGGCTGGTCAATTTCGTTTTTGCATACAAGCCACCTGTGCTTGTGTAATATTGTGGTGACTTCCCCTGCATAAAGCTAGGGATCACCTTTGCCTTAATTTCACCTTTAATTAATGTACTTAAATAAATTTGAGTTTTGATCAAATCGCTGGTTTCTTGCCCAAAATTGTGGGTTGGGGCTCTATAATTAAAGGGCATTAGATCAAGGTGTCTACTTGAATTAGTACAGTAAAACAAGAATTGAGTCAAAGCTACAAGTTTTTTTTAATTTTACACTAACAAAGAAAACAAAACCAAATTTTTACAGACTGTACCATGGCGCTGAAGGTATGCATATTTGTGGGTTAGTGTGCAAGGTGAAACAAACACAGTTTTTTACATATGTTGTTTTAAATGATAAGACATTTAGCCTTGTCGACACACTATTTTGTGTTTCTGGTGGGTGTGAATGACTGGTGGCTGTGGCTGAAGAGATGTAACAGCGTGGATACACCAGGTACCGAACGGTCTTCAGGACAGTTTGATCAAGTCAGGTAAGTAGTGAGGTCCGTCGGCCTGTTGGGTTACAGGGGACTGGTTAGTGCAATGAAAGAGGTGTCTGGAAGATTTAAAAACTGCAAAGGAAGGTGACCTACCATGTGGGCAAGTCCAAACGAGAAATAAGGCAACGCATTTGTGAACACCGATCCTGCGTGTGGAACCAAGTCGAAGACAAACCACTGGTGGCACATTTCAAAGCCAAAAACCATGCCCACAAAGACATCTTCTGGGCGATATTACAAACAGTGAGCAACCCTTTTCGCAGAGGAGACAGAGACCTAGCCCTACGAAAGCTTGAACAAAAATTGATCTATCGCCTGGATTCTGTAAGACAAGGCCTAAACGTTTCAATAGAATGGAACCTTTTCTTCAATAGATAACGCTCTGTCAAACTAAAGGAAACATATTTTCCGGGTTCCTAGCTAAAAAAGCCTGCCTCAGAGACTTTCCATCATCCTTTACCTCATAACATCTGAGCCTAGACCTGTCCCCAACCACAGTGAGAGTTTTCCCTCCCATTTTTGCTCCTTGGCTTTTTTGTGAAGTCATTTTTTGTGAAGTCCTTTTTTCAATAGTATGTTCACTATTTCTTGATTCAAGTGCTTTTTCAAATTTTACGATGTTCCACCAAAACAGAATGGTTACCCCTTTTTTCTGTTTTTGATGTGTCATATGTAACTAGAATGTTTCAGGCATGTAACACTAAACTAATGACACAGACCATAAGTGTTTCCCTGATGTTGTTTCGGTTTTTGATGCACATTACCTATTGCAAGTATAATTATAACGATCCATTAATGTGCTAAAAAAGAATGTTGTGCCCATCTGTTTTTCTGGTTTCCTGAAAGCTATGTAATTGCTACCACAACCACGCTATATGAGTTATACAAACTATAGCACTATCCTATTGTATTGTGTTTTCATTTCACATTCATTGCTGTTAGTTAATCAGCAAGGACGTGATGCCTAACAATTCTAGAGACCGTTCCGTTTTACAGCAATAGTGCGTGTTTATTTCTCCTGAAATTACGTGACTTGACCACCTTGACGATAGACGCTTTCCCCCTTTTTCTGACATGCGCAGAACAGACAGCCCCGTGACAGGCGTGAAATGCAAGAGTAGCTAAGCACTTACCTACCGCACATGCGCACCAGCCTTTCACAGTGACACAGCTCATTCTGATGAAGAGCTTTGCACCGCGGCATGCCGCATCGTACCCTTGGACGCAGGTAATCCACCCGATCCACCTGATCCTCCTTCCACAGGCACCCAGCCTTATTATGAGGCTTTAACTGGTAAAACCTTGACCTCCTATTGATCTAAACACATCGGCCGTTTTTACCAATTGCACGGCTTTTTGAAATCCACTGCCGAGTGTTTTTCTAAACCATTCATTATCCTTTCTATCAAGCACTTGCATCATTTGCATGTCTAGATATGGGCTACCAATTCCACTGCGCTGCCCCCACAGCTTCACTGTGTATTTCGCATTAAAATCCACTGGGCTGCCCACACGTCCTTAAAGATCTGTGCATTTCACTTAGCATTTAGCGTTTCACAACTTATCTAGTCAAAATACCCTCTGGTCAGCAGACCGTCACGGCTTAAAACAGACAGACACTCCCTCACCTTAGCAAGTTTTCACCTCTTAATAGTACTCTGTCCGATCGCGACGTCACAGTCCACATCTATATCAAGATGCTAAAGATCTATTTCTTTTACCCACTTAGCTCCAGGCCTCTGACTTCTGCAGACAGCCTTACAGTCCAACTTCCTGGACTCAAAAGTACTTGACCAAGGCGCCACTAAACTTGTACATGGTAGGTCACCTTCCTTTGCAGTTTTTAAATCTTCCAGACACCTCTTTCATTGCACTAACCAGTCCCCTGTAACCCAACAGGCCAACGGACCTCACTACTTACCTGACTTGATCAAACTGTCCTGAAGACTGTTCGGTACCTGGTGTTCCATCTCTTCAGCCACAGCCACCAGTCATTCACACTGGACCAGAAACACAAAATAGTGTGTTGACAAGGCTAAATGTCTTATTTAAAACAACATATGTAAAAAACTGTGTTTGTTTCACCTTGCATACTAACCCACAAATATGCATACCTTCAGCGCCATGGTACAGTCTGTAAAAATGTTGGTTTTGTTTTCTTTGTTAGTGTAAAATTTAAAAAAAAAAAACTGTTTTTGTCACTATCACCTCTTCAGGTTTTTTTTGTCTATTTGAGCTAGCAGCAATCTAGCTCCACTGCGAACCTCGGTGACCCTATGTCACGCTCTTGGTCAGGGTAGCTTTGACTCAATTCTTGTTTTACTGTACCTATTACCCTCCCGAGTCAAGCCCCCACACAAAAAAGAGGGTTCCCCCACCTTTCACTCATACTTGAATTAGTAGCCTTAAATTAATAAAAATATTTCTTACACATTGCGCCATTTTAAAAATGATTATTATTATTATTATTATTGTATTTATTCAGTGCTTTACAAGTCATAGGGGAACGAACACAGAGAGCAAAGAAGAGAAACAAGGGAGCGGAGAGCTAATAACGGGGAAAGGGGAGGTTGGGCAATTTGGCAGCAAGGAATGACAAGCAACTAGGAGAACGAACAGGGGCGGGAGCACAGCACCCTGTCTCAGGTTGGGTGGAGAGTGTGGGCCTCATCACAAGTTGGGCGGTAACGCTGGCGCTATTACCGCCGGTGTTATTAGCCCTAACGCCAAACCACCCGGCGCTATTAGCGCCGGATCACTGGTTTGGCGGAACGTTTAGTGCCCATTCCCCATTGGGCCCATTCGGGAATTCCTCATTCCCCATTGGACCCAATGGGGAAAATTTGTGATATTACTGCCGGCGGATTGACCGCCGGCGGTAATAGCACCGAAAATCGGCAAATTTGCAGCGGATTTCCCCCCAGAAATCCGGCAAGGTCATGATCTAGAGGACCGTTAAATGCGGCAGTAATAGCGCTACCGCCGCATTTAAGGGTTACCGCCAGACTCGTGATGAGGCCTCGGGTGTGGATGTAGGTGTTAGGCAGGAACCATTCATTTAAGAGCAAAGTCTTAGGTCCTTTTTGAAATGTCAAAGCAAAAGGGTGAGTCACGTGTTGATGGGAAGGAGCAGAGACGTTTTTATGGGAGGGCAAAAGGGGCACTTGTCCAGGGCCCACACCTTGGAGGGGGCCCCCACAAGGCTGCCTGATCTAAAGTAAGATTCCATTGTTCACCAGACTTAAATCGCACAGGCCAGGGGATTTTATGGCATGCTGCCGTGTCACTAAACCTATTGTCTGTTTTGACAAGTATATTCTGCCCTGATCAATTAATCATGTAATACTTTCTGTGTTCACTGTGGAATACATAGTTTGTGTGTTCTGTACGGCACAACCTCTGTAGCATTCTTTCCTTCTTGTGTGAATTATGTTGATCATGTGTAAAAGCCAAAGTTGAAATCCATATTGATAAATTGAGTGCCACAATGGTTAAGAAGTTTGCTTAGTGTGTTAAGCACCCATTGCAGAGATATGTGTTCATATGAAAGATTAAAAGAGCACATTCCAGCAAGGCTGGCTGAACCTTTCCTATCTCTGATGTTTATAAACCTACCTGCATATATACTTGGTTTTGCAGCATAAGAGGTGCTATTATCAGCAATGTTCCTGTACCAGATAGGGGTTGCTATAAAAACGAACATGTCATTCGTATGATGCAGGTCTAGAAATTGGTTTGTTCAGATGGGGCGTTCTAAAACTTAGGCAATCCACTCCAAAGATGAGCATAAACTATTAGTCCAAGAGGCGAATAAAAGATTATGGAACCAAAGTGTTCATGCTTGTATCCTGGCTTTGCCAGCAGACGATACAGTGATCCTTGTCAAATCATATAATATCTCTTGCATTACTGTGCTGTCTTCTGGTAGGGTTGCCTTCTTGCATGCTGGTGGCATCGTTTAGCTCATTACGTGATCTTTCTTCTTATGTAGTCCATTTGAGTGGAAGGGGTGATAGACAGGAGAGAGCGGACCAGATGTTGTAGGCCTTGGGCAAGCATATTTTAAGGTCTGCTCATTTGACACAAAAATCGTTTTGCTTTTTGTATAAAAGTTAAAGGTTTTTTTGCACGTATATGATTGAAAATTTCACACGCCATTGTTTTGGAAGTATTTAAAGCTTAAAAGTACAAAAGACATACCTAGATAAAATCTGTTAAATTGCATCGATTGGTATGCTCATACTTTTATACTTCCCTTGATTATGGGGAGAATGAAGCTACAATCATTCCCATTTTACATAGCACCCTTCTGTAATATTTTGGTTTTAAAAATTGTCAGGTTTGGAAATGTGATTTGTGTACTTTGTAAGTCAGTTTTTATAAAATTAGATTGTTTTAGTACATGGTAAGAGCTAGAAAGGAAAGTGTTCAGATGCAGAAATTGCAGAGTTGGCACAAATCCCAGCTTCACCCCTTAAACAATGAGTGATCCTGGGCATCTCATTTAATCTTGTATTGCATAAACTCTCAGAATTGCCAGTCCCTAAACCTTTCAAAATTGTCAGCCCTTCAGAGTGATTTCCTTCTCAGGGTATGATCTTCATAAAAGCCTCACTCATGGTTTCACTGGCTATAGGGTTGCTTCCACTATAATAGTGAGCATTGATATACTGCACACCACAGGCACTTGTTCCTTTGTTCTCTAATGGCATCACTATTTGAAAACCATGTCCCACTTCTAATCTCAGTCTGTCTGGATACAGAAACCTTCCTGGTAGCTTCTAATCTGCATTCAATATCCATCCTATGCTATGTGTAGCTTTCTTCTTTCTTACAATTGGTCTACTCTATCCATGCTTGAGCACTTTTGAATTCTCTGAGGCAGCTAATGTGAGTTCTCTGCCTATTCCGGGTTAAATGTACCTTTTACATACAGTGCTGCATTAATACTACAGGCTGCATACCTTCCCTGACGCTATTGATAAAAACTATCCTGTTTTTATACTAGAAGAGAAGTAACCTCTTCGTAGATGGCTAATGTTGGCCTTCAAATGCTACTTGTGTATCATTCTGATTAGAGAACGAATGAAGAGGGTAAGGGGACTTAAAGGGAGTAAACATCCTTATTTTGAATGCTGTGAGGCGCCATATCAACCTATGGGTTATGATCACGGTGGGGGGGGTGGTGCCACCAGATATTCTTGATCACTTAATTCCTTTGGTTTGGTGGAGCGGGGCCCCAAAGATGTCCAGGCCAAGGGCCCCAAAAATGCATAGAATGGCCCTGGGAAGGAGGTCCCCGATTCTGGGGGCATAGAGAGAGAAGGCCTGTCTCCTCTTTCTTTCCTTCCAGCACTGGCAGAATTCAATTTTGCAGATGTGCTTGCGTTTGGTGGATCGTAGGCTTCCATAGACGCTGAGCTTGTCAGAAAGGTAGCATGGGACTCGAAAGAGACAGCTTTGTAGATGATGCAGCAGGTTTTGAAGGTGGTACTTTCAGCAGTACCCGTTGCAGTTTAATGCAGGTCCAGGTGCTGTAGTCAAATGTATGGAGTTGTGCTGAAGCATGTAGGACACTACTCAGAGGTGCCAGGGTGGTTGCTAGAAGGCCTTCCAGAAGGACATTTCCATTCATCCAGGTGGGTGTGGACCAAGGCTTGGACAGCAGATGTGAAGGTGTTTGGTGGGATGAAGGTCTTGATTTTCCATAGCATTGAAAGTTGGTAGCAAGCCATTTGAGTCTGTCAATGTAGAATGCAAGCAAATTGTCACATGTGGTCAGCTGGTTTATGAGGCCCTCAAGGTTAACAGCAGAGAGCCAGGTCTAGATGTCAAGGTGTTAGGTGTTGTTGTACAGAAGTAGCAATTCAGTCTTGGGGGGGGGTGAGATTCTTGGAAGCGCTGGACCATGCTGCATCAGGATATTATAGGTATGAAGGAGGTTGTTGGTGTCAATGTGTTAGAGTATTTGCATCACTACTGCTTTCTCAAGGACCTTACCTTGCCAGGTAAGGGGGGGGGGCGGGTGCTTCAGTTTACGGTCTTCAGTATGGAGGCAGGGAGGATGAATGCTAGGGTGGCAGTGAGGCCATGTTGAGAGTTGAAAGTTGTCCAGGTAGTGGTGGTTTGCGCATATTGGCCATCCAGTCCCCTTTGTGTTACTATTCTTTATTGCTTGTGTATTTTATACATCCATGTTTTCCTCTTTTGTATGCCTTTGTTATGCCTGATCCCCTTTACTGTTGATAATTTTAATATTGCATTTAATTTCAACTTTAAAAGGATTCTTTATTCAAACTAATTTCAATATTTTGGTGTGTTTTCTATTATGGGAACTACCTATGCTCTGCTAACTGTGCTTATGAAATGAAAATCATCCGTGAGGTTCTAAACTGGCAAACTGAAAAATGGCCACAATCTAGCTGAGCATATTGGAAATTGCCCAAAGCAATTGGTCATATTTGAAACTTGAAATAATATGGCAATGTGGCCTGAATTAAATTAGGGATTCAGAACACAGCTTTACGCAGGTTTATTCTATACGTTTTACCAAGTTGTTTAATCAACGTCATTTTCCCATCATTATTTAGATTTAAAATGTTAACATTTTTGTCCAAACATCTGTTTTATTTGTCTATCAAGACAATGCAACACAAGAATGCTCACTCTCACTGACTATTCTTTTCCTTCTAACTTTCACCCTATCTCATTCCTGCGCTTTTTATCTAAACTATTGGAACATGTTGTATATACACATGTCTCTTAGTTTGTCAATCAACATTCTCTTTTTCCTCCCTTTCAATCTGTGGTTCGTCCCCGTCATTCTACAGAGACCACTCTTCTGGTTGTCTCAGTGTTTGATCTATCTTCATGCTATGCTAAATGTTCCTCTCTCCTGGTACTCCTTGACCTCTCTGTGGCTTTTGATTCTGTCGATCTCTCTCATCTTTCTCATCTTGTTCTACGGGCCTCTGTTCTAAATTAGTTTAAATCCTATCTCTCTAACTGTACCATTTCTGTTTCTTGGGCTGGTCTGTTCTCCCTCTTTCTTATGGTGTGCCTACATGGTCTGTTCTCAGTCCTCTTCGATTCTCTCTACACTTCTTGTGATTGTAATTGTTCATTTATAACGTGATTTCTAAGCGCGGGAACGGAATTCAAACCTATGGAGTGCCTCATTGTCTATTATTTCTTCCTTTCGCTTTTCATACAATCTCTATGCAGACTATTCGCACATCTTTCTTTCCTCCTCGTCCTCCTCGGATCCTATCCACTCCTCTCTATCAGCATATCTTTTATCTATCAAATCTTGGATGTCTTTGCACCATCTACATGTTAATCCTTCAAAACTCAAGTCCTTTTCTTTCCTAGCATCTACCGGTGCTCCCCCCTCCATTCACCTGCCATCTCTTTTCCCCCTTCCTTACTCCCTATCTCTGCCTCAACCTGCAATCTTGGAGACATTTTTCAACTTCTCCCTCTCATTTTCATCCCATATTTCCTCTATCCCCCGCTCTTTCCGATTTCAACATCCATAAAGCAAAAGAGTGCCTGTTTGCTAATTGATTTTGCATTTCATATCCTATAGTTGTGCCGTTCTGACCTTTGTGATGCGCTTAGGTGTTAAGTGCATAAGTAAAATAAATAGAATGCAATACCTTGCGTTATGTTTAAAGATAAGCAAAACTAATCTCATGTTGCAAGCAGTCATTTTAAGGCATATTTAACATTGGCAGTTTGCTCAGTATGAAGTAATAACTAAGTATTTTGGAGGATAAGTTGCATAGATGTTTGTGTGCTTTTTTCATCAGCAATCTTCAGGATTTGACTCATAGTGGTTGCATGTGCTCTTAGGGAGAGCGTGTTGTGGAGAGGTTGTCAGCTGCTATTCCAAAGAAGTCAGATGCAATCTTGGCCACATTATTTGATCTAGGAAAAACAGCTTCTCATACCTGTGGAATATAGCACATATACCCAAAATGAAGCAGGAAATATAGCATATTAAACCTCTGTGACACCGAACGTACCAACCTGCCAATGACCCTGGTATCTTTCATTGTTTCTTGACTTTTTCACTGTGGAGCTCTCAGCTGAAACCACATCAAAGTCAGGGTCATTGTATGTGCCTATTGAAGAAACCTAATCTCCTCAGGGCCAGGAGACAACTGCACCCTAAGTCTTCTTAAACAGCTGGTTGTATGGCCTGAGCGGGCTCCTCTGGTTTGTGGTAGTCTTTTGTGATTCTAAGGGGTACGGCCTGGTGAACCCCTGGGGTGCCCCTAATTTAACACCAGTAATGAGACCAATGGCCAGCTGTTATTTCTATGAGAGGAGAGTGGCATAGCTATTATTACCCAATTTCATTGTATTCAGTTTGTTGACCTCTTAAGAATGAAGCGGTGAGTAAAATTCTCAGGGATTCAAACAGATAAAGTTTGGGTTGGCTCTGTGTCGGAGTCGAGCACTTTATTTATAAGTAATTTTCCCAGAGGAAGGCTTGTTTCATTACTTTGTAGAATGTAGGGTCAAGTCCTGAACGTACAAAAGAAGATGTTATCCTGAAGAATGGATATGAATAATTCTGCTCCAACACGCAAACTTCTAACACCTTCCAGATATCAAAGTACCGACCCGTTAGCAGCAGCACCAGGTTTTGTGTACCAGAGAGTCACCAAGCCTGGTACTCTCTCTCCCTGACCAGGTTCAACCAGATGAGTCAAAAGTGCTCTTGACGGGGAGACCACCAGGGGGCGTCGAGATGTGCTGAAGCATCTCTGTCAAGCTCTTCCCCAGGGCACCGAAAAAGGAGTCTGAGCCCCTCTTAGTTCCCCTGGAGAGGAGATTTGACCCCCTCAGGCTTTGTGCGGACCCCCCAGGCACTCCGTGAGTGCAATCCTGGTTGCTGGTGGAGCCGGGACAGCGGAGAGCGAGGCTCGCCTCACGGGCCGGGGACGCAGAGTGTGGCCCGCTTCCCGACGGCAGTTCCGCGGGGATGGAGGAGTCGTCCCGGTGGGGGAGGGGTTGCGGGCCTTCCCGCGTTCGCGATCTTCCGCGGCGGCTGCCCCCCCCTCAGAGCCGGGTGCCGAACGCTGGTGCTGCGGGCCCCTTCATTCCTCCGGGTCTGCTTCGGACCTCAGGTTGCGGCGCTCCGAGGGATCCAGCCCCCGTAGTCTGTCGGCAGCGGTGGCGGCGGGAGGAGCAGTTGCCTGAGCACTCGCTGGCTCGGCGGCGGGAGTGCCCTGTGGTCGTGGCCGCCTTGTCTGGGTCTGGGGCGAGTGGCAACGGTGGGCAGTCCTCGGCGGATGGTGCTGTGCTGGTGAGCCCCGGCCGACGCTGGAACCCGGCTGGAGGGCGCTTGTGGTCCGCTGGCGAGAAGGTTTGGCGGCGCCTCAGATCCCTCTCCTCCGGGGGGGGCCCCTTCCCCCGCTCTCTTGAAGGCTGGCTGAGGTGGAAGAGGGGGGCCGGTCCTTGTGAGGGGGCCCTACGGCAGGGCGTGGAGGGGTCTGGATGGATTTGGCCTCCCCGCGCCTCTGGGGAGTGAGTGCTGCCTGCGAGGGAGCGGGCTGCTGAGCCCTGCAAAGAGTTTTGCCGTTTTACCCCCCTTGGAGCAGTCACCTGGTGGAAGAGCTGGTGCGGTGCCTTGGCCCAATCGTCTGCGGCGTGGCTTGAGGATCTATTCGGGGTGTGAGCAGGGGGCTTGTGGGGCCTGTCGCGCCCTCCTGCTGTGCTGTGCGGGAGCGGTGCCGTGCAGCCGGAGGGCTCATCCCGGCCCGCGGCACTGAACGGAGAAGTGGCTAGCCGGGCCCACGCATCTTGGAGCCGGTTTGGAGAGCGTGGTGGCCGCTCTATGTGGAGGACTGAGGGGGGTGACCGGTCCTCCCTTTAAGAACTTGGTTGGGCTGGTGCTGTGGGGACGCTCTGAACCGGAGGAGCTACAGTTTCTGGACCCTGGGTGCTTTGGTGGAGCTGCTGAGGGTTTGCAGTGGTGAGACCGGTGCGGCCGGTCCGCGGGCCTCAGCCTAGTGTCTCTCAGGGGACTGCTGTTCTCTGGTGGGAGTGCCTTCTTGCTCCCTCCTGCATGGACTGGGTGTTGGCCTTGCAAAGATTCTGGAAAGTCGAGGTGGAGGAGGGGAAGGAGGCTGTCATGAAAGGCAGGGGCTCAGGCGGAAGCGTCGGAGGCCTTGTCGATGAGCCGCAACATGGCGGTCCTGCTGGAGGAGATAAGAGGGTTTCGAGCGGATGTCAACAGGCGTCTGGACTCCTTGGATAAGAAGGTGGACGATGTGGAAGATCGGGTTCAGGCGCTGGAGGCCAATCAGTCCTCGGCGGATCTTTTTGAGATACAATTTGACATGAGGTTGGCGGAGCTTGAGAGGCGGGAGGAGAGGGTCACTCTCAAGTTGGATGACTTAGAAAATAGAGAGCGTCGCTCCAACCTACGTTTTTTTGGTATGCCCGAGAGGGAGAGGGAGTCCCAGGCAGACATTGTGAAGGGAGTGAAGGCGATTGTGAGCAGTCTTTTTGATGGTGAGAATACCAGCGAGCCCACCATTGATAGAGCCCATAGGGCTGGGGGGCGTGTGGGTGAACCCCGTACGGTCCTTGTGAAATTCCATTACTTTGCTGAAAAAGTCAAGATCCTGGATTTAGCACGTAAAAAGGGTTCTATAGAATGGAATGGGGCCCAAATCAAGGTGTATCAAGACCTCTCGGCGCTTACCCTGGCTCGACGGCGCCTCTGCGGTCCACTGACGAAGTGGTTGCAGGCTAAGGGGGTTCGTTACAGATGGGGTCATCCCTTCTCCCTTGCCTTCGAGCTGGATGGTGATAAGTACTCCCTTTCTTCAGAGGCGGACATTCAACGTGTCACCCGTGAACTGTTGGGGGACCCCCCGTCGATGGTGGAGGGTGGGGGGGTGATCTGGGTGGGAACTGCCCTGGCCCATCTGGATTTGCGGGTCGGCGGTGAGTGCGGGGGCACAGGAAATTCAGAAAAGTGGCGCCCCCCTCTCCAGAGCAGCCTCCTCCATGATTTAACTATGTCTTTTGGGTTTTGGCTCCCGGAGGTGGTCCTGGCGGGCAAAGTGGTCGGCTTCACCAGGGGTGTGTCGGTTCCTTGCGTTGGTTGTTTAATTCTTTGTTCCCAGGGTTGGTTGAGGCTTATGGGAGGGGGGGTTGCTTCAGGGGCTGGTGCTTGGGGGGGGTTTATTGTTTGAAAGGGGGGCTCATAATGTCAGTTGCTTTAAGGTGTGGGTGGTGCCCTGGTGGGGGACGATTTCTGGTGGCCTGGTGTTGTGGCTGGGAGATGCCGCAGTCCGCCCAGGCGCTCAGGGGTAAGGGGATGGTGGGGGGTTTCAGGGTGTTAGGGGTGGGGTTAGGGTTGGCAGGGGAGGTTTGCAATTTGTTATTGTGGTTCTGGGATTGTTTTTAAGGTTCTCTTGGTCTCGGAGGGGTAGGGATTCTGGGGATCCCTTTTTGATTTCTTCAGGTGCAGGTGAGCGAGGAGGGCGGGTCTTCCAGATCGGTTGTTACCCAATTGGGATTGTATTATATGGCCAGGTTAATGGATGACTCTCTGCAGAAGTTGCTGGTGGGGTCCCTGAATGTGCGGGGGTTGAACTCCCCAACAAAACTGTCCTTGGTGGTGAGGGAACTTTCTAGGCTTCTCTACCTCTTTTTGTCGCTCCCATGCATAGTGCCGGACTCGTTCTTTGCCTCGTTGCACTCTCACGTTCTTCGTTTTATATGGAATGGGAGGAGGCCTAGGGTTGGGTTTCCTACCCTGACGCTCCCCAAGTCCCTGGGTGGTTTCGGCTTGCCGGACTTTAGAGGGTATTATAAGGCAGCTCAGTTACGGGTTTTGCTGGAACACTTGAGGGATGATCTGCGCACATATTGGACGTATGTGGAAGATGCTCAGGTCCATCCTAGAAAGGTTAGGGACTTCCTGTGGGCTCCCAAGAATTCTATTCCAGGGCTTGTTAAGTCCCATCCTACGCTCGCAGTGCTGTGGACGGTTTGGAAGCCCTCTAAGGACAATAGGCTTCTCTCCTCCTGGCCCTCTCCTTTGTCGTCTTTGTGGGGTCCTCCGGTTGATCTGGACAAGAAGGGGTTCCGAGAAACACAATCCTGGTCTGACCAGGGGTTGGAAGGGGCGGCGCAATTGTTCAGGGATGGGTCCTTCCTGGAGTATGATCAATTGGTGAACCTGTTCGAGGCTAAGCCCCCAACGGTTTTTGAGTATTTGAGGCTAAAGGGAATCCTAACTCAGACGCATTGGTGTGCCGACCTGTCGCGCCCCCTTACCCCGTTTGAGAGGCTTTTTGTGGAAGCCACAACTAGGAAGGGATCCCTTTCCAAGATATATAAAGTGCTTATCACTTCCAATCTGGTGGGTAGGCAGCCTTTCAAACGTATTTGGGAAGAGCGGTTGGGCTTTTCCTTGGATGATCAATTGTGGCAGTCTGTATTCAAGGCAGTGTCTTCGGGCGAGCTATATACAGCGGCGGCGGAGCATAATTTTAAGGTGTTACACTCCTAGCATTCTTCTCCAACGGCCCTCTCTAAGATGTTTAGGGAAGTTTCCCCTTGGTGTCCTAGGCAGTGTGCCAATAAAGGTACCTGGTTTCACATGTGGTGGGAATGCCCTGTTATTTGCCGCTATTGGACAGAGGTCCTTAGTTGGATAAAAGACATTCTGGGGACTTGCCCTTCCATGCATCCTTTGGAGGTTCTTCTGGGCACTCCTTTGCCTGATAAAGAGGTGGGTTCCTTCTCGAAGGCGATGGGGGCCATGCTGAGGGCGGGACGATTGGCTCTGGCTCAGAAGTGGAAAAGCCCTATAGCGCCTTCTAAGTCAGAGTGGTTCACTAAGCTTATTTTCATCTTTACATACGAGAAACTTGCTGCCATGGTCAATGATTCTATGCCCTCCTTTCTGCAGGAATGGACTGTGGTTATTCTGAATGCAGATTGTGAAGCCTTGAAATTGTGATTTGCATTGTGATTATTTGTATGGCCACTGGGGAGGGGAAATTGTGGCACTTTTGGATAACCCCGGGTCTTAGAAAATGTGGGGCCCCTGTTACCAGCTGGACCTTCTGTACTACTGTGTTTTTGTGTTTCGACCGCGCTCATTGCTCTTTGCACTGCTGTTTTTTGGAGGCCTCGACATCCTGTGGTGTGGGGGGGGGTGTGGGTGGGAGACGGGGGGGCGAATAGTTTCTTTTAGGTGGAATTGGTTTTGTTCCTGTTTTTGCTCCCCATGGGAGAATTCGTTTATCTCTTGTTGAAAATTTTCAATAAAAATAAAGTGGAAAAAAAAAAAGTGCTCTTGACCCCTGTTTTCAGGAATCCTTGCTTCATGTTCCCTGGAAGAGGCAAGAACATCTGACACTGAGCTCACTGGTAACTGAGAAAATCAGAGGACAGGGACTTCTAAAGACTCAGATGTACACAGAAGAACCAGCTAGAATGCAAGCATTCAAGACATGTAGGTACCCTGTGCCACTGAAGCTGGACCTCCATCAGAGTAAACAGCTTTCCAGGAACCTCAACTTCAGCTTCCTGTTTGTTCTCCAGCAATGCATCTTCTCCAGTAGATCCAACTCCTTCCATCTTGATTGATGATATTATGACAGCTCCACCTGCAGCGCCATCAGAGCCGGGAAGAATAGACGCATCCACTGCTTACCTCCGACCTCCTCTGAACCAGAGGGCTGACTGTCTGACATCCAGTCTCTATGTACCATCCATTCAGCTCCCATTTGAGAAGCCCCCTGGGGGATCTCAAAGAAAGCTCCTATAGTTAACATTGGCCCTATCTTTAGCAATGCATCCAATCTCCCCTATTTTCTCTATCACCCATCCTATCTCTCTTTCGAATTCTGGAAGGGAAAGTTCACAAAGGATCTCCTGGTCACCAATCCAGGCCTGCCCATCGCTGACACATATGTAAATGCTTATTCCAGGCAGACGTTCACTGACACCCTCTTTGTCATTCCCTCTCTGGATCTTTGGATTTCCCATATGGTCTCAGTGCTCTACCCTTTCTCTTCCAAACCCATTAATTGTGCTGTCCATTGGGAAGTACTCTTGGCATATCTCCCACCATCTAGGGCCATCATTAATGTCTACCTGAATGGCACTGTCTTGGCCCAGGGCTTGCAGCCCAACCTCCTTCTTCTTGATAGGCATCTTCCGTCTCTCATTAACTTCCTCCCTTCTCCTGCCACTCCTCCTTCTGCCACCCCTCTGCCACCACCGACGGGTGTACAACATTCCTGTACCCCTGCATGGAAGACCTTCAAAGGGGGCAATCAGCTCCACTTAGCTCTCCTCAACTCTTGCTCTGCCGTTTAACACTTCTCTGACATCTGCCACCCCCTCGAAGACCTTGACCTCGATGTCTTAGCTCTCACCAATATGTGGTCCACAGCAAGCACTGTCATGAGTTATGACACTCTCCTCCTGCCAGCAGCACTACAGGATCCCCTCAAAACCCAGGCCTAACTGGTCTGGGGGAGGAGTGGCCCTGTTCTTCCCTGAATGGGTCTCTGCTACTATCATAGCCACTCAGTTTTACTCCTCCTTGGAATGCCTCATCTGCAGGCTTGGTGTCTCTTCTATCCTCTTGGGGACTCTCTCCACCATCTACAGGCCCCCTGGTCCGGTCTTCCTCTTCCTCTCAGAATGGTCTGACCTCTCCTCTTCTCTCCTGGAATCCACTTCCAAGCGCCTCCTCCTCTGAGACTTCAATATTCACCTTGACTCCCCTGATGCGGCCTCTGGACTCTCCTGCAACCTCTGTAACTCTCTTTCCCTCTCCATTATTCCCTCCGGTCCGACACACTAAGCTGGACACACCCTGGATGCTCGCATCTCAGCAGACATCCCCATCTCCAACCCTCTTAATACACTTCTCTCCTGCTCTGATCATGCTCTCCTGTCGTCTCATCTGGACCTCCTGAGTCCCCCGGTTAATCCCTTACCCAAACTGCCAGCCTCCTTCTCCGTCATTCGACCAATAAAACGAGTGTCTGTTGCTGCTTTTGCCACCACCTTCATTCTCCCTCCCACTCCTGCCACAGACTCTCACACTGATACAGCACTTACTAACCTTCAACTCCCCATCTCCAACACTCTGGACATCCTTGCCCCTGTCATGAGGTTCTGCATGAAGCCTGCCTGCAAGCGCAACACCTGGTATGACTCTGACCTAGCCTCTCTGAAACGCAAGTGCAGAGCTACTGAGTGGACGTGGCAGGCTTCAAGCACATCGTCTGGTAGACTGCCCTACAATACAGACTATCCAGCTGCTCGAAGAAGAAGACCTATTTCCAAGCCTGCATCTGTGGGGCCACTAACAAAATGGGTGAACTGTTCAAAATCTGCAAGGAACTTGCCAATCCTACTGCAGTCTCCATTTCTCCACACTGCCTTCCATGACCCTCTGCACTGGCCTTTGACTTTATTACTAAATCTTAGGAGATCCTGTACTCACTCTCCTCGGCACCCCTTCCCTCTCCCTCACCCGCTCTCAGGCCTCCCTTAGCCCCCTCTCCCCTACCTTCATACGACGCTCCTCCTCCTCTCCCATATCACCAGATGAGGTTTCTAGACAAGTCAGCTGTATGAAAGTCTCATCCAAACAGGTTCTCCAGTGCTACTCCAGAACTATCACGGACAACATTGCCTCCCTTGCTCCAGCCTTGGCTGATTTCTGCAATCAATCTTTTGCCACTGGCTCCTTCCTGCTACTTCTCAAGCACTCCCTTATGCACACTCTCCTCATAAAAGCCTTCTGCCGGCTCCTCCTGTCCGGCTAACTACCGCCCTCCATTATCCCCTTCCTAGGCAAACTCTTGGAGAAACAAGCCATCTCCCAGTTTATCCACCACAGTGAATCTGTTGGTTTTCTCAATGACCACCAGTCTGGCTTCAGAGCAGGCAGAGGCACGAAAAATGTACTCCTGAACACCCTATATTCGATTCCAACTCTCCTTCCGTTCTCATCCTTCTTGACCTTTCCCCTGCCTCTGATACGGTCAATCATGCCACCCTTATAAATTGGCTCTGTGATACCGTTGGCATCATGGACTTAGCTCTGCACTGATTGATCTCCTTCCTCTCTGATCGCCCTTCGCAGGTTCAGCTGGGCCCTTTTCTCTCCTCTATGACACTCTCCACCTTTGTTGTCCCTCAGGGCTCTATGCTCTCGCTTGGCTCTTTAACATCTACCTTGCCTCTCAAGCCCATTTTATCTCAGCCTTCTCTCCTAATTTCCAGCATATGCAGACAACACCCAGTTCGAATCAAAAAATCACCAGTTGCCACTGAAAGAGAAGTACCATCTTAATTGCAGAGAACACGCAGAGCACAACTTCCTACTGTCTGATTTAGCTTTATTCAGAGAAGAGGAACTGAAACAGTGTCAGCAAACCTCAAAGAGGACCATATTATCACACTGAGTGCAACTCAATAAGCAGTACTGATGCTCTTGGATATATGCCACAAATATCTGCTAGAAATACTTGAGGTAAGTGGATATGGTCAGGAAAGAGACTGGATACAGTCCGTCCACCACACAAGATGTAATAGGATCAGTAGTGAGACGTGATAGCAAGATGTAAGGGGGTTAAAGACCTGTGTGCGGCCTACTTGGAGTCTGAAATGCGAACTCAAGTTTTTCTGACCAGAGGGTTCCCTCATATATGTCAAAGTTTCTAGTGGTAATGAACAGCATTTAGATGACATATACCTTTCAGATGTGGGATCATTCTTCCATTTAACATTGAAGTGGCCAAATGGCATGTCTGAATTAAGCGATAACTTGGTTCCCATGGTGAGAACAAATGTTAGTGTCACAATACAATTTGTATTCCTTTTGCTCAGAGTTTTGGAGGCTGAGTATTAAATGGCTAAAACCCCTTTTGACTTCATTTAGTATTTAAAGGACCATGATGCCCCACTGTGTACAAAGAGTACAGAGATTCAGGCAATTGTTTCTGTGGTTTCAAATTATATGCAGGGTGCTTTTTAGATCATGGAAAGCGTTGTTAGGCATAGGCAAGACAAAATAACAGAAAAGTGGTCCAGCACTGTGAGTAGGTGGGTGATTTCATACTTAAAAAACACAATTATTATTATATGCTCTTCGCCAAATTAGCAACTGTAGCAACTGTAGGTTTTATTTATAAATAATTTTAATATGAATATGAGGAACTAGATGAATTTTGAACTTGATTGTTTTTCTGAATCTTTGTTTTTATTTGAAATTATTATCATGTTATCAATGCTGCATTGGATTTTGTGGTTTTTATGCATGCTCCATTATAGGTAATCTTTTTTATATTCAAACAACTTGAAGCTATGAAAGCAAATTTGACTTTGAATCGCACAATGCTGTGCAGAGTTTCTAAGGGGTCCACATTCTACTTATGTTTTTCAATATATATGTGTATATATAATAGAGGGCGGCGGTTGCGACCTATAGTTAAGGTGAGTTGGAGACACATAGAAACCCCTCAAAATTCTATTGTTAATAACGTTTGATTCGAGAAACGGATTCGGCCGAAATTTCAAAAGTGATTAAAAGGGCCCAGACTGCAAAGTTTCATAAAGATTTGTTAAAAAAGAAAAAAGATATTAAGCGCTAAAAAAAAAAAAAATATTTAAAAAGTGCAGCCTACTTCCCTTTCATTTTCCCATAGACAAACAAGGTCAATTTTTGCCAAAGTGCACAGGCCAAACTGCTGTACGGATTTGGACCAGGTCTGAAACAACTTGGGCACGAAGCGTTGACTCGCAATCCATGCATGGTTTGGGGTTATTCCATGCTTTCGTTATTTTAAATTTGATGGAGAAGGGGGTTCCTCTTTCCCCAAAAATAATAGTTATATCTCCCACGATGCATTGCAGGATCAAGGTTTTCAGAAAGTAAACAACCGCCATCTTGCTTTTCTCTTGATGCAAGAGATAATCGCCTATAGCCGAGGTTATGGGAAAATGAAACAGAATAAAAAGCTATATGCAGGTCAAAAAACATGCAATTGCCATCAGGGTAGAGGTGGGAGGATGGCTATAGGGTACTGAGTGAAATGTGGGAGCTGGAGGGGGTACAGGGACCGAGTTTGCAGCACAAAGCTTTCCATAGCCTTGGCTATATCTGCGAATAGCTGACATTCATAGCAAACTGCGTCACAGAAGCGGTGTGATGAGGCCCATTGTCTAATACATGCTTCTATATGATGATATGCACTAGTGTGAGTGTGTAATTGAAATTGTTGGTCAGGGCACAGATAGCCCTTTAAAAATATTTTCAAATTGTTATATGTACCGACCAGCTATTACTATAAATTCTTATGAGATACATTTTCATATGACTGCTGATGACAACCCAATTCTCCTCTGAGTTCATGGAGATATGTGTGTTACACAGATATGATTTGACAACTGTTGGAAGGCAACTAACGGTGTCATGAACCATAATAGACTGAGGCTTATTCCACTAAAAACTGAAATCCTACTTTTCTTCTTCTCCACTTTCATGGAAAACAAACCTATGGCCACTGGTATTGGATCTGGGCCTTTCTCCAGTATGGCAAGGTTTGTTTTTTTATTAACTCTGAATGAAGGCTGAGGAGGCTGCTTGGCTTTTTTCACTTTCCCCAATCGAGACACTGTGAACAAGACATGTAATTCATCTGGACTCTACTATAGCAATTTGATTATCTTATATCCACCAAAACTTCAGAGCACTCAACTACTACATGTTCAAAATGTGAAAACGTGCGTACTCGTGAACACTTGGACTACCGAGCCCTCACTGCATCTGATTGCAGGTAGCCACTTTAGCTGTGTGTACCTAGCGGCATAGGTGTCATTAACATCCATTGCACAAGTATTTTCTGTGTCTTTTCTTTCAAGTCTTTTCCCGGGTTGGGAATACCACTTTTGTGATTTATGAAGGCTCAGCGATACTATTGTAAATCAGAGAAGTGACAGACTTTTCAGACATACTTGCAGCAACACCGGTCCACATGCAGACCCTACAACAATATTTTGGATCAGCTTTTCCAGCTAGAAAGCATAACAGCTCCCCATCCAATCCTTCCACCCACCTCCGAATGGTGGTGCTGGAAACTGGAGGAGAGAATGTTGGCGTTCCAGGTTGCTGTTCCCCTGAGCTCAGAATCCGAGCTAAAATGTTTGCTAGGTTTTTCAAGTATCTACCTGCTCAACAGATGTGAAATGCACTGGAGTTTCTTCTTTTTGTCCCTAGTATTTGTCATAGCTGTCATGCTTTGGGACACATTACTAATCGAATATGGGTGATTGGTCACTGGTTGATTGTTTGAAGCACTTGTGTATAGGAGAGTTACAAATGCCATATCGTATCATATCATATCACCAGAAAGTCCAAGTTTTAAACTTACTATAACAATTGATTTTCCTATGTGAGGCAGGCATGTATCAAGAAAACACAATCTCAAAGGTATTCGTTTTAAAACCTTTATTTACTAAGGCACCTGAGGTGGTGGAATGCCTGACTTGCCCTGACTCTAAAGGGATGGTTCCCTTAACTGATGTTTCTAATGGCTGTCATCTAATAGTCCAAAATAAATGTCTGTGTCTAAACCTATGCTTGCCCTCATGCTGTACAAAGTGTGATAGGAAGTCTTTTGAAAAGGAAAAATAGTTGTAGAGGAGGAGCTGTGTATATCTGCAGGAGATCCTGCCCTCCTACCTCCCCTGTATTGGAGACATGAGATTGTGCTTTTCCTATGTAAGGAACTCATGGTGGCAACAGTAAAGACAGACACAAGTGATCAAAGTTGAAGGGTGTTTATTAAACTGCCTAGGTAGGTTTGAAAAATGCCTAATCTAAATCTAAGATGGGAGCAAGCTTCGACAATCAAACAATAATGTTGCCCTCAGTTCTGTTTTAACTCCTCCTCTTGCAGCAGAGATGCCCATAGATATGGGCATGACAGTACTCAACCTTGATGGAGCGGAAGCTGTAATAGCATGGGAGATTCTACTGAGGGGTAGGATGGGAGGGGGATGAGGAACACGTTGGAGGAACATCCAGTCGAAAGAACGTTACCAGGGGTAAGTAACTTGTTCTTCGAATTGGATTGTGTCCTCCAACCTATTCCTTATCTTTGACAGACTCCCAAAGCAGTACTAAAATTTGGAGGAGGGAGTAGAATTACATATTATGCATTTTCATGGGCAGAGCAGAGAACAGCCCTGCCAAAAACCCCATCCTGGCCATGGGAAGAATCCAGAGAGTAATGTTTTGTAAACGTGTGGATCGAAGACCATGTTGCCGCGCCACAGATGTTTCTAATAGGAACACCCCTTTGAAGGGCTGTAGATGTAGCCATGCCCCTGGTGGAATAAGCCTGCAAACCTTCAGAAAGGTCTTTCCCTGCCAGCCTGCAGCACTCAGAAATTGCCAGAATTGTCCATCTAGATAAGGTCTGTTTGGTAACAGCCTGACCTAGATTGTGTCCTGTATACCCTATGAATAGCTGATCATCAAACCGTATATTGGATGTTCTCGAAATGTAAAAGCTTAGTGCCCTTCTAGGATCGAACCTATGAAGTCTTTCTTCCTACTTACCAGGGTGAAGTGAAGGGTAGAAGGAAGGCAGGACAATTGTCTGGTTCAAATGAAAATCCAAAATGATTTTCTGCAGATATTATGGTTTGACGTTCAAGACAATTTTGTCCTTATGGAAGACTGTAAAGGGTGGCTTTACTGGCAGTGCCTGCAACTCGCTCACTCTGCGGCTGATGTGAAATCAGCCAATAACATGGTTTTAAAGGTTAATAACCTTAGAGGACATGTGTGCAGGGGTTCAAAGGGTGCACACATTACAAACTTTAAAACTAGATTTAGGTCCCAAACCAGAACCTGGAAAGGCAATGGAGGGTACACATTAGTGAGTCCTTTGAGGAATTGAGTCATCAGTGGGATTGTGAAATAAGAGCATTCCTCTGATGAGCACTCAAAAATGGACTGTGCCACCAGATAGACTTTAATGGTACCAATCTGGAGCCCCATATTGGCTAAGGATAGAAGGAAGGACAATACGTCCGGTGTTTTATACAGAAAAGGGTCTACATTCTTTTCCTTGCACCAGTTGCAAAACTTGTTCCAACAGCAACGGTACAAAGATTTTGTTGCTTGTCTTCTAACCCGAAAGCGACATCTCCATCATGTCATCCTGGAGGTCCCAATCCTTGTATCTCAACCTTTCAGAAGCCAAGCATGAAGGTTGAGGGTTTTGACCTGTGGATGGAGAACCTGACCCTCCTCTCGTGAGAAAAGGTCCTCTCTTTATGGAAGATGTATCAGAGGACAGATGGACATGTCTAGAACGTACGGGTACCACGTCTTCCTGGCCCAATCTGGAGCAATTAGGATCATGTGTTTCCCAAACCTTCTCAACCTCCTGATTACATGAGGAATGAGGGGGACCGGAGGAAACGCGTACAGGAGTGGAAATTCCCAGTCCACCACGACCGCGTCTCCTAGAACTCCTCTTGGAGGAAATTCCCTGGACCAGTACCGTTCGCACTTCCTGTTGACACTGGTCGCGGACAGATCCACTTGAGGGGTTCCCCAAATGGTGAAGATCTCTTGAAGGACTTCCTGAGCTAGTTCCCACTCGTGGGAGACTGTGCACTGCCTGCTCAGAGCGTCCGCCACCGTGTTCTCCTCTCCGGCTACGTGAACTGCCGATAGGGAGATTCCTTATTGAATTGCCCAGTACCAGAACTGCATTGCCTCTCTGCACAGTGGTAGTGACCCTACGCGTCCTCTCTTGTTGAGGTAGTAAATGGCCACTGTATTGTCTGTCATTATTACAACATTCTTTCCCCATACAGAGGGCAGAAAGGCCTTCAGCACTAGTCTGATTGCCCTCAGCTCCAAAAGATTGATGTGTAGTTTGGACTCCGATGGAGTGAGGCATCCGTCACTACTGTAATAATAATTTTGTGGTGCAAAATACCTAAATTGACTATTATTATTTATGGAGCAACTCTGTAGTCAAGCTTTTTTTTTAAATAACAGCATGATAAATTAACATAGACTCTGAAGCGCATTACAGAGCTGCAGATAAGACACAGTGGCCCTCATTACATGTCAGACGGTGGACAATGGTGCAATTAGCACCATGGTCCATGCCGGATTCCGCCATGGTGGATGGCGGAATTACCGCCCCATTCCAAGGTGAGTGGGGCGGTAATTCCCCATTCACCATTTGCCCTTCCCCATTCCCATGTTTGCCCCATAGGGCATAATGGGGATGGGGAAGGCGCTAATTATGGCACCGTAAATTACGGTGCCGTAATTAGCACCAAGGTCGCTTAGCGCCTTGGACTTTAACGCCTGCAAAAAGCAGGCGTTAAAGTATGAATCAGGCGATAAGGGTTAACGGCGCCAACGGCGCCGTTAAACCCTTAATGCCTGACTTGTAATGAGGGCCAGTGTGATTAATTGATCTGCCCAGGATCACACACTTTGGTTAAGTGGTGAAACCGGGATGTGGACATTGTAAGCAGCTGAGCACATCTTCACTGGTTTAGTTGATATTGATATTTATTCAGGTTTCCCTTTGCATTTCATGTGCTTAAATAATACTTTATTGAAAGCAATTCCTTGGAAGCAAGGCACATTACATAAGAAATGACCCTTTCATAATTAACTTTACACTATATACAGAAATACAGAAATATATTGAGCAATAGGAGGATGGCTTTAGTTTTTTTCTCCCCATCCTGCATGCAAAGTCACAATAGCATCATGCAGATTAATGTAAGCCTAACTAATCCCCCTTGGGTAAAGCCATAGTCATTATTTCATAAAGTCTGTAGCATTTCCTCCCTTCTAACTGCTTATCACTCCCTCCCATGCACATTTCTAAAGGGACACAAGTCCCTGCTAATATCCCCCCTCCCTCCCATCAGTGCCTAAGGGCTCACATTAGCTCACAGAGCTCCTTGGGACATTGTCCTGGTAGCGGGACACCTCTCTACCAAAGGGGTGTCCTGCTGCCAGGACAATGCGCGTGCTGAGCAGGAATGGCTCAGCACACATTGTCCTCCCAGTGGGACACCTTTGCCGTTGGGCACCCTCATTGAGGTGCCAAAGAGGAGAGGTTGTCCAGTGACAAAAGTCCCAGTTATGCTCTCAAAAGAGCCTGTGGGGGGCAGCTTGCCCCCCTGACCTCCACTTGGTACGCCACTGCATAGCACATTATATTACTGTCGGTACAGAGCGTTGACCCATGCACTGTACTCAAAGTTTTTTTCTTTATCGTCACCTAGCTAAGTGACCTGTTGCTTTTCAGGAAATGCTAGAGTTCACCGTCGGTTAGCGGTGAACTCTAGTGTTTTCCTAGGGTGCAGCTAGGCGACTTGGGGTGGGAAGTAGACATGTGTGTGTTTAGTCTAGGGTTGGAGTATAAATAGTGTGGAGTTTGGAAAAGAAGAAGCATGAAAGTAATGACGCTGTTTTACAACTATTATTTTGAACATCTCCTTTCATCAGAGGTCAGCTGCCAGCGCCATCCCCTCTAAACTCTGCCTCCTTGGAACTCTGCCCCCTCGGAACTCTGCCCCACCTCCAAACTTCGCCACCACCCCAGCCCTTGTGAGATCCACCAGCAAATGTTTCCCATTTCCACCATTGGGATAATCTGTAGAAGAGTTTGCACTTTGAATTTTTGGAAGTTGCGGAATCGTTCAGCCTCTTCGGGTCCAGCACTAGCCAATAAATCCTATTCCGCTTCGAAACGATGAGGGTGATGGAGTAAATGCCTTTCCCCTGGTTGTTTCGGAGTACTCGTTACACAGCATTCTTCCACCATTGCCCCTGGATCCCTGCTGCTAATCCCAGATGTTTCGCATGATTTCTTTTTGAATTGTATTATAATGCAGCCAAAACACAGGCTTTTTACACAATACTTCAAACATCTATTGCATGTAAAAATCTTGAATAGGACAAGTACAATCTGGCAAAGCAACAGATGGAATTTCGCCAATATATTAGCTTTTATACAAATACACTTCTAACATCTAAAACACATTAAACTCCCTATGTAAGGCAAGTAGCATTGGGAAAACTGTGCAGGAGGGATTCATGTTAAAGTACAAATAACAGAGACACCAAATGAAGCAAAGCAAGCGCAATTATCGGTGCCATGCTTATCCTATCCTGGGACATGTGTTTAAGGTCAAATTTCCCTAAATGTTTGACCATTCGCTTCCCCTTTTAGAATCCATTAGATAGATAACCAATAGTCGGTAAGATGATAAATAAGTGGAATGTGGTAACCTTTAAGATATAGGCCCCATAATATATCTGTCTTTAACGTTAATAAGGCCTCAGTCCGCAACGCTAATAGTGCTTTACGTTTAAGTGTGTTTAAAGCGCTGCAGGTTTGTTCTTCCCCTAGTTATGGTAGATCTGGCTCCAATGATGTCCAGAGTGTCGACACTCCTATATCTGGGAATATAAGAGTTAGGGAATGCCCTTAAGTACAATGCTGTAATAGTAGGCACAGCACAAGAGCCAATAAAGTCTCTGTCACTTGACCTGGTGGCTATGTTGGTCCAGTTGTGTTCTCTATCTAGTTCCTTTATTGCCTTTTTCAGTATCCTTTTATATTGTGGCCTAGCAATATTTGCTGAATTAAATTGAAGCCGTTGTTCTCAAGTGCAGCCTTCTTTCAACTTGTCTGTAGAACTAACATTCTTGGCATAACTTCTCAATTTGGTAGATTCTTTGTACAGCTAGCTTAATAATGGATTGTTATCAGCATTTCTTAGTTTCCAATAATACATGACTTCATTTAACAGCTTAAGTGACATCTCCGGGCAAATGCTCAGTTACTCAATAGAAACTCTACGGGACGTCTTACAGGAAGGTTCAAGATGGACTTGATACAAAAGACCTCAAGTTGAGGGAATTCTTGATCTCTCTTTCTGCCCCAGGTTTCGACACCATACATACGTTTAGGTACAATCTTGGTCTTGTAGATGGTGATTAATGACGACAATAAAAAGTCAACATGCTTGGCTGCAGATCGTTTCATTGCTCCAACCTGTTTGCGTGTCTCCACCTCTACTTTTTCCATATGTGAGTCCCACTTAAGATGTTGGTCAAAGGTAACTCCCAAATAATCATACTTAGAGATGCGGTCTATGGTCGATCCATTTAAGGTCCATTTAAAATGAGAGAATCTTCTGCCTAGGACAAATGTCCTCACCTTTGCCTTTACTATGTTGATGAGATTCAGGGGTCAAGTCCCTAAAAACAAAAAAAGTGGGGGACTCATTAATATACCAATTGAATGTGGCATCACCAGAAATTAGCATATCAGGTTGCCATCTGAAAAAAGTGGGAGGACTGCTGAAAAAAGTGGGGGACTCCATCCACCCGCAAAATTCCCTCGACTTGAGCACTGATCTGATATATGCTTTAGCATTATTCAAAAGTAGATTTATTGGAATTTGAAGTCCCCTCGGCGTAAGATTTTGCAGCAACAAATCGTCTGCATATCTGAGCCATGTGATCTGTGCAGTGCCAAGTTAGGGCGGATGAGATTGTTGTAAAGCAAGATGAAGTGACATGTCTGCAATATATAGATTAGACAATAGCGTGGCCATGATGCCCCCTGTTTAAACCCGCTGAAAGCAGGGAGTGGGTCAGTCAGATTTCTGCATGCTTCCAGATGGGAAGGGAGCTTTTGTTTAAGCCTGGTCAAGCACGGAAAATTGGTCCAAGCCCCAGCTCGATAGTCAGCGTGCTGTTTGAGCCTGCCTGTCGGATCTTCCGGACTCTAGTCTCCTACTTCATTATCTAGCTTGACCGCTCGGTGCACCTTATATTCCAGTGAGTTACCAGACAAATAGCATCCCTCAAAGGGAATTTCCAGAAAGGCTGTCTTCTGATGCATATCTTGCATCAATCTCTAAGAGTCTAGGATGTAAATGACATCTCCCGGTTGCTGTGCCCCCCATGGCGATTCTTGATGCTTTTACTCCATTAAATGCCGGGTCTGATAGATGTACTACTTGAGGCTGCATGTTCACCAGGACAGGGGCACATTTCAAAACTTCCTCTAGGCCCTTCTAAAGCTATGCAAATCCCCAAGTGTTGTTTCCGTAAAAGAGGGTTCAGAAGCGCTGTCCTTAAGGTTAAGAAAGGTCCCGAATAAGGCTTCTTCGTTGCAGAGTCTGCTTTTTTGTCAATCCAATCTTGGACAGTTTCTTCCCGAGCCATTGATGCACAGCCCACCAGGCCTAGGAGGAGGTCCTCAATCCGCAGTGGCAGTGGAAGACCATTACCTCCCCCTTTGAGAAGATTTAGTCAGAAACCTGAAGAGACTGATTTTATCTGATGTCTTCCATTCTTTAAGAATCTCTTCTCTTATCCCAGGTAATAAAGGAAGCTCCTTTTTGCAGCCCTTTTGAATTGTTTTGAAGGAGGGCATGTAAGAATTGGGGGAGGCACTTTGAGAGGTTATAAGGTAAGTTTATTTCAACGGGGCCCCCGTACCCATCCACTCAACATCGCCTCCAACGGTTCAATGGCTCACGCGAACCAAGCTCTGGAAGAATACAAGGAGAATGGTTTGCGTGCCCAAACATTCCAAATACATATCTCTACACACCTTCCTCCTTAAAGAAAACAAAAATCATTTCCAAAAAAATTAATGAAACTAAAATTAACATCACTACTATCAACGTAGAATAGAAAATAACCACATATGGTAAAATTTTAAATTAAATTTAACTCCTACACTTGTATCATGATGATACAATTAACCTTTGTCAACACCAAAAGATTAACAATTAAAACACAGATGACACATTCTTTCATTATGATGTATTGTCTTTCATCCACACTGGTTTAGACCTGGATCTCTGATAACTACCGGAACTGTCCTCAGCACCTCCACCTTGACCAATTTCACCCCCACCTTGGACACTTCCACCCTCTTCATCCCTTTTCCCTTTGCTGTCGTTACATTCACTTGTTTCCACTCTCCTATCCATGCCATATGCTTTTGCAATTTTTCCTTTAGACCAGACTTCTCCTCCTTCTAATATAACCACACTCTTCCTTACTGCAGAAATTCTCTTTGGCCCCATAAATTTGCTGTCCAAACATTTGTTCACTAATCTGGGATTCTTTATATACACCATATCTCCTACCTTCCACTCACGCTCCTTCACTTTCTAACGAGCATCAAAACTCAATTTATTTCTCTCCTGGCTCTCCCTGATACATTTCATTATCTGTTCTCTATCCACTTGAACTACTCTTGCTACTCCCAACCACCCTAGACACAATTTATTTCCTGCTTCCGTTCCCTTGAGAGAAACAAATGGTGATATCTTTGTCACTGAATGCGGAGTAGTGAGATCATTCCACGTCATTATCTTTAACATCTGCCTCCATGGCTGCTTCACCCTCATAGCTAATTACGACCCTTCTTTCGAAAAACGGTTGACTCTCTCCACTAGGCCATTAGCCCTTAGGTGATATAACGCAGTTCTAATATGTCTAATGCCATAAATGCTGAGAAATGTCTTCATTGCCAATCAGACAAACTGAACCCCATTATCCTAACAGGTTCAGTGAGCACTCCCTCTCTAAAGAAAATTTTCTCTAGAAACACAATAAGTTCCCTAGCTGTGACCTCTCTTACCGCTTCCCATTCAACCCATTTCGTGTGAAAATCCACCAGCACAAATAAAAACCTCAATCCATCTCCCAAACCCATAATGGGTCCCATAATATCCACAGCAACTTTAGACCACGGCTGCTCTGGCACTGTGTTAGAAACTAAAGGAGTTTCCCTTGTCACTTTAGTTTTGTCACTCATTTGACACTCCATGCAGTCCTTCACCCACCTTTCTGCCATCTTGTCTATGCGCGGCCACCAGAAATTCTGGCGTAGTTTTCTCTTCATCGCTCCTTCCCCTGGGTGACCCTCATGAGCCAGTTCCAAAAGAGTCTGCCTGATTGACACCGGAGGTACAACACATCGTCCTCTCCTCAGTCTGCCCTCATGTATGTTCAACTCCTCCTTGACTTCCCACCATATGTCAAAACTCCTATCCAAACTATTCTTGTGGGGCCACCCCTTCACCGTCCATTCTTTGATCAACTTGAGCTCTTCATCAGAATCTTCCCCCTGCAACCACTTCTCTTGAGCAACTGCCTCATTAACTTCAGCTACCACAGATTCTTCCATTGTCTCATCCTCCACCATCTCAGTTTCACTTAAAGGCATCCTCGATAGGCAATCTTCCACAACATTTTTCTTCCCAGGCAAAAAACTTAGGTCAAAATTATACCCTTGAAGACCTAAGCCCCACCTGCTTATCCTTGGCGAACCCAGAGCCCTCCTTCCACTCTCAAACAACTGCATTAATGGCTTATGATCAGAGCAAATTACAAATCGCCTGCCCCACAAGAAAAATGTAAAGTGCATAACAGCCCAGAACATGGCCAATGTCTCTCTCTCGATCACTGCATATTTGGACTCCGCCCCCCTCAACGCTCTTGAAGCAAAGGCAATAACTCTCTCCTTATTCTCCTTATCCAATTGTACCAACGTGGCTCCCAACCCCATCAGACTAGCATCCACAATCAGAACTGTTTTGTCCAAGGAATGAAACCTCCCAATAGACGGTGCTTTACTGATTGCTTCCTTGATACTTTCAAATGCCCTACCACACTCTGGAGACCACTCAAACCTCAACCGTTTTTTAAGTATCATACTTATGGGAACAGACACTATAGCAAAATCTTTCACAAATCTATGGTAATATTCCGCAAGGCCTAAAAAGGACCTCACTTGGTCTTTGTCAGTCGGCACAGGGGCTTTTTCCACAGCCTCCACCAAACACCTTTTCAGTCTCACACCCAGTTCATCTATCTCATGTCCCAGATACTCCACCTTCCCCACCGCAATCTTACACTTGTCCCTTCTCACAGTCATACCAGCTTTTGACAATCTTCCAAACACTTGCCTCAAAACCTCATCATGTTCAGACTTAGAAATCGCAAACACAAGCATATCATCCTGGAAAGCCACAATGTTCTTCACACCCTCCATAACTTTGACCATCACCCTCTGAAACACGGCCGCTGCCGAGGCAAGGCCGAATGGCATTCTCCGATACTTGAAAGTTCCAAAAATTGTAATAAACGCCGTCAAATGCTGGCACTTTTCCTTCAAGGGAATCTGATTATAAGCCTGAGAAAGGTCAATCACAGAGAATACTCTGGCCTTATCGAGAGTCGATAACTTGTCACTGATTATCGGCAAAGGGTGCCTGTCCACAAGAATGTTCCTGTTGATGTCCCTCATATCTACACAAAGTCTTATATCACCATTTGCCTTGGCTGCTACGACAACTGGTGATAGCCATTCTGAACTCTCACTTTCTTCAATAATCCCTTTCTGCAATAAGGACTCAATCTCAGTCTTTAGTCTCTCTCTCAGGTTATGAGATATCGGCCTCACTTTATGCACTTTGGGGACTGCTCCTGTCCTCAAGCGAATCTCATGCTCAAAATCTTTAACCATCCCCAATTCTTCCTTAAAAACTGTCGGGAACTCTTCTTCCCATTTGTCACGAATCTCAGCTACTGAAACTGGCTCTTCGGCACTTGCTTGTAATCTGATTCCAAGTTTGCGCTGTTCCTCCCAGCCTAACAAAGACGAGCCCTCCTGTGTGACATATACCTCTGAATCACAACTCCTGCCTTTATACTTAATCACTGCTTGGAATTTGCCCAATACGTCTATCTTGACATTGCCATAGGCATATGGCTCTATGCTGTGCTCCTTCAGTTCGCCCACACTTCTTCGCAAACAAACTTTATATGTCTTCCTTGAAATCAGAGTCCATGGAGAGCAACTATCCACTTTCAAAGCCACCACCCTTCCGTTCATCATAAATACATTGGTCGGTGCACTATGTTTGCCGGACACTTCCGAGACCAGCAGCACATGTTTGGCCTGAGGTAGCTGAACAACATCCGCGTTTTCCTCCTGCTCCGAGATCCTTGCACCTGACCCAATGTATTGCACTTGCCCTGATTCTCTACACACTCTGGCGAAATGCCCTTTCTTCTTGCACTTCAAGTAGAAAATGTTCTTTGCAGGACAAAAAGCTCTTGTAGAGATATGGCGATTGCTGCCACATTTGTAGCACTTGACTTCTTTACTCAAATTCATTTTCTTGAATGCTCTCACAGCCGCTACCTCACCCTCTGGTTTATCACTCTTCATTGTGGACATGTATTTGTGGGTCTGTTCCATGCCTCGGGCAATCTCAATTGCTACTTCCAGAGACACATCCTTGGTCAACAACCTCTCCTGAATGTTCATGTTGTTAGTACAACGTACCAACTGATCCCGTATTAGTGAGTCGGTCAGCACTCCGAATTCACAAGTGTGACTTAAGGATCTTAGCGCTGCTACAAAGTTTTCCACTGGCTCCTGTGGTTCTTGGACTCTCTGAAAGAATTTGTGTCTTTCAAATCTTGTGTTCTTTTTTGCCTCAAAGTGAATTTCTAGTTTTCTTTCAGCTATTGTGTACTGGTCCACATCACCTTGACCCTCTAGTGGGTGCTGAGGCAAACCATCATAGGCACTACGACCCTCAGTGCCCAGGTTGTGCAGGAGAATCGCTTCTTTCCTTCCCGCAGCAAATTTGTCGCCCCCAATTGCCACCAGGTAGGTATCAAAAATCTTCTTCCACCTGTCCCACCTTATGGGCGGTGCTCCCGGCTCAGATAAAAAAGGTGGGGGCGGGGCCATGCTAGCTGCAGCCATGATGAATAGAAAGTGTCACTTGTTCCACCCAGCAAGTCTTGAATTCACTTGTCAGTTCTTTCCTGCCTATTTTGCAATTGTCTCTTAATTGCATTCTCTTCAGATTTGCTTGTCTGCACTAACTTCATGGCACTGTTCCTCTATGCATAATCCTTTGAGGTTCATGTGCCCTGATTATGCCTGCTTAAAGTCTCCCGGCGTTCAATTTTTTATTTTTTTATTTCTTGGGCCGGTTGGGCTTGTATTTCTTTTATGCTGAGGGCGGATCCACTATTTATCCTGAGCTGCCACCCTGTGTCCGCCCTTGCCTCCCCTGTCTCTCCTCACCTCTCTCTTTGCCTTCTTTCTTCCTATGGAAGATATGTGGCCAGGGGAGCGCGGCTGAATCTACAGCCCTGCGCGGCTTCGGAAAGCGGCTCCAGCAGCGCCGCCGCTCCACACAGCCCCGGGCCTTCAGCTTTCCGCGCTGGCGAGGCCTTTGAGGGGGGGGCTCAGCTGCTCTCAGCGAGTCGGCTGATCACTCGCCGCGGATCATGGACTGTCCGAGTGCCGTGGCGGGCCCCCTCATCTCGTTGCCAATGTAAGAATTGGGGGAGGCACTTTGAGAGGTTATAAGGTAAGTTTATTTCAACGGGGCCCGCCGCGCCCATCCACTCAACATCGCCTCCAACGGTTCAATGGCTCATGCGAACCAAGCTTCGAAAGAATACAAGGAGAATGGTTCGCGTGCCCAAACATTCCAAATACATATCTCTACAGGGCACTTTCCCATTTCTGGAGCAGGTTACATTCCCTCCTTCCTGGAATCCCATAGAACGGTCCATCTGCGTGATGGCTTTGCATTTGCCTCTTTCTTCCCCAGCTCTCTGAGAAGATGATGAAGAGGAAGACATTGAAGATGATATCAAAGATGGTGAGGAAGTTGGAGCCCCCCTCTTCTTCCTAAGCTCCCCTCTCAGGGCTTTGAAGACCTGCAGGCGCTCCCTGTCCCTTTTCTGTGATCGTTTCTTCCTCCTCTTGCTGCGAGGACAGGAAGATGCGGGGCTGGAGGATGACAGCTCCTCTAAATGCCTTCTTTCCTCTGACACATTTCTCTTCTTAGCTATCTCTGCCAAGGATCCTCAACAAATGGTATCTATTTTGGGGGATTTAGATACTTGGTACGCACCACTCATGTGCTTTGCAAAGGCCCTATCCATTCTCTAATCAGTATGAACAGACTAGTTCTTTTGATGATGAATGGCCTATGCAGTATCCCACAGGCTTCCTGCCTCACCTGTTCATTATTGACCGGATGCTTGTATAAACATCCTGCTCCAGCAGCCAGCCAATGGGTTCTGTTTTTATTTGATCTGTTTGGTGGCATCTTGGCCTCCCCCCTTGCCTCAGTCATAACCATTGATGACTCTCAGCCTGAATGAGACGTCAACCCTCAACTGGACATCCCTGCTTGTTAGGGGCACCTGGGAACATTACACCTTGGGCACAATGTGCTCATCAACCGCCCACCAGTAGACGCCAGGTTGCCCCTCCACCGCTCATCAGAGGATACTGCTGAAGCGTGAAGCCCAGCACCATACGAGGGTCCAGACCTGCAGGCAGGAAGTGAAGACCTGTGGCATGATGGGAGCGGAGAATATGTATGGCCTACACATTAAGTAAGGGTGGATGCAATACATTTGAGGGAGTTTCTGTTATGGAGGGTGGGGCCTCAGAGTCAGAAGGGACGTTGAGGTAATGGGCCTGGTTCATGGAATTGTTAGCGCGGTGCAAAGTGATTTTGCACTGGTGAAAAGTCACTTTGCACTTCAAACTAAGTGTATTTTTGTAGTGCAAAGTGACTTTGCACCAGTGTAAAGTCCGTGCAAGGTCAGTGCAAAGTCACTTTGCACTGAAAAAATACACTTTGAACCACTCTGTAAATCAACGTGTCAGTTGGCAGTGCAAAGTCACTTTGCACAGCGCTAAAAGTTCCACGAATCCAGGCCCTGTATCTCGTATACTAGCACGCCCGAGTTCTCAGAAAGACCCTGCAAGGCCTGCTGTTGCGAGGCAGCCCGGGCTCTCACTTTCACATCCTTTCAGGTGTGCGCCATTCTCTCCATCTGTCGCGTGAAAGATGAGCCCTCCCAGGGAGTGCGCGCCCCGCCTCGTCTCCCGCGCATCCAGGGAGGGACTGCTTACTCATGCGCGCTGTACAGTAGGAGTGGGAGGGGAGACGTCAGCTCTCTGTCCACTACATTATCCCTGGCCTGGATCCGCATTCATACTAATTAAACGCGAATCTGGCCATCTGTGTTCTCGCCCACGTAGATTTGTGTTCCCCACCTAAATCCCCGGTGGGTTTTATTTCATGTTTCTCGTGAAATTAAAGGGGATCCTAATCAGCCCAGCTGTTTATATGCATGTGTTCTCCTACCCTTCTTAATGCCGGGGGTGCTCACGAACGATCTGCGCCTTGGCGCCATGCCCACGCCGTTTACACAGAGGGCATGGCACGGCAAGAAGCGGCAGCTTGGTTCACGGAAACGTCTGGGCCCTTATCGTGTTACCAAGACAGATTGCAATGCTGTTTTCCTGTGTCCCTCTTAAACAAGCATTGACAAAGCCAATCGTTTTGTAGTTTCCTGTTTTTTTTATATTGCATTTATACGTATCAGGTAGAAAGCGGGCAGATGGTAAGGATGTGAGGGAAGATGCGAGAGGGGATGCCAGGGTGGGCTCTAGTATCAGCAAAGAGTGCGCGAGGAGGGAGAGTGAAGGGCGAGCCCAGGAGGACCTCGGATCGCTGCAGTGAGTGAGAGGGGGGTGAGCATGGGAAGGTGTTTGCAAGACAGGGTGTGAGCCAGAGGGTGAGTGAGAGAGCAGGTGTGTCAGAGAGAAAGGATGGGAGAAGGCAAGGGTGAAAGGGAGCGTGGGAGAGAGAACGGATTTGACGAGTTATCAAGAGGGGACCCATTGAAAGGAACCAGCGAGACAGTGATAAAGGTTGCGATAGAGAGACCGAGGGTGCAAGAGAAAGCAACTGAGAGAGGGGAGATGGAGCACACGGTCTGGGGGAGAGAGTGTGTGTGCGGGTGTAAAGAGAGAAAGTGGGACTGCAAGGACAGAGTGAGTGTAGAAAAGAGAGAGAGAGTTAAAGTGTGAAGAGAGAATCAGGGTGTGAGCAAACAGAAAGAAGGTGGGAGCAGTGATCGAAGTGAGCGGGAATGGTCAGGGGCGGTGTTCCACTACTAATTTCTCTACTTTTTACGACCAGATTCACCATTCTATATAGAGAATGTGTCCATTCATGTCCCTGTGCAATTGAAAAGTTGGAATAGGAGCCTTAGTTACTGGTCACTTAAGACTATTGCAATGCCCCGGCCGCATAACCTTCCGCCTACCCTCTCCCCTGCCGAGACCACAGTTACACTACTTTTTTCGGTACACTTCCACCACTGGGTGCAAGGTGATAGAAAGCGTAGGGCGCAACACAAACGCACCACTCTTCTGCTCACACAGGGACTGAAGGATTGGAAGAGTTACTTCTCCCACAATCCTCCAAGCCACTGGTATACTCTGCTCATGAGAGAGCTGTACATTTGAGTGAGAGTAAATATGCTGCGAGACGGTCTCTGGAAATGGATCTTTGTTAATAGATAGGAATTTAAACGTTGGCAGGTGTGTGCTCCCGTTGGCGCGCTTCTAGTGATCTGAACTCCTTAGAAACACTCCATAGCACTAAAATGTTTTTACTTCAGTGCTTTTATGCCTTTCCTTTAAAGCCCTCCCTGCAAACCTAAACCAGTCTTGCTCTCCCTGCTTGACATCTCATATCCCTTACTCTGATTTCATAACCTCCATCTATTCTCAAGCTGAACAGCCAAATGTCCTGAGACAGAAGAGACCGATGACTTGGGAAGAAAGGGAGCGATATAGAAAGAGCAGTTAGTGTTAGAGTGGAGAGAGGAAGAAGAAGAGATGAGTGGCCTAGCTAAGAAACAGGGTGCATGTCATTGGTGTAAGGGGGCCAAAAGCATGAGAGCAGGAGAGATGCAGAGGGAAGAGATGTGGTGAGGGAAAATGGAAAGAGGTTATGCGGAGAGAATCTATCTAAGAGAAGTGGTAGGGTAAGGAGAGAAAACCTAAGAATCACCTGACACAAATGTTGTGCTCTGGAATATGCCCCATGCTATTGCCTCGAGTCCGACCACCGACACAAGCGCGCACCAACATCTCAAATTACTCTACATCCAATATCTTTACTGTTTGGGACTTTTGTAATTTAGCCTCAAACCAAACAATGTAATAACCCGGCACTGATGGGAAACAGAACTTATTTATGCAGTGCCTCTCCAGTGCCAGGTTCTCAACTGCACACCATTCCCCATTCTGCTGGTGGAAGGCTGCGCTTTGCTGCCGGCTTCCCAAGCCTTGCTGGGAGGCATGGCAAATAATGGTTAATCTCCCTCACTATCGTGACAGGGGGTTTAGATTCTATTAAAGACAGGAGGCGAGTATTATGCATAACAATCTTTACTTCTGAACCACAGCAGCAAAGAAAAAACGTTTACAAACAAAAAAGTTTAAACAACAGAACTAAATAAGTTCACAGTCAATGTAAGGGGAGCTCCCCAAACCATCATGGAGGACAGGTCATGCCCAGTAGATGACCAATGAGCAGGGACCCTCCTCTATATATATGTCCTTTACTATAATGTCAACTCCTCTTTCTGCAGCTGTCTTGCACCAGAAGCGCACTGCAATGATCCAACTGCTTAGCACGGAGGAAAGGATCCAGTGAAACCGGAGGGATCTCAACCTCTCCTCAACCTGAAACTATGACGAAACTCTTCTGGATAGGACCTCTCACCTGAAATCTGAAACAATATGAAACAGAACAGGGTGGGTGGATGGAATAAGAAACATAAAAAAGGGGGGGGAGGGTGGAATAATATTCGCCTCCTGTCTTTAACAGAATCTAAACCCCCTGTCACGATAGTGAGAGGGATTAACCATTCTATGGCATGACAGGAGGCTTCATATTATGCAAGTTTAAAGCCCTTGCATAACATTAACCCCAACATGATCAATGTGCTTGTGATAAAAAATAATGAAAATGTTTTGAATGATGATTATCCTGACCAATCAGCTGCTTTGACCATTTGCCCCTCACCCCCCGGTACCCTCAAGAGAATCTCCTAATGCTCTAGAACCTTAACTGAAAGAGTCAAAAGGAGGAATTAACTCCTTGTTTCCGCATAACTTACTAAATCTATCCGGCAAAGGGAGCAGGACATCCTGCAAGGAGTTCCCATAGTGGTAGCAACTGAGAGGTATTAGGAGGCTAAAAGCCTCTATTCAACTCAAAACATTTTAAACACTAAAACACAAAGCTTAAACTCTCTAGAGAAAACCTGGATAAGAAATGGTAGAAACCAAACGCGTACACCACCTGAAATGAAACGAAAAGTAAACTCACTGAGGAGTAAACATTTCATTACCTATATCCAATGCACTGACCAGAGAAATTCTTAACAGGAAGAAAGAACTGACATGGATAACTTGGAAAACAGTTGTAACAAAGACCAATCTTCATTATGAAGGATCTAAAAAACGGACCAAATCCCACGATATAAGCATCTAATAGAAGAAAGGATACATATCCTAGGTGGTATCCTAGGTGGTATGCCAATGCAAATGAACCTGAAGGAGTGCCTATGCACTGCCTCACCATCAACTACAACGTGCCACGCTGAGACCGTGGCAGCTGAATGCTTTCATCGACATGTACATGTTACCCTTTAAAAAACAACTCCACCAGAAGTTAACTGCGAAATCTCTCGAAAGCACCATGAAGAGAAGAATGTTCTAATTCATAAGGGAGAGGAGTCCAGAAGACCATCTCAAAAGGAAAAACTTGTCGGGACAGAGAGAGGGCACGGGTGGAGAGGGACGAGACAATATCCTCTGACTATTCCAGAAAGGCACCCCCGGGGAAAACCAACCCTAGCGTTATCGCTTGCCTGCGCATCTGCGACAAGACTCTTGCACCATTTCAAAGGAGAAAAACATACGAAAGAAAATGTACCCAACCAATCCTGGAGGAAAGAGCCGGAAGGCATTGCCCTGAGATCTGGACCCTAATTGCAGAGCCGGGGAATTTAGCATATAAGACGCGAGGCAAAGGGAAAACCCCCTAATCTGACCCCAAAACACAAGATCTTGGCAAAGAGAAACCTATCTAACATCCAGTTGCTGCCGTCCTGGATATGTCCAGAGAAACCAGGCCGTAACAGGGATGCTAATTCTCTGAAAAACTCCACATTTAACACAATGTCTGAAACCAGACAGAAAATCCAATTTCCCTTGTCAGAACTGCTAGGGCCGTGGATCTGGTCCCCCCAGATGACTGATGGTACACACACAGCCACATTGTTGCCCATCCGAAAGATGCAAATTTGAGAAAAAACTCTTGCCTGCAAGAGAGCTCACTAACAGCTCCAGACAACTGACATGCAGTTGCTTCACTAAAATTGACCACTTTGCTTGTGGAAACCCATCCTATCTTGGCACCCCCAGCCCAGTCTTCTGGCATCTGACTCTGGAAGAACATCCAGAGAGGGAACGGAAAATATGTCCTGCCATCCCAGGCATCCATGAGCTTAAGCCACTAAATGAGCTCCAGTCTGACCTTAGGGAACAGAAACCTGACTACGAGGAAGACAGATTCTTGCGAAGATGTTTGGACTAGAGGCGTTACAAAGCCCTGAAATATAGAGGGGAAAGATAACTTGGATGGCCTGACCACATCCCCACAACCCAGGCTAGCTGTCTGAGGCAAAACCTCCCTTTCAAGGGAAGAAGATGGATTACTCCCTTACCTAGGAGAGCCTGCCGTCCGGAAGGATAAAGATGCAGAGCTTAAATCCCTTGTATTCATAACAAAACAAACCCATGATTGTAGGAGGGACCCCACAAACTGCCGCCAAAGAAATATTATTATCCGAAAAGCTCTTGGACCTGAGGTAAGTTATCACCAGCTTTATTAACTTGGTGAAGCATCAGGGGGCTGATGGGAAAAAACCAAACCGAAAGGAGGGACATTTGTAAGTGCGAGTCCATCAGTAGAACTGAAGAAAAAAACTACTGATAAGGGGGAAACAGGAACCACCCGTCATTCATCCTTGAGGTGCAACTTGATCGTACAACCCGCCAGGAGACGGGAGCCAATGAGAAGAAGAATCCCTTCCAATTTGAAGTTATTACAAATGTATGTTAGAGCTTATAAGTTAATAACTGGTTGAACAAACCCCACCCCAATCATGCATCGGAACCAGAGAGATCGTGTTCAGGATTTAAGGACGCTGGTACCACCATCCCTTCAAAGAAATGAGATCACTGACCTCCACAACTACCAAATTCTGCTTGACCTTATTGAACATCGGGGGAGGAGGCAAGGGAAAACGGATAAAGAGGGGAAAAACTCAAAATGAACTCCCTTAACTTACTGTAACCCCTGGTGATCTGAGGTGAACATTTCCCAAGAAAAAACCCAGGCCAGCACATGAGGTATCATTGGAGGTACCTTAGGTCTAGACGGACCCCTGCCGGCACAACCTCTGCAATAGAGTAAAAAAACTGGTGTTCATGTCCCTCGAGCAGAGGACTAATTAAGTACACCTCTTGATGCAATTTTAAAAATAGCAATCTCGCCTAATGACAATTTGAGATGAAGACACATGACACATGAGAAGGGACTTACACCATTCTATAGCAACGTAGGCGTTAGCGATGCCGAGCAGGCAAATCGTTCTCAAAGTCCAGCCCAGCGGGACTTGCACATCAACAGGCAATCAGCCAGTTCCAAAATTTGGGTGACCCGACCCAACACATACCATAAGTTGCCTTGACAACTCGTCCAGGCCTTATCTACCCCCTTTTTTGGGACCAAAAGGATACCATGAAGTGGTTGATTCTTGAAAGAAGGCCACCTTTATAAAGGAAGAAGGATGAGTGATGTTACCCCCTAGCAACTAGATTGACCCTTCTTTGTGGAGGAAAATGGGAGATCTAAGCTTCTCCCACGCCTTTCTGGAGGCGAAACCCAGTCCACTGGGCTACCAGTAGAGAAAATAGGGACTGCGGAAGCAGCTATTAGATCCAAGGAGGAACAGACCAGATCTGTCAGTAATTCTCCAACTCCTCTCTGACCCCTTACCATGGGAGGGGGCATTGGGAGGGGAGAGTAGGTAATGGGGGGAGAGGGAAGAGGGAAGACATTACATGGGGAAGTGGACAGACTGAGTTGTCCTGTAACATAATTGGATATACTAACATTTTGGGGCTTAACTGGAAGATCTCTTTCCTAGGCCTACTAATGCAGAGACTAGTGAAGCAATAAGGTTTGACCAAGCAGTGTCCAATGAAGACTGTCTGCGGTACTAATGGCTGGATAAGCAAGGAAGGTTCCCTTATAGAACTATACCAAACTTCCCCCCGACCTCACTTTAATTAGAAGGAAAATGAAATTCTTTATTTGTACTGAAAAAACCCAAACCGAGCAGGTAAAGGTTAATGCTCATTATACACGGCACATATTCTCGCCGTAGCAGAGGAAACATAAGAAAACATATTGCGCAAGCGCACATCCAAGCTGCTCACCCTAGCAGGGTGTGGCACTCAGCAGCACACAAGGGGGTAACCTCAGGCAAAGGCTGAAGCCGAGCAGGCCGTGCTATGCCTATAGCAAAGCGAACCAGCTGTGTCAATATTTTCCAGCAAAGTCATAATGTTATAAATACATTTATTTTGGGCCTATTTTCTACTTATAACACACTTAATACCTATACAGCTGGGGTTTCTAAGCACGGAACGGTATTCAAACCCCTATTCCGTGTGCTCTTGCTCCCCAGACCAGAATGTTGCTCCTAGAAACCCCTCCCCCTCAGTGTGCAACACCTGAAGCAAAAGCTTCTGAAAGGGTTGCATGTGGGGCAGGGGTGGCTGGTACAGTGGTCTCACTTGAGGCCAAAGAGAATCATAAATTCAAAATATATATATTAAAATAAATTAAAATACATATAAATATAATAATATATATATAAAAATCTATCTAAAAGATAATAAAATAAAATCTCTCACGTGCGCCGGGTCTGAAGCAACAGCTTGTAACAGGCCGGCGCGTGCTGGGAATGGAGAGGGCGGGTCCACCAGCACCGATAATTTCAAATGGAGCATTAACAAACAGCAATAGGCTCACACACGACGGGCCTGAAGCAAGAGCTTCAAGCAGACCCGCGCGTGCTGGGCATGAAGTGGCCGGGCCCAACCGGTGCCACCAACACCAAAGGCCACATAAATAAATCAACAGGCCCACATGCGTCGAGTCTGGAGCGAAAGCTCCCAACAGGCCTGCGGGTGTAGGGTCTGGAGTGATGGGCATCAGCGCTGCTAAGCTCACCAACCTAATGCATGTCGGGCCTGGAGGTAAAGCTTCCGACAGGCCCGCGCGTGTTGGGTTACGGAAAAGAAAGGAAAGAATTGCATTAGAAATGGAAGCTTGCTTCATAAAAGGAAAAAAAACGCTACAAATAAAGCAGCGCGCAATACAACAATAAATGTTACAAGAAAGGAAGAAAACACACTTTTTCAAGGTGAAAACAGTAAAGCCTTACTATAAAGTAAAACACTGCTATACCATATAACATGCAATATATAATATACAATTCATAATATACACAATTCATATGCCAACTACTGACTAGAATGCAAGGCACAACCAGAAGGCGTGACTTAGCTGTGGTGTCAGCAGCAAAGAAAGAGGAGTTGAGATTAGAGTAAAGGACATATATAGAGGAGGGTCCCTGCTCATTGATCATCTGCAGGGCATGACCTGTCCTCCATGATGGATTGGGGAGGTCCCCTTACATTGACTGTGAACTTATTTAGTTCTGTTGTTTAAACTTTTTTGTTTGTAAACGTTTTTTCTTTGCTACTGTGGTTCAGAAGTAAAGATTGTTATGCATAATATGAAGCCTCCTGTCATGCCATAGAATTCAATGATGTTTGATTCTGTTTGATGAAAGGTGGTTTTACTTCAAGGCAGATCCGTTTCCAGTGTAAACATTCTCTGTTTCCCCATGTTCACTTACATCATTCTGTGGCCTCTCCTCTTAACATACATGACTCATCCTCTTTCCCTGCTTTTTCCCTTCAGTGTGATCTTTCTCCATTGTACCTGCCTGCTCTAGGACCAGGTACTCTTTCAGTCTTGCCTAATGAGTGGTACACCAACTTCACAGACCCCAAATTGTCCTCAACTTCAAGATTCCATTCTACAGCTTATAGTCACTGTTCTTTTGGGTACTCGGCATAACCCTCCGCAGATGCTATTGTGCTGCCCACTGTTGCACTACCTATGGGCCTTCAGGAACTCGTTCAGTACATCCATCAATTTTATCAAATACTCCCTCTACTCCCCGCCTCTGCACTACGTCCCTTCTAACTCTGCATGATGACTACTCATCCACGCACACTACTACTACCCTCCCCGCTCCATGCTACTTATACTCTCCCCTTTCACTCTACTGCTACTCTCCTACTTTGCACTACTACTACTCTCAGTCCGCACTGCTACTATTCTGCCATCTCCACATTACACCACTCTTCTTCCCAAAGCTCAGCGCTATGGATATGCGCGTCATCCTGCCGCCCTCTCACACGCAACCAGGGATGATCTTGGGAAACTGCGCCGGTCTTCTACACACAGTTCATCCTCCCTCACCAGCTTCCCAGGCTGAGAGTCATTGGTCAGTAGGATTACTATCCATCCGGTCCACCCAACCCCAGCCAACAACAGGGGGGAAAATAAGTCAATGGCAATACAATTTAAATCACTGGGTTATTAAAACATTAATAAACATCACTAACCTTGTCTAATAATCCTAGCCATAGACTACAGTCAGAAGCTCTGTGTGAAGCTAAATCTGTGGCTGGTGTTGGTTTGTGCGGGCTTGAAAGTGTACCTGACACCATTCAAAAGTTAGGGGATGCTACTGCAAGGGAAACAGGAGGTAAATGAGTAGTAGTGTGCTTGGTACCCCAACAATCGTTTGCAAATTATTGGCTCTGCCTTTCTTCACTTATAACAGTAAATACATGACAGGTTGTTCTAGTCCATCGTGCATAGACACATTGATGTGCAGAGGGGAGGGGGGCTGTGTCTCCTGACATGTTCAGAAGATTGGTTCAGGTCAGAGGGGAAGGGTTGGTTGTTTACAGGAAAAAGTTCAATATTGACCAGGGGGGTGGATTGCTAGGGCACAGTGTGTACAGAGCAGGGCAATGCCCATGGATGAATTCTGGATGGACCGACACAGGCAGAGATTTGCAGACATAATGGGTCTAATCAGATGAATGTTAACAGCAGAGAGACAAAGTTGCCAAGCAAGCATCCTTTTGCGATTGGTGTTATCAGAGTCAAACAACCCATCCCGCCAGTTCCAACAGTGGGTCAAGCAAATGTAACCAAGAGAAATAGCCTGTCTTGGGTGGCAAGAGTAATTGTCTGAAAAACACATTTCAATACATACCTAAGTACACAGACACATCTTTATTTTATTCATACTATTGTATTCCATTTGTGTACGAAAAAAAGACCCAAATAATGATGGTGCATACCGCAATATCAGAAAAGTGTATAAAAAGACATTCGTGCAGTGATACCCTCCCCCTGCATTGGTCTGTCATCTGTCTGGTGAGAAACGGACCCATAGTTAAGCAAATAGTGACATGCCGTTACTCTTCTGATCTTCAATATGTTGCAAGGCCAGGCTCACAGTTAACAATCAAAAGGCCAACATGTGACTGTGATGCTCTCGATAAGAAGTATCCCAAAAATGGGAACCTTAGTGTCTATCTTGCAATGGTGGGAACAGGCATGCAATGTTTGTTGGTGCACTAGGGACAAAATAGGAATGCTAATACAAGTGTGACATGAAACTGCACGCACTACATTACCAATGTATCTTGAACACCTTCATTCACAGGCGGCGATGGGCATGTACATCACCCAGTCTAAGAAAAAGTAGGCCCAAAGGAAGCGTGGGATTCGCAAGACGCATAGACAGGGTAGGGCTTGAGTGGGCAAGACCCACCCAAAATCTGTAAATGCCCACTCAGCAGCGGGCCTAACTACTTTAGCTTCAGGCCCCACTAGTTAGACAATCCTGGCCGCGCCTCTGGGATTCGCAAGGACTTTGGGTCGTTAATGTCCATCAGTGCTGGCAAATGTGGCTGTTAAAGCTATTCACACCCTGGCCTTGATCCTGGCAATACCTTGGTGCTGATAGTGTGGGTTTGTTTTTTTACAACGGGAAGGTGTTCACCTTGATGAAGGGGGGCATGTATGGGTGCACCTCTTCAAGAAAGGGAAGACTCCCCCAAACCAACATGCCCCCCATTGACACAACGAGGACTAGGGAGCCAGTCTGTTGTCACTGTCTATGGTGGCAGTGGGACGGGAAGAAGGCGGAATATGGGCAATTCTGGTGGTTAAGGTACCGGCATTTAGACTGTGGGAGAAGAAGAAAGGTGTCTGGAGTTGGATGGAAGAGTGGAGGGAATGAGTAGATGGGCAACCAGCGGATGCAGGAGAAGCAAGTGAAATTGGCAAAGCAGGCAAGCCACCTCCGAACGCAGGCATTGATTGTTCATTCACGCAGACACTAGAGGGATATGATTGGCTGACTACCCTGCGCTGGCTGCTAGCTTGACATAAACCACTTGACTGATTAAGAAATATAGAATAAATGAATTACAACTACCTTTAACCATAAACATCACAAAACAAAATGGGGTGAAGGGTGCAAAAAGCAGGTCCGCAGGTCAGTGTGCAGTGGCACCAGGCTTTAAACCTCGAACCACCAAAGCCTGGGAGACCTCAAATTATGTAGCACCCTACTGTCTCCCTCACTATATCCCCTGCTGTTAATAGTAGCTACGAAGATGCCAGAACTGCAACTGACTAGCAACACCTTGGTTTCCCTCTGGGGAGCTGCAGTCACCGCTGAGTCATTCGGCAGTGAACATCTCATAGACCGCCGAGCCCAGGACAATGGCTCTCCCCACTCAAGTTGGAAAGCAAGAAACATGGAAACATGGGAAAGAAATAATGTTTCCATACACTTTGACTGCATGTAATCTACACGCTGCTAACCCACCATCTTCCACAATGAAATCTAATGCCGCTGCAAACACAGAATTTATTGACTATTAGGCTCCTAGACTTAGAATTATTTTAATGCAGAAACGTTCAAATATGGCTCATTTTACCAACGGCCCTGATATTATTTTGGTATTAATGCTTTCATTTTCAATTTCTCATTTTGCAATACTAGAGTTTCCACAATCACAGGATTTTAAATAGAACCCGAAAAATGTGAAAATTACAGCCAGCATTTGGTCCGCGCTTGGGCGACTTTCCAAAGCTGGTGATTAAATAATCGTAATTTTCTTGCAATAATTATTTGCTGCAATAGCGTAAGGAACTCATGCATATGAACTTTAGTTGTCCATGAATTGTGTATATGATTTTGAAAGGTGGCTTGATCATAGCGGGTAGAAACCTAAGGGATTAGTCTGAAGCACTTGCTATCCCCTAAAGTTTCAATTCTATATTTCAAGGGGGCTTCATTACATCCTGTAGTGGCACGAAAGATTCTAGTGTAGCCTTTATTTGCGGTCGAGGTTAGTCTCTCAATGGGGCTTAATTCACAGCCTGCCTATGTGCAGTTTCCCTGCTAGTCCTGATGTTCCAACCGAAGAAGCTGGCACCACAAAGGTCCATCAAAACCCTAACTGTGCTGCTACGAACGCATGGAGCATGCTCCTCAGTCATGCAGGGCAGTGCTGGAAATGATAAAAAAATGTACTCTGGGGACCCACTCCACCTTGTGGGGGCCGGGCTTGGGGGAAGGAAGGGTATGCACCCCTAGGCCAGGTCATGGAACCAAGCCAAGATATTTGCATACAAGCAAAGAGCATTTTGGGAGCATAAGAATGCCCACAATTTTACATTTTAACATGTCTGTGGCAGTGATTCAGCAAAAAAAACTTTTAGGCAAGTAATGAGAGTTGGATTATTCTCTTTTCATTGGTCATGATGCTCACCTTGACAAACACATGTCTCTAAGACATCTATACCGGTTTGGACAGCCACTAGTGGGTGCAAATCGTCAATTTAATGACCAAGAAAATCCTAGGAGGAGGAAGTCCAAGAGGAGGAAGAGGACATCCTCTAAACCGTGTGTTAGGCTTTGGCTGGTTCTGCATTCAGTCTTGCGTGCTAAGTCTTCTGAAGTGCGGGCTGTTCGTGCCTGAGAACTCGGCTTGGGAACAGATCTGTGGGTTTCCTGGCTAGCACCAGGGCCTCGGACGGAGCAGATGTCAAGCAAAGCAAGCTTAGTTTTTACCCTGATCCATGCTTGAAAGACTCTTGATTTTAGGTGACACCAGAGAATTTGATTAGAAGGTAAAAAATAAATTGCCCATGTGAACTGAACATAAAACTGGATGAAAAGTGAAGAAGCATGCAATGTTGGCAGGTTATTTCCCCACCCAGGAACCTTAGCATACCTACAGTCTCATCAGCAGCACAATGTCCAAGAGGAACACTATGGGCAACATGAATACGCTCCTCACCAAGGACCTGGAAGGCTAACAATCTGGCACAATAAAATAAGCTTATCTGGGGTATAGGAAGGAAGCAAGGCACGTACATGATCAGATAACATTCTAACAATGAGCTCCAAGGATGTGTAAAATTACTTTCAATAACCTCCTCCCTCAGTTACTGAAGCGTACGATGGGGACTGTTATCTGCCCTCTATAGTGGATCTCACACGGACGGGAGAGTTGTCTCCGGACTATGCAGCTTTAAGACCCTTTGCCATTCTACTTACCACACCCACTCAGCTCCTCGCAAAGAGGATAGGAGCACTAGCACACAAAACAATGAGCACTCACCTGATTCAAACCATGCCTTGAGGGCTGAAAGAAAGCATCACACCCATGCCATGGTGTATCGAGCTACATCTACTCAGAGGATATCTTTGTACTCCTTGGGCCACTCTTCAGAGGCGTAGCCAGGATTGTCTAACAAGTGGGGCCTGAATCTAAGGTAATTGGGCCCACTGCAGTGACATTAACATCTATAAATTGCCACACAGTGCTGCTGAGTGGGCATTTACAGATTTTGGTTGGGTCTTGCCCCATTAGGCTCTACCCTGTCTACGCATCTGCCTCTCTACTCTAAATCCTTCCAATGTTGGGTCTCTCATCGCATACATACTCCTCACTCCATTGCAAGTGTTGATGGTGCAGGTGCAGCCATGACTCTCTAATATCGGGCGTTAAGTGCAAACATAACATTTGGACAGATTAGATTTTGTAAACAAATACTAAAAACACAAAAGTTTGAAAACCAACCGTGCGAAAAAGTGAGAACAAATGAAACAACTAGAACAAAAAAAAACAGAGCATGAGGGAAAGGTGTGGCACGTGCAGGAGAGAAATGGAGGGTGGGATATTTTAATATACATTTAAATAAAACGGGTTAGAAAAGACCAGAAGGAAAGTTTTTGTGCGCAGGGGAGGAGGAGGATATAGCATTGGGTTAACTGGGGTGAATAGGGGATGCTGGCATGGTAACCAATACCACAATTGCTAAAGGGTGGGAACATGCATTAGGAGATAGGAGGAAGGACTTGACAAGGTATGCCAGGGAATACCAGAATTAATAGCATTTTAAGCATATCAATCGAAAGCATAACAGAAGTGCATTTTCAAGATTTTCTTTCCAAACGCCAGTGTTTCAAACGCTAAGCAGCCACCAATTGTCGAGTGTCCAAAATCATTGCAATGTGTTCAGGGTACTCCTGTGTCACAGTGGGAATACACGGCCCTACTCTGCATTGAACATTAAGGGGATATGTCACAGTCTCTGCCACAGACAAACTCCAGGCCCTCCTCCAAAACCACCGATTGACAGATTCGTTGGTGAAAGGCTTCGGCTATTTATGGAAGGCTTTTTACATGAACCTCTGGCAGGCCTCCAGACAAAAGCGCCCAGGGCAATGCCCTGCACGAGCTCCCTTCCAGAACCCATTCCAGTCCATGCATTTCGCTCCTCTCCACACACAGGCTGTGCTTTGCCAACACGTCTTGTTGCCTCCCTCCTCCAGCTTCTTTGATCGAGAGCTTAAGCACTGGATCGGTCTGTGGGGCTTCTGCGGTGGGAGTGGATGTTGGATTGGGTTTCTGGTGGGAAATTCTATTGAGGGTTGCTAGTTTCCGCTTGTGCTCTGGTGTCAGGCAATGCTGGTGGTTTTTATGGTATTGCCCCAAAATGTCATATCAAAAATGCATATTTTGTGTGCATTCGGCATAGTTGATAAGGTCGAATCCCAAAATGGCGAACTAAGTGAGCAGGGGTTGCAGCGGTGTCCCCTGGCCCCCTAGTTCGGTATTGTGGGCTGCAGGGGTGTCCCCCGCATACTCTAAATGCAAAGTGGGGGATAAAAAACAAAAATCTGAAAAGCTTGAATTACAAAATGCAAGCAAGTAGACTTCAGTCATTTAACGTACATCCGTTTTTTATCCCTGTTGTTCCTCATGGCTGGTCCAGTAGATGTTCTTTGTTCATAAAAAGGGAAAATGTATTGCTAGAATCCAGCACATCCCCATTATTTCCCCTCAAAATATTTAGGAAACAGTACAACACATGATCCTGATATGCAGATGTTGTGGCTTATCGATAAATGAGATGTAAACACTTTGAATTTGATTTGCTGTTCAACAGATGTCTTGTGGAGCCTACCTCTGCCATTCTAGGTTTGACTTGCTGCATGAAGATATACAAAAAAGAAGGAAGAGGGATTGGGTGTTTGTGGTATAGAGTAGGGAGCAGATGTGAAGCGGGGGCTGTAGATGAGTGCAGGCTGTAAGTACCCGAGTCCTGAGTGCTGTGTGGTTCTATGTGGTTTGAGGTGATGACACTTGGATATGTGCTTTATCTGGATAGCAGAACCCAAGATCAATTAAAAGACAGCACTGCATGGCCTGGTTGGTCACTGCCCCGGGAGGTATGTGTACTAGAGATCGAGTTTCGAGCAGTGCTATTGCTCTGTCACGTTGATATGGCATTAGAAGGCAGATGGCTCCTGTGTACGAAGGTGGTCCGTGTGTTTTGGGCTAGTTGATGACAGATGGAGAGGTGACTCAGGTAGTGGGGGGGATTTGAGCAGACTGCAGCACTCAATTAGGACTTCTGCACAGGTGAGTGGCATGTGGGAGGAGGCTAGTCTGAAAGGGTGTTATAGTATTTAGGGTTGCCCTTCTGGTCGTCGTTTCCCAGGATGGTCTTTTGGGGTGGATGCTCCTGAAGGAAAATGTCTACGGAGCTGTGTACCTATGGTTGCACACCGGATTGTCTGATCGTTTCCCGTCGGCCTTAGGTGCTGAATGTAGGATGGCTACTGATTGCGATTGGTCCAAGATATTTCGACTATGTGCTGTTTTCAAGCATACCATGCTGGTATGCCAGTTTCAGTTTAGAGAATGACCAGTTTTGCGAGATTTTCTGAAGGTTAGGTGAAATTCCTCTGTGCGTAGACACCCTGGGATTGAGTTCCAGAGCTTGGCTGAAGGAAACGAGAAGGAAGATCCTTGGTCATGTTTCAGGTTGCCATGTGCCACCGATACTTAGACAGCGTCACTGGAGGGAGGTGCTCTGGTCTGCCTGGAGTGGGTGAATTCCCTTTCAGTGCCGTAGGTGGCCCGTGGGTGAGGCAGATGGCTTTGAACTGTTTCCTAAGTATGACTGGCAAACAGTAGAGTGTTTGGTGGGCCAGGATGATGTGTTTCCATCTTGGGGGTCAAGCTCCAGCATTGTGAACCATTTGTAGTTTGTTTAGGAAGTATCCCAGGAGGCCTACCTGAAAGATGTTGGTGCAGTCTAGTGTGGATAGTACTATATATGATATCCATTCATGAATATGTTCTGTATGAATGGACATGTTATGCTATGTTGCATTGGATTTGCATAGCACACCTCTGCTATTTATAGAAAACCCCATATTGATGATGAGGATCTCACGTGATTGCTGATTTCCTTAGCTCTGAGAACTCGACTTGGGGTATAAATGAGAGTAGTTAAAGGGGTGGTCCTGGTTGGGAACCCTCCTCAACACCTTCTCATCTGAATCTGTGAGGGTGTGGACCTTGCAGGGCGTTAGAGCCCTAACTACCCTCCCCACCAACTGGGTGATGAGCTGATCTGTGACCCTGTATGGGTTCCTCTCTTGCGGCATCAGAGTTTGGTCTATATAGTCAGTACGGACCCTGCGCTTCTCAAAGGAGTGTCAGCGTTAATGTCCGGTGTGTAGGACTGAGTTCTTGGTGGCTAGCCTATTGGTTAATAAGTGGCACGGAGTTTGATACGTATATATTATTACCAAATGGACATTAACATAAAATCAACCGCAGAATATAGCTGGCAGTCCCTTATTGGTAGCTGCCACCATGGTAATGTTGCTGTTGCACTGTGGTGTGTGTTTGGCTTTGCCAATTGCTAGTGCATTGTGCAGTGCTAGGTGTAAAGCAGTGCATGAAAACGAAAGGCTTAACGCCAATGGAGACTCCCCTGCTCTTTCCTACTGCGGAAAATAGAAGGCAGGCCCAAAGCTAAGTAATGAGCTGCCCAAGGAGAACCGAAGGTATATGATGGTGATGGGGGAATCTGTGTTAAACTAACCCAGCTCTCCATATTGGTTAATCACCTTTCAATTTCCGTTGTCGGAGTGAAGGAAACGTATTAAAGGCTGTGCACTCTGGTTTGCAGAACTGAAAAGCATCAGCCTGTATGCTAATATTTATTTGTAAGGAATAGTTTCCCCACCTTTGGACCATTGTATGGGGTGGTGGAAGAGTTGTTGGTGGTGGCCATTTCTAGTGAGCATTTAAGATGGTCGTCCGGGGGGGAGGAAAGGGGGCAGGATCAAAATCCCAAAAAAACAAACCCCACAAGAGAGCCGCCAGCTGGATTTGCATGGTATAAAAATGAGGAGTGCCCAGGATCCAATGATTTCACAGGATCGAGGGGTTTTAAACAATCAGAGGGGCGGTTGGATCTTGTCAACATTTCATCTCCCTCGGAAGGCCCTGCAAGGAAAACATTTTAAGAAACGCTACCCGATCGGAAGTGGGTTCTATCACAGAGTTTGGTTGGTGGAGCTGGCGACCTACCCTGACGTAGCAGCAGCCATCGCATTCCCTGCAGTGCTGGGGCCGCACCGCCACATGTCCACATTTCCTGGGGGGGTGGCCCCCTGGGACTTAAAAAAAAATGTCTTTTTGAAGTCACTCAGCCTTCATACAGAAATGATTTCTGTTAAATTTATTTTATGAAGGCAGAGTGACTTTAAAAAGAAACTATTTATTTTTGAAGGCATAGGGCTCCCCCCACCCTATAAGATGAGCCCGCCATCCTGCCGGCCTCATGTCATGGGTTGGAGGGAGCCCTCAAACTTCAAAAAGAAATGGTTTCTTTTTGAAGTCGCTCTGCCTTCATAAAGACATTATTCCTGTTACGGTTTGGTCCTGTAACAGAAATCATTTCTTTATTAAGGCAGAGTGACTTCCACCACTCACCCCATTGCATGGAGGCAGGCAACACCTACGCAAACAAGTCACTGCCACGGCCTCGGCCACAGCATATACTTGCAAGCTGATACGGGTGTGCAAACCCTTTCTCTCTAATGAGAGTTGTCTTATCCTAGCTAGAGCCCTCACCCTTTCAAAATGGGATTATTGCAACGCCTTCTACTTAGGTGCAAGCAAGTACGTGGTCAATAAACTCCAAATTCTTTAAAATAATGCATTTAGGACTGCTCTGAGTATATCGAGGAGAGAACATATCTCTGAGTCAAGGAGACAGAATAAATGGTTCTCCATCAAAGACAAAATTCATCTTAAAACAGTGTCTATAACTCATAAATGTCTTAATCATGCGGCCCCACTATACCTAACTGAGAAAATTGTCATGAAATCTTCATCACGCCCCACCAGGTCGGTAAACAGGTCCTGCCTGTTAGTTCCCAGGTACAAACTAAAAAAATCAGGGAGGATAAGCTTCCCTGTTATGGGGGCCCAGCTTTGGAACACACTCCCACACTTTTTAAGAACCAAACCTTCCTTCCCCAACTTTAGGAGAAATACCATAAGTTGGTTGTCTGAGAAGGACAAATGATGAGTCAAGGCTAGCCTTTCATCCATTTGCAATTGCTATACAATGTTCTTTGTGTTGCACATTTTGTATGCATTGCCTGTAATGTCATGGATGCTAAGATGTAATGATTGCCTATCATCTATTGTCAATTGCTTTACAATGTTCTTTTTGTGCTGTACATTTTGTATGCATTGCCTGTAATGCCATTTATGCTAAGTTGTAATCCTTCTGTAATGCGCCCAGATACCCCCTGGGTTTGGTGCGCTATATAAATCAATAAAGCAAACAAACAAACAAACAAGTGTTCCTTCTGCAGGGAGCTGGAGGTTTCGTACCCTGGACCAAGGATTCAAAATGTTAGAAAATGTATTTTGTGTAAATGCGTGTGAATGCATTTAAGTGTGTGTGAATGGGTGAGTGCATGGTGTATGGGTGGCAGACAGGGGGGGTGTGTGTGTGTGTGTGGGTGTGTGTGTGTGTGTGTGTGTGCGCTTGTGTTTAATGCCTGGATTACTTAATGGTAATCTACATTACTCCTAGCCCTACTCTTCCTAGTTCCAGTAACTGTGTTTGAATCCCGTTGCCTCATACACAAGCAGTGGGATGAGGAAGAGGTAATGCCCAGCTTAATTATCTGTAATCTTCATTACTCCTAGTTCCACTCTTCCTAGTCCTAGGTTCCTCAGACGTAAGTACTGGGACGAGGAAAAGGGATGGTAATTCTGGGCAGAGGGGCTGATTTTGGGGGTTGGGGACTTTATTTTACTGGACATCTCGATAATTCAGTCCTGCTAAGTGTAATTACCTGGCTAGACTAGCATTTGGGTCTAGCCATTTCGTACTGTGGCATTGTATATTTTTCTGATCGTCTGTGATCAAAATAACCATGATCATTGTTATTGCTTCAATAGGCATTTTGGCGCACCCATTCTAGGTATGTCTTAATGTTGCATGGCATGTTTTACTATAATATGTTTATTGTTTGTCTAGACTGGTCTCCATTGTGCAATAAGTTGGACAGGTTTTCATTGTGGCATAGCATTTTTAATAGCAAAGCATTACATTAATTGCAGCATTTATGTTCCTGGGCACTGTTGGTGACTTGCATGTATTGGATTTTTGAATTGGTGTTGCCCACAAAACAATTGCAAACACTCTGGCTTTTTAGCAATTTTTTTTCATAAAGTGTGCTGCTGTATATTGCATTAAAACACATATATATCTTTCTCCTAGTGCAGTGTGCAGCGTGCCCCTGCAGCAGCATGACCATTGAGTGAATTCCACAAGTGTGGTAGTTTATTACGGCCTAGAGCATGGTATGGCCTGTGATTTGTTGTTGAGCTTGGGGGGTTGACCCAAATTTGGTGCTACGCCACTGATCGGGACAAAAGAGACGTGCGTAGCTGGCAGATGACCCAGAGATAGAGCTGGCTATGGGCAAGACCTGGTGGCGCAGGCACCAACCTGGAAAGGCGGGGGGAGCTAACCGTGTTTCCTGAGAACACCATCACGGAGTGGATAGGGCAGAGGAGTGAGGGACCAGGAATGAACCTCTGTACTGTGATAGTTCCAGGAGTGGCTGTTTCTGCGGCGTGAGGCTTCCTGGGAACAGCTTGGCAGTTGTCTACAGTCCCACGAGGAAGCCCAGCAGGTGCCGACAGCTAATTGTTTGGTACGGGTGGTGGTAAGTGTGGTGGAATTGATGGTTCCTTAGCCCGTGAACCCGATGAGTTTTTCTCCAACGCTATTGCGCCAGTGATGAGGCACGTGCTTAGCGAGTCCTGTTACTTTGAAAGGAGGGAAGTGGGGGTGAGAAGATCAATGCTCCTCATATTTGCGTTGCTTTAATTGCTGCAATTCCTTCTCTGTGAATCGGTTTGTTAAGTACTTGATTTGCCAGTAATAAGTTGACTCCTGATTCCTTTGGGGAAAAATTCAAGACTGAAAGAGGATAAAAAGAGCGAAAAACGTGTAAGTTCATGGTGCCACATAAGTGCCTGTGTTAGCCGGCAGGAGCGCAGAGTACGTCTGACAACCCCGCCCCCCAACCCGGGAAAAGCCAGCTGCACTAAAAGTCCCTATAGTTTCAACGGAACATCCTAAAAATCTGTCCACCGCACTGGCACCTCCCCCCCCCTAGGGAAAATCAAAAGTCAGGAGCAAGAGAGAGAGAGAGAGAAGAACGGAGGTCGAGACGTTCTGCTCCTGTCAGTTTCTTGTTTACACCAGTTTTGTATGCCCCTTACAAAAGACGTGCGTGCTTTTTACAAGAAGTTGTTTACAAGCAAGCACTAAGCTGCCCTGCATTGACACCTCTGATGTATGTAGAAACCCCCAATCACTGCCACATGCAGCCTCATTTGCGAGTGCTACAGGGTTTCTCTATGGACCAGCCTCTAAGCATTTGAGTGCCAGTGCACAGCTGAACTGACGGAGTTCCTGGTGGTGCACTCACCCCTGCAAAGTGGCTGCCTCAGCTATGCCTTTGTGTTGCCCCAATGGTGGGAGGTGAAAACGTGTGCCAGCTTCACTGCCGAGCAAAGGGCTGGGGGCCAGACTGAGTTCATATGCTACCAGGGTGGAATGGGAACAGCGGTGGACTGGCCTATATGGAACTCTGGCGATTTCCTGCTAGACCTCTAGATCCCGGGCCTCTTTTGTGTGGTAACTTCCACAGTGATAAAGGGACACTTTGAAAATTCTTTCTAGGGACACTTTTATCAGTCCACCCTTGACTGGGAACCAAAAGAGGCCCGAGAAATATTTTTCAAAGTGGGCCCATTTTATACATTTGCAGAAACCCAACCCTTTTCAATGAGAACATTTGGAATCATATAGGTTACCACGCAATAGAGGCCCAGTGTGTAGAGGCCTACCATGAAATGTCCAAAGTTCCATATAGGCCAGTCCACCTCTTTATGTCACTCGGGTATCGGTCAGGGATAGCCTCCATGCCCAGTTTGCAGCCCAGTAGCTGAGATCCGGGCAACATGCTATTAGCCACTTGCCAGCCCAGGCCCCTTACTGTACACAGGCTGATTTATCATGAGGCTAGCCCCTGTGACAGCAACAAAGGTAATATTCCTCTTCAAAAGGAAACAACATCAGTAAGATGGCTAATGTGCCTATTTATTTATGAGAAAGGCAAACTGAAATTTCCAGAATTAGGGAGAGTGTATAAAAGGTTACAGCCTCCCGCAAAAGATGTAAGAATTAATCTAATTTCCTCTGAGTTTTTCTTTTTGTTCATGGACACACTCTGCATTAAGAAATGACTGCATAAAGTCATATGTGTACTGGATTGTGGTAACAAGCCATCTTCTGTACAGATCAAACTTATGCAAAATGTACCCACAATCGTGTATTAAATTTGCTCATACATTTGTTTAGGAAACACTTACCCCTTCCCTGGTGTTTCTTTACAATCTTTGCCCTTTCCTGGCTGAACATAGCAACATTATCAGGGATGTTGGTCTGCATTATTTAACCTTCATTCTTTTAAAGAAGGGGGTCCTAGGGTTTGCCCTCTCACCTTAGATGGAGGTACATTATTAAGTATCCAGGTCAAACATTATCTTATTCAGTGGCTATCCCCAGCTCCATGTGTGAACTGTCCCCATGGAGGTGGGGTTCCTGAAGTCGGGAAGGGGGCACCTCAGACATAACACCCATTTAAATTGCAATGAAGTTTACTTCACTTCAGTGAGAAGGATTTTACAGGGGCAGTCATTATTGTATAAACTAACATTGAGAAATTCTCCTTGCATAGACACACAGACAAAAGTGTTCTTATTGGTCACAATAGAAAAGCAAATGTGCAACGCCAAACTCGTATGAATACATGCAACAATCTAGAGCAGAAGTGGCCCATTAATCAGATCAAGATCTCTGTGAACCTTTCTAGAGTTCTACCCATTTCCACAGTCCAGCCTTTCACACAAATGTTCACAAACTACACACACCCAGAAGGTGAGAAAGAGGACAGAATGCTTCAGAGGTCTTACCTCAGTATGAGAGCACAGAAAATGAGATGGTGATGTCCCGCACTATGAGGGCGTGGGGAAAGGAGAGCAAAGATAACAGTTTGTTTACATTTAACTATGAAGGGCCCTTTGCCCCATCATTGTGAAATGCGCTCCCAGCACCCAGCACCCACGTAGGTGATGGGATCCTGGCATATATGAGTATCTATATAGAACTCTTAGCACTATTGCTTTTAATGCAAGAGAGCTGACGAGTGCATCTTTGCACTGCTGCACCCCTACTGAAATGGACAGGTCACTTTTGAGAAAAGGTCATCTGTACATTTCGAAAAGGGATGTGAAAGAAAAAAGCACATCCTCTGCACATTTTCATTTGTATTCATTTTTTTCTCTATTGTATCATTTCCTTAGCCACCAGTAATACTGAATTCTAGGCTACTGGGGCACTAGACTAGAATTCGGTATTACCAAAGAGCTGTCACCGAGCCTACCGAACCATCAAATGCTTGTATGTACACAATCGGTGTGAATTACAGTGCGAAAATCTCAAGCCATTTTGTGCTTCGTGTTACATGGCTCAAATCTTTCGAGCCTGGTTAAGCCCCTATTGTTTAGATAGGCTTGAATCTATTTCGAGCTGGTTCGCCTATTCCTATAACAATCTAATATTCACACCCTCAAGCGTATCGCGATTTTGCAATCGTGCAAAATGATGCTAAAAATAGCTGTTTTTATAAAAACCTCAAACTGATGTTTTTTTCAAAAAACCCAGTGAAAACGTCATGTTTTTTTGCAAAAATTGCTGTTTTTTTAATAGATGACAAAAGTCAACTTTGCAAAACTGTTTTGGCCACAAGTTATGAAGTGCACCAACACATCTCATGATTTGTGCCCAAAAAATTAGCATCCCAATACACAACGGGAATCTGAATGGGCGCATCTTATATACACCCATTCAGAGGGCCTTTTTCATCTCTTTGCGCATTTGCACAAATCAGGGGTATTTCTGCACATTTAAAAGTGCTTCCAGAAATGATAAAGAGGATGTGCTTTTAAATGCGCAGAAAAATAAGCTAATGGCATGTGCCTGTTTGAAATAAGTGCAGCGGGTGCACATTGCATGACTAGGTCTTTGCTGACTCTGTCGTACATTTTCATTTAAAGTGTGACAGCAGAGTTATGAATCGCTGCTCTGTCACTTGCATTTCTATTCCTCAAACAGGGATAGAAATGTTTTTTGTATCACATTTTACAATGAGAGGCGCTTCATGGGCCAGTCACAATGAAATGCACTCCCAGCACCTACTTGGGTGCTGGGAGCCTGTGGAAAATGAGTGTCAGGAGAGCACTCCTGACATTAAAGTATTCAACCCGGCTGGCCAGCGCATCATTTGCGCTACAGATCAGCCTCCTGGAAATGCACAGGTCATCTTTGAGAATAAAGGGACGTGAGAATTTCTAAAAATGGGCATATAAAATAGTGCATCCTTTGCTCTATTTTTCATTGCCCCGTTTTTTTTTTAGATACTGGCCCCAAATCTACATTTTTGAAAAATGTAAAAAATAGTCACAATATGAGAGAGAAAGGGGAGGAGGAGGCAATGGCCCAATGGGAGTGATGGGTAAGAAAACAGAGATAGAGCAGAGGGAAGCAGTGGGAAAGAGAGCAGAGAGGGTGTTGTAGGCCAGAGGGTGGGGGGTGGAGGGATGGTGAAAGACCAGAAAGTAGAGAGAGTGACAGGCAAGATGGGGATCTGTCGGCTAAAAAGCAGAGGTGGAGTGGTCGGACGGAAAAGAGGAAGCGAGCTGTAGTGTGAGAGCAAGGATGGATGAAAAGTACAATAGAATGGGAGAAAGCAGGGCTCAAGTCGAGGGTACACACGGGGGGACACAGGGTGGACCCAGTGCCCCAAGCTAAAGTGAGAAACATTGAACGTCCTATTTGAATTTATGAATTAAAGCCGACCTGTGGGATGGAAACGCAGTTGTCAGGTTTGCAGGCCGGACACTTCACCACTGCGCTAAATAACCTGATGAAACATAACAAACAGCTAAAGGTGAAATGTCCCATTTTGGTACTGCAAGTCTTGGAGTTCAAAACATGCACACCTTCTAACGTTTTCAAAAACACTATTAGAAGAAAATATCCTCTTTTGGTTTTGTGTGTGTGTGGCTTTTATGAAAGGCAAATGCCAATCTTCCTGTGGAATTTGGGTGGTTATGCAAAGCCAAGTTAATGAAATGTGCATATTTCACTGTGATATGCTCATTTCTGGTGACGTCACATCCCATTGCGTTTGTTGATGAGTCCTCCCACTACAATTTTTAGGACTTGACCCCTGGAAAAAGGATACAAGATGCAGAAGGAGCGAGAACGACTGAAGGACTGTAGACTGCAGGAGGAACTGGTGAGCTCAAGGCATGGGTTGGGAGCATGTCTGGGAAGTGCGAGTTGTGACTTGGCAGTATGACATATCACATGAGTATGCACATGACTGGCAGAGTGAGAGGTTTGGGAATGTAAGTTGTGATGGGGAATTGGGGCGTTTGAGGGATGTTGGTGAGCCAGATGCGTGTGTGCTTGTCGAATTATAGAGCATAGAGGTAGAATATTTTCACCATTACAATTGACAATGGTCAATAAAGTTAATAATATTAAATAGGCATGCACATTCAGAGAAGTAGAGCAAAACCGACACGGGTCTGTCAAGCCAGGGAGATCTGGGGCCCTTCCTCTTAAATTCATACAAAAGGTGCAAATAATGACATTCTGGCACTCTTGAAGCCTCACATACTGCCTCTTCCTTGCAACCTGTCATACACCCTCAGGTCAATACAAAATGTGCCACAAAAATGCGGCAATTAATGCAATTGTGTGCCACAAAATGTGCTTTTCTGTGCCACAGTATATTCAATGCCATGCCGCAATCTCCTGGAGGGTCTGTCGCGTCTCTCCAATCATGCTTTCCCACATCTAAAGCTGCCTTCCATGTTTCCCATCCTCCTTCATTTACCCCTCCTTTTCTGCCACTTCTAACCCCCTATTCTCATTTACCTCCAAGAGACAAAAAGCCTGGCAATCCCGCAGCACGGACAGAGAACCCCCCTAGAGCTTGGAGAAGGATGGCCACTTTGAGACCACTTCTGTGGTGATCTAGCACAGTATAAAAGCCCAACAATCAATGCATTATTTGGAGTGGTGTAGGTAGGGATAAATGAATAGAAGAAAATTTCCGGACACATGGGTAGTTCTGGGTACGCTGTGACTATTGCTTGCCACACAGGGCCAATGACCACATCAGAATCCACCAAAACTGAAGTGACAACGCAAAAAAACAGACATCAGCATTTTACTAGGGGCTTTAAGTGGACAAGGGCCCGAGGGGCGGGGCCAACACAGCATTAGAAATTGGTTTTTTAGACGTGTCCTATCAGGCTCCACAACCCCAGGCATATATGCCCCTCCTTTCCTGACATGCTGACTCTGTTGCAGCTGGACATCACTTTAGAAGTTTGGAATCTGTGAAACACATCTGGGTCCAAATAGAAACATTAGCCCTTTGTTGATTGTTGCAGCTTTGGGAAACCTCATCTTTTAGAAAGGTGCAAGGCAGATTTTAACAGAAAAAAGGTTTTCCATCTAGCACAGCCAGCCAGTGATCAGGATTGTGTTAATCTCTCGGATTGGTGTTGTTTTTTTGTTTCAGCATCACGAGGCACTTAAGTTTATGCCACAAACTTTTAATATCTTAGTAGATGTTTGTTTCTATTACTAATTAAGTACATTGCATTCAACCCACCCTTCTCATAGATTGTTTGCCTTTTTTATGCCAGGTACATTTTGTAATTGATTGGAACCGTGAGAGAATCTTTTAAGCACCCTTTTTAACTACAAAGTCCACCATCCACATAAAGGTTCCTTATTTACGCTGACATGTTCAGGCCCACCCCAAAAATAATGTTTTCTTACTTTCAACACCAGGGCTCAGAAAATGTGTCAGAGCTGATGGGGGCCAATTTCAACATGGGGTTTGTGGGGGGCTTGCCTACAGCTGAGAAAACAGTCTGAGGCACTTGTGGTGTGCGTTGTGATGGATTCAAAAGAATGCAGTGAGGAGGTTAATAGCTGCATGTTATTACAGGGCAGGCAGGCAGTGGACAGCTGAAACACTAAATACAGCTATTAATCACTCTGACTGCAGGGTGGGAATGTAGATGGAACCTGAGTAAATAGGTAATGTGCTGATACGAATGTTGCTGGATACTGCACGAGGCCTGAGGGAGGTGATGGCCTGAGGGCGTAAGCAAAGGCAGCCTGCAACATATGCACTGCAACGTGCAGGTTTGATGTCCTGAATTAAAGGAGTGATGTGTCATATGATTACCAACTTGAGGCAGCTGCTTGAGGGGCCCCGCTGCGGCTCAGGTCCATTTCAACTGAAAAGCTGAAAGGCCCTGATGCCGTTCCTGCTCAGGACTGGTTCTACCCAGGTCACCCCATGGGTAGATCAGGGAGGAAGCTGCCAGGCTCGAATAGCACTGAGTGTTTGTAGCTGTGTTAAGCAGCAGGTGTTCATTTTCGGCCGATCTATATCTTTCCGAACTCTAGCCTGTAATTATGATAATGAAGCAGGGAAGATTTTTTGCAGCTGAGCGACCCCTCCCTATCTTTGATACAGGCTATAATGTAAACACTTCATCCTGCACCGGCGCGACATTAGCATAATGTGTGTAATTGTTCTGGAGTTGGGCGCGCAGGCTTGCAGTCGCCAGAATGCCTCTTGAGAACCAGAGCGCGGCACAACTCTTGTGTTTTAATATGATAATGGCCCAAGACAGATGTTGCCCAGACCGCGAGTCTCCCTAAAACGATCAGGTCTGTGGTGCTTATTTATCACAAGTGCAGCAGTCGGATCATCGGGCGCGAGGCGTCATGCGGAATTCTTACACAAGAATTGCGCGGATTTCAGCTCTTGCTGAACAGAATGCTTGCGTTTTCTGCATAGTTTAGGGGCCGATTTGAAACCGCAGCAGTTCTCAGGGCATAGCGTCAACTGTTTCTCGGGCAACTAACTCCCTCCCCACCTGCACGTTTATTTGCATGGTCTTGACTCCAGATATCCGGTTTCGACTGAATCAAGCCGAGGTTTGCGCATGTAAAGTTAATTGCCTGTAGGGAGCGTGTTCGGTTGGGAAGTCGTCAGGAAAAGCTACACACTTGCAAGGCAATGCAGGCGAGTGTTTGTGATGCGAACTGGCACTTTTGCGTGAATACCTAGGCTGCCCGATTAGTCAGCTATGTAGATCACATGACTGGATGTGAGTCGCTTTAGGTGAGAATCAACCATAGCACAGCCTGTAAATTGCGCTAATAAAAACCTATCAAATTCAATGATGTAATGCATGATGTGTTCTTTGATATCCTGGGTGTTAGTCTTAGCAGTGCATGGCAGCGGCGCGAGTTATGGTTGCATAGCTTACCATAAATGGCAAATTTCTTGGAGTTTTCGATGTTACTTGTATCCATAAATCCCTTTAAAAATGTTTTTTCACTGAATTTGATACGTTTCTATTAGGGCAACTTATCCATAAAGTACCTTATTTTTCACTAAACTTCATAGGTTTTCATTAGCACAACTTTACCATAACATCCCTTTAACAAAGGTTTTTCACTGACATTCTTAGGTTTTTACAAGCGCACTCTACTTTTTTCCAACTTATTAAATTATTTTTCCGAACTTTATATAAAAAAAACATTCTGCCCGCTATGCAGCAGTTCCAACATCCACGGACTTGCCTGAGAGCAGGTGGCATGAACCTACCCAAAAACACAGGGGACAACCCCATATTCATGTTTCCATTTAACAGAAAGAATAAACATAAGCCGACATTACAATTAATACAACCCAAATGTACATCGATACACATTTAAATATTTGCAAATGGAAAAAATACTTTTTTTACACATTACACAATATTATAGATTATACCAAATACTGGACATAACTGTACACCTTATGTAAACAATGCACTTCAACACCTCTTACGAACTAAAGCACAAGATAGCACACGAAAACAGTCTGTCTAAACTTAGTAACATTACCTTCTCTTTTATTGCAAATGTTCACCATAGGAAGTTACTACATTTACAATAATTTTTCAATAGTCGAAAGTAGTCATTATATATTTGTATACAAATGGCAAGCACAATTGACTGGCCGGAGGAGTACCTCCTCAAAAATGAAATGACTGTTGAAGAATGTATTCATGGTAAATACAGACATATATATATTAACATGCACTGTAGTAATTCAACTTGACAATCTGTCATTAACTTACTTCTTTTTCATATATCTTATACTCCACAAAGTCCAAGAATAAAAAATCCAGGACAGTAAGCATGAACAACCAATTGTAAACACTGACGAGGGACAAGGAGAAAGTGTAGAAACCAAAATTACTAAATTATGCACACAAATGTGTAAATTAAAAATCAAGTTGCAGAACGATCTAATTATGTGTAGAATCATGTTATCCGTAATATATTGATTTTCATTGTCTCACTTGTACCTGAGACCCTTTTCCTTAAAAATCACCCCAATCCTTCCCTTAACATTACTATAATAAGCATTTTGATGAAATTTCCATCCCCAATTCTCCCAATCATGAACACACAAACCGCCAAATTCCCCTATTTTTGATGCACACTCTGATTCTCCATCCCTTTTTCAAAATAAATAATTATAAATGTAATGTATGTATATAAGTCCCACATTTATTTTTGTAAATATATAATGTAAATAAGTAAATATTATGTACAATATATGTGAAAATGTTTTTATTCCCAAAACGCCATTTTGACGTCTGCAGACTATAATTATGTTTGTGTCCGCATATTTTTGTGCAAGTGTTGTAATATGGATGTTTGGGGTTTTGCGAACAAAGCGCCTAGTTCGTGGAGCAAACTATGCACTCTTAATTAGTTTGCGAATGACATAACACGTCTGCGGTCCAAATTGGGTGACCTAAATGATGTCATACTACATGCGACATTCACGATCTACGAACATGTCCGCACTGTGTGTCACACTTTAAATTGCTTGCAAATGTCGCATTATGTGGGCGTATTGTCATTTGGGCAAGTGATGGTTCGTGAACGGCATGATGTGACCGCGGACACTTGCGAACTTCATCATGTGACTGTGCCCATGTGTTGTCTGCGATTTTTGTTTGTGCACTGCAGAAATCTTTAAATCCAATTTTCGGCCATTCTAGGGACTTTGAAGTTCAAACGTTGCCCTTCCACACCTCCCACTAGCATTGTTAGTCATCCTATTAACTTTCTACAACTTTTTACGCATTTTCTTTTGTGCCGGAAGTCTGTGGTCATAGAGACGCTGTGGACATCTCCAGATGTCATCATGTGACTGCGCCCGTGCAGCCCCATAACTCGTCCGAGATTGGCGGCTGTGCTCCGCAGACATCTTAAAATTTTATTTTACACCACACTACAGATTCTCAAGTAAAACTGTGGCCATCCCTTCTCCCCAGGACCCACCACCATCACAAAGACATGCAATCTGCTGTCTAGAATTCAAATCACATGGTATTGAGACATTTTATTTCTACAAAAATAAGACAAATTACTGCTGTTTCTTTGGAGAAAAGGGCACTCCTAACCTTGGCACTGACCACACAGTGAAACTAGTTAGAAGTAACTTTGAAGAACATTAGAGGTGTATATGAGGGTTTGTGTAATTGGTGGTGCAAACTATAAATGTACTCAATGGGTTTCTCAATCCAGCTTGGATTTGTTTCCCAATGACCCAATGATTACTACATGTAAATACAAGTGTACCACACACGAATGCTTTACCAAACTTAGTATATACAGTGTAGTACTTATGAGGGTAAAACAAAATAAACGTGTATAACTTTAATAAATTATATTTTGCAACCTATGTCCTACAACTAATGATATTTTCTTTTCTTTACAGACCGGGGATTGTATATTATATCCAAGGCTTCCAGTTTTCAGTTTTTACTGATAGTTACATTAATCCTGACGGAAATCAATCTGCTTTCTGTCTGTATTTATGTATAAAAATTCCAAAAAAATGAAAAACAGGTCTTTCTGTCCGGTTCTCTATGATGTCATGTCAATCATACATCGCAGGCCAAACACATTGCAGATTGGCAGCATGGAGAGTGTAAATGTTGTATGAAAATAGCATTACAGTTCTTTAAATTGCTGACAGCACATATCTTAAGGCAGCACCAGTCACAGGAGCAACCGTTTGTTGTTATGGATACAATTGAGCTAGCATTTCTTTCCTATATGGCTGCATGTTTTAATAAATGTATTTTTTTATTCGAATAAATTCACAAAAATACGGGTTGCGAATTATCTTTTTATATGACAAAAAATAAATGTGGATAAATACAGAAAAAAAAGCCAAAACCTAAATATGGATAAATACAGACGGAAATGGCAAAACAATAATTATCATAAACCCGTAAGTGCACGTACCTAATATGAGGTTTATTGCAATTTGTAAACCCAATAACCACATTATTCAATTTATATTCATATTAATTACATTATCACTGTGCACATATTAATGTGGCCATGGCCAGTGTCCAGATTCCTATGGCCATGCCCCCAAGAATCTGAACTCTGGCCATGGCCACAAATATACTCTTTGCCATGGTATAACCTGGCCATGGCCACATCTATAATCTTTAGCCATGGAATAACCACTTTACACACTTCAGTAACAACTGACACATGTATTTTTATTCCAAACACATATATATTACTCACACTCACTTCTTTCATGAAATATGTATAAATATACCCAGACACTGAACACCTCCCTGTACAAATGATGCCCACAGACAGATGTTCGTGTTCGCAGCTTGGAATACATTTGCAGACAGTTAAAATGACGGCGGACTCAACAGCAACCCCACGGCTGTTTTCCGCCTATAACAGTTCCATCTTTTTTCCACTCCCCATGCTCCCCAGACAGTCTTTCATCCACAAAATAACCCCAAATGTATTTTCCAGAGTTTTTTCTGCCACGCTGTCCACAGACAAAGGCCGTGCTTTGTGGATCCAATATGGCAATCGTTTCAAAAGGTTTGACTCAGCTCACCTTTTTCAATAACCAATCAGCGTGCGTGTTTGCTGTCCACGAACGCCATGCAGTGTTTTGAATGGTCTGCGGGCATCCGCAAATACGGAATCAGGAAGTGGGTCCGCGGACCGCATGGAGATAGCACTCATTATTTGGGTCCTACTTTTTGGCCATTTTAAAAAACATTATGCTGGACGGATTTACACCTAATTTGCAAAACCGTGCTTTTGAGATTCGGGCACAAGTTTGGTGCAAAACCATCCAGCGGTTTGTGCTGTATGTGTGAGCAAATTATTTTCAATGTATTAAATGTATGTCTATCTGGATTTCAAAGGTTTTGGGACCCACACTATAACTTTGTCCCCCCTTTACACAACCACACCAACTTTTGCAATAACATTTGGCGGGGGGCATCTAATTTTTTTCCCAAATTTGGTGATGATTCATATATATATGATAAGGTGGCAGTTGCTACCCATTAGTTAAGGTGAGTGCCTTGAGTCATAGGAAATCCGAAAATTCTATTGCTAACATTTGACTTGGTGGATGAATTTGGACGACATTTACCAAACAAAACGTTTGTCACGGGCCCCAATAGACTGAAAATCTTGGGAAAGATTTGTTAAGAAATGAAAAAGCTATTAGGAAAGCAACAAAACGCTGTTATCATCCTATTCCCATTCATTTTCCCATACAGAAAAAGTGCAGTTTTTGAACAGCAGTAGCACAAACATTGCTTGGCAGATTTGGACCTAATAAGAAGCAATTTGGGCACAAGGCATTGATTAATTTCCTTCACTGGTTTGGGGTAAATCATCCAGTAGTTTTTAAATTATTTGACAGAGAAGGCGGTGCCCCCTGCTCCTTAAAACTCTTTATATTGGCCTCAGTGCTTTTGCAGCAAAGAGGCAAGAGAGGCTAATCAAATTTGACTTGCTGGATGGACTTGGATTACATTTTCTAAACAAAATGTTTGTTAAGGGCCACCCAAACTAACTGGAAATCTTGGAAACCAATTTGTTAAAAAATAAATATGTTATTACAAAATCAAAAATGCATAAAAACGCAGTTTTAGGTCCTACTGACATTCATTTTCCTGAGAGAAAAAATTCAGTTTTTGAAAAGCTGTAACCACGGGGCAGATTTGGACCAAATAAAAAAACAATTTGGACATAAAGCACAGACTTATTTTCTTTGATTAGTTTGGGGTAACTCCATCCAGTAGTTTTTTAAATATTCAACAGAGACATTGGGCTGCCTCCTGTTCCTTAAAAACGTGATATATGTTGGTCTTGGTGTCTCGAAGGAGAGGCTGAGAGGATGTTCAGAAATGAAAATCCACCATTTTTGTTTTCTCAATGCAAGTGATTCCCGCAATATTACCAGGAGAAGCCACAAATGAAAGAACTCAAAACGGTATGTGGAAGAGGAAAGAGAATATCATTAAACTTTGGAATGAACTCCCCCACAACCTTACAGTGTATAATAACATTCTTGACTTCAGAAAGAGACTCAAAACTCTTCTGTTTATGAAGTCACCCCTTTTAGAACACTGAATGTTTTGAATGACAGAGCTTAGATGGCCTGGCCGGAGGTGCTATATAAATACCAATAACAATAGCAATAACAATCACATCAGACAAGAGGTCGGGAGTGGGAAAGAAGACACCATGTGAAGTTGGGGATTTGGGGGTGGGTTGGGGAGCCATTTAGGGGTAGAACATTTTTAGTTTATCTGGGGAAGACTGCAGGAATCTCACGAGATTACTGTAGCAACACCGCAAGATGCACGCAGAAACAAATGTGTGCCACTTGAATCGATGGTAATCTCCTCAATGCCAAGGGTATGGCTCAAAATATCTGAAACAGCTCCTAGGTATGTATTTATTATTAACGTGTCCACCCCGAGTTTAGTCAGTAAATTGGAAATGCCCCCAGCTGAACTGAGAATTTCAAATTCAGCTGTATATGGTTTCAACCTCCAAGAGGGGTCCTATTATTTCCAATTTTCACATTGTGTTGATCTGTTTGATGTTTGAAATTCTTTTCAAATGTTTCTGAATAATTGCATTTTGATTTGTATGAAAAACTGTGTACATTAACATGGATACCTATTTGCTCTATTTGTATATATTGTGCTTGCTTTGGAATTTCTTTTTAGCCAATTGTGCTTGGTAATTTATAGACCTTGCTTGTGAGCAATAACAAAATAATAAAAAAGATATTTTTGTAAAATTCTTAAACAGAATTGTGAAATGGTGAATTTGAAAGACTTTAAAAGATCCCAACGAAGACTTAGGTGGACACGTTAATAATAAATACATACCTACGAGCTGTTTCAGATATTTTGAGCCATACCCTTGGCATTGAGGAGATTATTATAAATTGAATTTATATGTGTGTTTAGTGAACCTGTCAGGACATTGTTTCGTTTTTTTCTTTTACTGACATCCCAGTCCTAGACAGAGTAGGGAATTACCCTTGAGTATATTAACTTAAATCGATGGGTCATAATGGGTAATTGGAGAGGGCTAGGGAGGGAAAAAGCAATTGAGTGGAGTGAATGGACCTGGAAAAACTGAGGGGGAGACTTGTTGCGTGCGTGTGGGGATGTAGAAGACTTTTTAATTCTGAGTACATTTTTCCTGTTATCGTGAGAATCAGCGAACTGCCACTCTACCGCAGGAATTTCTTTAACATCTTCTTTGCCTACTTCTACTGGGCAGGGGGCAAAAAGGTTTTCGTAACAAATGAATAGTGTGACATGGCCAGTGGCCATGGCTGAAGGCTGTGGCTAGTGTGCCCAAAAGAAAAGTATTGGTACAACATATACAGTGGGCAAGGCCGATGGCCATGGCTAGTGGACCCTGAAGAAACTGAGGTGTAACAAAACCCTTGAAATTCAGTGAAAAACCATTTGTTAAGAGAGAGTTAATGTGATCAGATTTAATGCAACAACCCCCCCTGAAATATAGCACTCACATTTGAATCAAGTCCACCTTAGCGATGTGCCCCCTATTGCACAGTGTATGACCACAAATATGGCATCACAGATGACATCACTGGTGACATCACTAATTATATCATGCATGACATCACTGATGAGATCAATAATTACATCATATTTGTCATTATTCATTATAGAAGTTAGAATATTTTTGTTGACCTCATATTTTATTTTTATAACACTTAATAATAATAACATGATATGGAACAATACACTGATACAAACATATATGATTACTTGAGGAGCATTTATTTGCGGTACTTATCAAATTATAAACTTTAAAATGCAAATATGTAACATTATAAAAATGGTTTGAATTTCATGTATTTGTAAAAAATTACAATAGTTAATTACAGCATAAGTACCTGATTCTGGTGAATCTATTTCAGGTATTTCAACCATAATATAGTAAGTATATTCAGGGACGTCATTTAAGAGTCGACAGAGGTCGCAACTGCAAGCTCCTAGGCTGTGGCCAGCACCATGTGGCTCTTTACTTCTGGAGTGGCTGGCTTTCTTGTTCAGGCCCCTTAAAAAAAAAGAAGAAAAATGAGAACAGGAGTGCCACAGGTCTAACACTTTCAACACTGACCCGAAATAAGAAAGAATAGGAATACCAAATAACAGGCCTCATTACGATAGTGGCGGTACAGTGATAATGGCGCCGGTAGTGATGCCGGCGCCGTTATCACTGTATCGCCACATTACGAGTTCTGCTCACGGGTGCCGCTCTGCACGCCTGGTCAGGCCAGGTGTGCAGAGCGGCACCCACGAGCAGAACAGGATGGTAGCAACGGTACCGTTTTGAACAGTACCGCTGCTACCATCCTCCCCATTCCCATTGAGCCCTATGAGGGCTCAATGGGAATGGGGACATACCGGATCTGGGTCCCGCGGAAAGGGAATTACCGGGCCTGCCGAGGTCGAATGGCCCAGTTATTCCCCTTTCGCGGGACCCAGAGCCAGACCTAAGTTTGGAGGTAGCCATGCCCTTTTTAAGGGCATGGCTACCTCCAAACTTGTAATGAGGCCCAATGTGTCTTTCTGGAATTCAATACAATAATTGCTAGACTCATTAAAGGTTTATTTCAGGCACACTTCAGGGGGTGAGTCACTGATTTAGTCTGTTCTTAAATGCCTCAACTCAGCCTTTCATCCTTCGGAGGTCGATAAATGAGTACCAAAACAGGTTGGGTGATATTGGGTGTATATTTTTTCTATATAAAGCGCTTAAACGTGAGTGCTATATAATAACACATCATTATCATTTGGTCATGGATGTCTGCTTGCAGTCACAGTAATTTGGTAATATGGGCCTACACACACTGATCTTAACTATACATATGGCGATCCATTCTTGTATGAAATGTACATCACATTATGGTGATATCGTAACCCTTTGTAGTGTACAATCCCATGTGATGTCACTTCCTGTTTTGTCAACGGGTGAAAGGTGGTGTTCCATCGCTTCCCGCTATATCACTTCAGGGTGGGGTCAAATGACATCACTTCCTGTGTTGTCATCAGGGGTCAAGGGTCGTGTGATGTCACTTCCACTACCCCAGGCATTTTGGTGAAATGACGTCCCTGAGTATATGTAGTAGTAAAAAAATAAGAATAGATAGAACAGAAAACATGTTTCATAGTAAGTGTTATGAAAATAGTCAATGTTCACATTTAAATTTACAATTCTCCTCACTGTAATAACATTAAATGAACATATTCTTTTCTAAATGACACATTTTATAAAAGAAGAATCACACACAAAAGAAAGTACATGCCCGTGTGCATTGTAATAATACAGAATCTAAGCATTCAAAGTGTGGTTAACATACAAAACAATCAGTTACTTGTACTGCATAATTCCATTTATAGAAAATAAATGAAGATTAGAAGGTAAATATTTAATCATAGACTTGGAAATTGCTATTACTTATATTTGTATTCATTTATTTTGAAAATAAATTATGAATTTGTATTCCAATATAACAGATTACTTTCCAAAGCATGTATACTTATACACTACTCTTAATTGTAACAATATTTGTACACACTTACAATTGTACACTGTACACTACATTTAAAGAAACAAGGAAAGGATACAATGTACTGTGTAAGTATGAAGGGTTTACATATATGTTATGTAACAAAACAGAGCTGTCATATTTCAAGATGTAATTAATTGAATCAGTGAAATCAGTGATGTTATCAGTGATTTTTACATCATTCAAGGCACCCTTGAATGATGTATGAGCAGGTTGCCTCCTCATTTGAGTGGTGTCCAGACATTTGGTCGACCTAAAACTGGTCGAATGACATTTGGTCGACGCAATTTGGTCGAAAACCAAATGGTCGAAATTTTTTTTTTAATTATATATTTATTTTTCGGGTTTTCGTTTTTTACAAAAATGGGTTTTTAGAAAAAAAAAGGGGGCTGGGGGGGGACCCCAAAGGTGAAAATAAAAAAAATAAAAAATTCGACCATTTGGTTTTCGACCAAATTGGTTCGACCATTTGTCTGGTCGACCAATTTTTTTCGACCAAATGTCTGGTAACCCATTTGAGTAGCTGTAAAAATCCAAAATTCTGACCTTGGATCTCAGTCTCGTTACAAATGTGTCCATTGAGTCACCTGCCATCTGGATTGTGTTGTGGAAGATATGCTGTTCAACATCACAATTTTTGTGTATTGGGAAATGTTCATTAAGGATGCGTTTGAACACTGGATAGGGATAGTCCACATCTTCAGGCAGCTCAAAAATAATGTCTCTCACTTCTGGGCCTGCAGTAAGCGTGAGGAGCCCTTTAATCCTCTTGTCATCTTGGGGACTTATAGCGTCTAGGTATACATCAAATTCCCTTATCCATCTATATCACCTGGGCCCTAGATTCAACATGTCTGACATAACAGAAGGGAGCAGCGTTATTATGGGAAATGTCCGAGTGAAGAGGGAAGTGAAGAGGGCCCACATTTGGTCTGGAAGCGGGGTCAAGCTCAATGGCTCTGGGCAAAGTGTGTGGCTGTAGGCTGACTCAGACGTGGCATGACTTCAGGGTCTTCTGGGCAAAAAAGTTGCATAATTAACAGACAGAGTTCAGTCAAAGCACCAGAAGAACCCAGCAAATTTGACACAAGTGTCCCGGGGGTGAGCAGCGGGATGGAAGGTCAGGACGAGGCGCAGGCAAACCCGGGCCCTGTGCCAGGAGGTGTAGCACAGCAGCTAGCACAACAGGTAGGGAACTAATTTCCCATAATAACGCTGCTCCCTTCTGTTATGTTAGACATGTTGAATCTAGGGCCCAGGTGATATAGATGGATAAGGGAATTTGATGTATACCTAGACGCTATAAGTCCCCAAGATGACAAGAGGATTAAAGGGCTCCTCACGCTTACTGCAGGCCCAGAAGTGAGAGACATTATTTTCGAGCTGCCTGAAGATGTGGACTATCCCTATCCAGTGTTCAAACGCATCCTTAATGAACATTTCCCAATACACAAAAAATGTGATGTTGAACAGCATATCTTCCACAACACAATCCAGATGGAAGGTGACTCAATGGACACATTTGTAACGAGACTGAGAATCAAGGTCAGAATTTTGTATTTTTACAGCTACTCAAATGAGGAGGCAACCTGCTCATACATCATTCAAGGGTGCCTTTCTGTGACATTCAAAAAGAAATGGTTACAGAAGACACACACCCTGGTGGAAATACTGGTGCTAGCAAGAACCACCATAGCACCAGAGCACCAGGTATCGACGCTAAGCAAGTTGCAAATAACACCTGTGGTGGCAGGAAATTAGTAATTGGTGAACAAGCTCACTGCTCACGCCACGTCGGTGAGCAAAGAGAAGCAGGAGAATAAACACTGTTTCCGCAATGGGTATGAATTTCCTGCCATTTGGACAGGCGTGTGGGGGCGAAGACCATTTCAGATCAATGTGCAGGGCACAAAAGTGAGTGGGGATATAGCAGAAAGAGCTACGGTCGTATCGGCACAAGTCACCAGTGAAGAGATGAGAGAAATAAACGCTCTGATAGGAAACATGCATCCCGGGAACGGTGCAGATTCAAGTCAAGGCATTCCCGCTCACCCGAGGCACGCAGGACAGGTAAAAATCGAATACACTACTTTCATATGACAACCCCGTCGATGAGTGAATCTGACACGCGTCAAGCGGCGAGAGGCATAAGGGTTACTTGTATGCCCTGGACAACTCGACGGCAATGGCTCAGAGTCAAACGTTGCCTTTGAAGATACTTGGAAAGACACACGATTTCCTCATATTCTCAGGTACGATGGTGGATGTTATGCAGAGGATGTGTTCATGAGACTGAAAAGGCCACAATGTTTTAAGAAAGCAAGAATAGAGATATACGCCTATGGGGCCAAGGGGCAATTGCTATGTAAAGGAACATTCATGACCATGTGTCACCATAAAGACAAATCGGATCACATCACTCTTCACGTTATTGCAGTGGAAGCCACTAGTAGATGCATTCTAAGTTTCTGGTTGGCCATTCAGATGGGACTGATCCACATTCTATACCGCATCATGGTCGACATGTACGTCACCCCAACTGCGAAAATAGAGGCCACTTTCCCGTCCTTGTTCAAATGGATAGGAAAGCTAAATACAGATAAAACTACATATAAACCCTTTCATTAAGACCCTTCCATAAAGACTATACATTCACATGGGATGCATTGTGCCAAACTGCTCTTCACTGCATCAGGTGTGACATTGTGAAGGTTGTGTGCACATCGTATTTTGACATGAATTTGTCAACGGAACTGATGGTCGATGCTAGCCCCATGGGACTTGGTGCTATTCCTGCTCAGCACTCTGGCAGTGATCACGCGCCACAGAAGATTGTCTCATATGCCAGCAAGAGCCTGACGAAGCCGAGCAACGCTACTCTCAGGAAGAAAAAGAGAGTCTTGCTGTCGTGTGGGTGTGCAATCATTTTCATTTGTTCCTATATGGAAAACCATTTACCATCATTACCATCAAGGTCCGACTCCAATACATGGAAAACCATCACCGCAAATGCCCCCTTCCATCGCTCGGTGGGGCCTAAGGCTACCAGAGTACAGGTTCAACATAGTTCACAAGCCCGAAAAGGGGGCTCATCCAGTGGAATTTCTCTCTCGCCATCCGAGACAAGAACAGGGGCGGGTGAGGAACCATGCTGAGGGGTACATCAACTATGTTGTGCATCACGCCAGCCCATCCATGATTACACTGGAAGAACTTTCAAAACTGATTAGGGAGGACCGGACTATGTCCCTGATATCTACTTGCATCAAGACTGGGCGAAGGTGCTCGGCAGTACAATAAAGCGTCTTTGAACCCATCCATAGATGCACACCTGTGGAATACACTGTTTTGAGTGAGGGAAGAACTCTCTGTTGCTCCCTCCCACATCCTACTAAAAGGCAGCAGGATCATACTACCATCTCTGCTGTATCAGCGAGCTATGGATGTAGCACATGAGGGACACCAGTGAATTGTGTCTACCAACCGACTACTCAGGCAAAGGTGGTGTTCGCTGGCAGGGACAGCCTAGTAGAGAAGACCCTGAAGTCATGCCACGTCTTAGTCAGCCTACAGCCACACACTTTGACCAGAGCCATTGAGCTTGACCCCGCTTCCAGACCAAATGTAGGAAGAAGATGTGGCATTTGACTTCTTTGGCCCTCTTCACTCAGACATATACATCTTGATTGTGCTTGATGAGCATTCCCGCTAGCCGGATGTGCAGCTGTTGCAATCCACTGCTGCCACGGCAGTCATCCTGGCTTTGAACCACATCTTCTCCACATATGGCATCCCAAAGATGGAGAAGACAGACAATGGTCCCCCGTTTACTGGAAATTACTTCAAGGAGTTCGCGCATTACATGGGGTTCATGCATCAGAGGGTCGCGCCACTGTGGCCGCAGGCCAATGGTGCAGTGGAGCGTTTCAAGGCCAACCTGAAATTGCTGTGAGCATCTCTGATATCACAGGCAAGCCATTGGAGTACACAATCCATCAATTCTTGCACGATTACAGGAACAAGCCGCACAACTCCACAGGGGCGTGCCCAGCAGAACTAGTGTGGCCAAAAGAGCAATATGACAGTGATGCGGAGGTAAGGAGCAGAGACACCAAGGCAAAAGCCAAAATGAAGGAGTATGCAGATCGACGTCGTAGGGCTCGCCCTTCTGACTTCTGTGTCGGAGAAACTGTCCTTGTGCAACAATCGCGAACACATAAAGGAATGCCACCATTGACCCTCAGCCCTTGATATTGACTCCGAAAAAAGGGATCCATGATCACAGCAGTTAAACCGGATAAGACTGTAATCAGAAACGCATAATTCTTCAGAAAATGTAGTCCTGATCCAAGCATAGAGGACACATGGTTTCCGAGGGAAAGTGAATCTTCGGGTTACTCTGGTGATGAAGACAAGACGACAGATGAGAGACATGGGAAAAGAGATGATCCCGAAAACGAGATGATCACGCCGAGTCATATGACGTTGTAGGAGGTGGATTGAAGAAATGGGGTGAGACTCTATTTCATTTTGGGGGCAGTTTGTAAGGTTCTGGTGCACGCAATATGTGCACATGAGTGGTTATGTGACCAGAGGTGGCATAGGGTGGAGATTCCTTAAATAAAGTTAGTTCCCCTTTGGAATCCCCTGTGTGAAGTCCATTATTGGCATTAATATAATAGTGCCAGGTAAAGGCCTGCAGATCGAAGATACATAAAGCAGAGTTCCCCTTTCCAAGCATTATAGGACACAGTTGTCAGGTTTTTTCTGGGGCGCACTCTGGGGCACAGATGGCTAGTGAAGCATGGTGCAAATCAGAGAATTGTGTTTCTCTTGGCACAAAGTGCCATTGGAGTACAGGGGATGGCAGGACCAGGAACACTTTTCTTAATTAACCGGTGGTGGAGAACTACCACAAGCAGAAGTGTATTCATGTCCGCAGTGCTCCACCATGTTTCAAGAACACCTGGGACATGTCAAGCACCACTTCAGAGGCTCCATGTGAAGCAGGAAATTGTTATTTAGTGCAATAGTGCTGTAGAGCAAATGCAACTGTTTATTTTCCCTCTGGGGCTTGCAGCAACCTCACCTTGGCTTCCTTGTCCATGCAGTGGGGCCTCTAGGGGTCTTTGACACTCACTCATTGGGGACCTGAAGCCAGACATTCCAATGCAGCCCTTTCAGTAACGGCTATTTTGGCACTGCGCCATGAGTGCAGTTCCCTTTCAGACATGCCCTGTTGGCTACGGCAAGTAAAGTGTAGGGACCTACACACTGGCATATTGATGTTTGCTTAAATATATTGTCAGGTGAAGCACTGAAACATGCAGTGCTTTGGATGACAGTATATTTAAGCAAACAGTAAACGCTTAGTGCATGAAGCTGTGAGTGCTTGCAGGACACAGAAACCTATTTGTGCATGTAGCATAAACTCAGAGTAGAAAAGGATATGTCTTGGTGCAAGAAGGTGCTGAAGTGACCTAACCAGTGTCTAGGGTGGACCTAGGGGACAGTGCATGGTCAAAAGTACCTAGTTTCAGTTCTTTTGTGGGTTGACAATGTTGAACCCAGTGTTGAATGTTGATACGTGCAGATCAAGCTCAGTTCAGGCATGTTGGATCATGTTGGCCCAAGCAGCAAGTGGGCATCGAGCAGGGGCGAATGCGGTTGCTCTGTGCTGTTGAAGGGGGGCTCTCAGCGATGCAGGTCAAGCATTCACAGGATCTCTCCACAGTTGGGCCAGGCCGAGTAGGGATACGTGATGCTCTATAACGGTTTGAGTCGGTGGGCGACAGCTGTCGAAATGGTGATCTGGGTGTGCTAATGTGCGGGTCGGTGATGGACACATTTGAGGGTTTATAGTTGTAACTTCTGGCAAGAATCGGCATCTGACTCTCCAGCAGTTCAGATCGGTTCCCGGCATTGAACAATTATTTTGGGTCTTGCAGGTGACGGCTCAGCTAGGCCACGATGCAGCCTCAGATGGGTGAAGGAGCAGTAAAGCCAGAGCTGGGGTTTTCCCTTTTGTTATGCGTGCGGGGAACACTGGGCGACCAGTTTGGTGCGGCAGAACAGGAAGCTTCCGCTGGTCTGGTCCTCCGAACACGGTGAAGCCCACTCAGAGGAACTCAAGGACAGTGTGGTTCCATTCAGGGTCTGCTCTTCCACTTTAGAAGATTCTGGTGTAGAGTGCAGGTCCTGAACCACAGCAACGATCATCTTCAATGTGCCCTGGGAGTGGGTACAGGGCAGATCTCTCTTCTGCCTTGGACGGTTCTTCCTCCACTTCAGGCTGAGAGTTTTGGAAAGTACGACTTTCTCAAATGAGTTTTAGTGAGTTCTTCTCAGGTGTTGATCCAGAGCGAATCTAAGAAGTGGTGAGAGACCCCTTCTTTTAAAGGCAAGTGACCGCAGGTGATTGGACTAAACCTAGACTGCCTCAGTGGTCCAAGCCCTGTTCTTGAAAGAAATGGACTTTGCCCTTCTGACATCACACTGAAAGTGCTTTGCTCTAGAGGAAGTGGAGGGGACAGCAAGGAGAGAAAGGGACAGAGATAAAAAAAAGTCTTTTTCCACTGAACAGATTGCTCCTTCGCTTCTAACTGGGATCAAAGGCCCTTAGAAATGCAGCACCCTGTGTGAGGCTACTTCCTATGAATGGGTGTCCTTCTTTGATGCCTGTGCCCAGGGCAGCTGCCTGCTGTGCGGCTGTGCCTGGTGGAGGTGTTACCTGCCCTCACAAAGAGATAGAAAAGAGGCATGTCCATTCAGGTTCCTGTCCTGTCATTTGGCAGGCTCTTCCTGTCTGACCAGAATAAACATCACCTTCTATAGCTGAGCTTGGCTCACAGGAGCTGACACACTTGTGACATCAAATTGGATGTTAACAACTCTGGGGCAATTAGACATGAACCTGCTGTGCTAGTTACTCCTTTGGAGTAAAGAATACAATAATGAACATCAAGTGATCATGAAAAAAGGGCCCAATGCCCCCACGGGACCTAAAAACACACCAATTCAAGGAAAACACGATGACATCGCGCTGATGAGAGGAATTGTCAAAGATACAATTTAATCATCCAAAACAGCGCAATTAACCCAAGAAAGTCTTGCTGCCACCATTGCAGAGTACTAGTTTGTTCCCAATTTATTGGAACACGTTGCACAGTTCATTGTGAATTGCATCATGTGTCAGAAGTTTACAGCTGGGCATAAACTATGAACAATCAGAGGAGTAATACCCCATCCAAATACCGTTTTAGCATTTGCATGTGGACTAGCATGATATGCTGCAGATATGTAATGGCTATGGGTATCTATTAGTGGTGGTGTGTCCCTTTTCTTTATGGATCGAAGCAGGTTCTTGTACCCACCCTGATGCCACCTGCGCTGCAAAGTTCTTAGTGCATGATATATTTCCAAGATAGGGTGTGTGTGAAGTATTAAGGTCAGATAATGGGCCACACATTGTCAATGAGCTGTTTGAACAAATAGGGCTTTTATTGAGCATAAAGCATATGTTTTCTTCTGCTTATCACTCACAAGCATACAGGATATGTGAAGGGCTCAACGGCCTCCTAAAGGAAAGAATAGCAAAGATCAGATTAACTTTGAAAAAGGGATGGCTATATTGCCTACCCCTAGCCTTGTATACCCTTTGATACCAGCCAGATTTGGATCATCACCTTGCGCCCCATGAACTAGTAACAGGGTCCCGCATGGGGATGCCCTTACGTCCCCATCTAGAGTCAGGAGTGATGCCCAGAGTGTAGCGCAGACTCTAGGTGATGAGATGCAGGATTATTTGACATGTATGACTACCAGTGTTTCTTTCATTTCAGATCAAGTCAAGCATCGGAGGGAGGGGTTGAAGAACATGGAAGAGGACGGCCCAATAACCAATAAAAGCTGTTAAGACGGATTTCTGAACTCTGTCCTGGTGGCGCAGAAGTTCAGAAGGCCAACCTAATTACTTGGAACAGGGTAACCTCTGGACGAGCCAGACCAATCAAGGTAGCGATCGTGGCGGTCAAGACTAGGTCTCAAGAGGGGTGAGGGTGACTGAAAGCCAGCAATGAGCACACAAAGCAAGATCACTTACAAACTACTCCAAACAGTTGTTATATAAAAAATATATACACATTTATTTCAAGGCCTTTAAAACAATGACCGTAGCGAGAAAATCACAATATAACAATATTAAACCAACACATACCATATCAACACAATATATATACAAATACGACAGTCGCAAGCGTTATATGCACGAAATGTGTAGTCCAGCTAAAAGGGAGGGAAAACAGGCAGTGCGAAATAATGCTTATACCCAGTTCACCTTCAGAGGCACCTAACTAGATGGAAGTCCGAGCCCTGCGAAGAGTGGAGCCTTGTGCTCAAAAGTACCTGCACGCGCTGGTGCCAACGGGCAAAAGGAGAAGCTCTTCTTGGGAAATCAGGCAGTTCAGTTTAGTGCACAAAAGAAGAAGAACAAGTTCCGCGACTCAAGCGCAGCCTCCACAGTGGGCAGAAGCAGAGCGCGAGTACGGAAAAGGGTGCTGTTTGACACAGCGGGGAAAAGCAATGGGCTCCTGCAGGAGGGCGACCAGATCCTAGCTATGCTACTCACCGGTCCCCGAAGCAAGCAGACCCAGGCTTCTCCGCGTCCGTTTCAGTAGCTGGCAGGTTCAGAAGAGCAGGGAACGCCTCGTCGTCGTGTTGAGTAAAAAGACGTCCCAATCGAAGAAACCCGCACAGTTTGTTACCACAGCAGGGCAACGGAGCGGCCGTGTGTATCTGAGCCAAATGTACACTACTCACTTCAGACTTGGGAACGCCAAGTGTACGAAGCGTGTGAGAGTGACAAGGACTCGAAATACTACACAACCTGGCGGCGGTTACAGAGCAAGACTCCCGTGTAAGCTGGTCAGTCAGCTGGATGGCCCAGAGACGCTTCCGAAGGCTTACTGGCAGGAGATGGTGAAGATGCCGAGAATAGCTGTTCCCGCTATTCCAAAGGGTCGAAGTACCAGTACAGGCCTTCTGGTTCGATCAAAGGTGAAAAGGGTTTCACAAGGCGACAGCAGTGCAGAGGAGAAGTCCTTCAGCGGGTCACCAGCGATTCCTCGGTCCAGCCTCGTGGTTGCAGGATACTTGGCTCCTGTATTCCTTTGTTCGTGAGAACTCAGGAGATCGACATGGTAGTGGTGTTTCCAGCCCCCTCTTATCCACGGTTCCCTTCGCGCCAAAATGGAGGGGACCCAATGGGAGATCCGCTCATCAACACTCACACCATACGTGGACCAATCACGGACCACGGTGGTCCCAGGCATTCACACCACCCTAGACTCTCTGGCACCCAGGATGTGTATTGGGACCAGACATCCCAGCCCACATCCTGGAGGCACACACAAGACGTGTAGAAGCCCGCGAAAGCATCCGTGTTTCGCGGGAAAGTACATGCCCAAATAAGGAAGGCCCCGGGTCGGCTCAACCTGGGGAAGGTGAAGGGAGCAAGACGGTCAGCGGACAGGACGAAGGAGCCTCGTGGTCTGGCCATTTTGGGAGCCAGGCCACCATTTTGGGTTAAGCGCGAGAAACGCGCTTAGAACGCCAACAGGAGCTCAAAACACAAGAAACGATCGCTGCCACCATTCCCGTCCCTGAATCACTTGCACCGATCAGATACAATCCTAAACGAGTATCTAGGGCCTGTAGAAGGCTAGAGACCCAAGAGAGCTGTAACTTAGCTTATAGTTCCCTCTTGTGTCATGTTGCACGAAAGCCGCAACATGATAAAAGAAACTACGGGAAACAGCGTTCCCCGGTACTGACTGTCTTAAGGGCATGTCAGTTTCCCCGTAAGAAAGGAGCGAAAGCCCAGAGGAATGCGGCAGAAGGCTGCACTTCTCTGGCAAAGTCAAGAACAAGGTGAAAAACAACAGCAAAAAGTTTAGGGGTTGCCACATGGAAGGAAAATTACCTACAATTACGAAATCTTTCCTAACACTGCAGATATGTAATGGCTATGGGTATCTATTAGTGGTGGTGTGTCCCTTTTCTTTATGGATCGAAGCAGGTTCTTGTACCCACCCTGATGCCACCTGCGCTGCAAAGTTCTTAGTGCATGATATATTTCCAAGATAGGGTGTGTGTGAAGTATTAAGGTCAGATAATGGGCCACACATTGTCAATGAGCTGTTTGAACAAATAGGGCTTTTATTGAGCATAAAGCATATGTTTTTTTCTTCTTATCACTCACAAGCAAACAGGATATGTGAAGGGCCCAACGGCCTCCTAAAGGAAAGAATAGCAAAGATCAGATTAACTTTGAAAAAGGGATGGCTATATTGCCTACCCCTAGCCTTGTATACCCTTTGATATCAGCCAGATTCGGATCATCACCTTGCGCCCCATGAACTAGTAACAGGGTGCCGCATCGGGATGCCCTTACGTCCCAATCTAGAGTCAGGAGTGATGCCCATAGTGTAGCGCAGACTCTAGGTGATGAGATGCAGGATTATTTGACATGTATGACTACCAGTGTTTCTTTCATTTCAGATCAAGTCAAGCATCGGAGGGAGGGGTTGAAGAATATGGAAGAGGACGGCCCAATGACCAATAAAAGCAAGTTATTGGCACCACCAAAATTGTACATTGGAGATCAGGTGATTATCAAATATTTCACCCTTGCACGAGCCAAGGTTTAACAGACCTTTTCAGGTAGAAGAAGTTTCCCCTACTGCAGTTAGGGTGGCTGGAAGAAGATCTTGATTACATTTGGGTGATGTAAATATCTAAAAAGGCAAGACCCTGCCTCTAGTACCCGCTGACGGGGAAGCAAGACAAGAAGAAGAATTGCCTTGTGTGCAGACTCATTCGATGACCAGGAAGAAGGACGATAAAACAGTGTGGGATGAAGACATTTCTTTTGGGCTGGAATTCATTGGACACTCCTTAAAAATATTAGCAGGAAGTGCACAGACTTGCAGAGAATTCCAGAGATTAAACATACTTTTTAGAGATTATTTGAAAAATTAAAAAGCATATCGGCACCATAGCCAAACGCCAATCATTCTTAAAAATTGGAAGAGAGCTCAATACCCAGATTCATTTTTGGGAAGATATCTATTTTAAGAAAAACATCACACCAGCTGAAAGTGACACACATAGAGTTTTTGTGTTTATAATCCAGTCATACCCTTCCCTTGTTAGGAGAGATGTCAATATTCTCACTTTTCCCCACGACCCAAAGATTGGCCCAGTTATAAGAAGGCTTTTAATTGCAATAATTGAGCATATTGTACAACTGCAAATGTGATTGGAGTAATTGTATTAAACATGATTTAGAAGGATGAAAATGCAGTTGCAGCAGGACTAGCAATTCAAAGAGAAATGGCATGGCACACAGTATGTTTTTCTAGACTCTTATGCCTGATATAGATATGCATGTAATTTCTCTTTTTCTTTATGTATCTTACATTTCGATGTGATCTTCCCCAGTATAAGTACAAATGATGATAATTTCTTTAACCTATTTTGGCATGTCAGACAACATAAGAGGGATGCAGAAGAAAGTAGCCAGGGGATAAATACCTATATTGATAATTCAGCTCACTTGGGGAATAATATGTGGAACCAACATATGAAAAGGGTGGGGGAGAGAGCATCTGATGAAATCTGCTATCTCTGCCCTCTCATCACCCATGCCATGAGTACAGAAAGAACATTAATTTCAAAAGAGATGCCGGCACGAGTGCCTCAGCCATCTAGCAGCATGTACTATCAGAGGACAGTTCCAAGGCAGTTGGGCAACCCTGCGATGGTGATCAAGACAGACATTCCCATACCAGTATGATTATGTCAAGACAACACAAATGGAAAAAGAGCCTGGATGGACAGACAAAATGCTTGTGTATCAGTCTATGGGACAGGACAAAGTAATAATTGAAGAAAGGAAGAGGATGAATTGCTCTGACAAAACTGAAAGTACTGGAATACCTGAATGCTGAGAGCGTTCACATCTGTTCATCTAAGGACGAGTGATTACGACCAAAGGATGGGAAGATGGGATGATGGCCTGTGCAGCTCATCTACTAAGGAAGGAACCAGTGCATGAGGTGCAGAACATGAACATTGAGTGCATAAAGTCATCGGCCAAGAACTCTAAACTGCTGACATGGGTGGACGATGAATCGGGAACAATGGCTGCAGTGCCATTGATTAATGCAACAATGTGCTTTTGAAGCAAAGTAAAAGTCCAGGTTGGAGAGAATAAAGGGTGCAAGAACAGAATTGATATCCCAGAAATGAAGAGGGGGACTGCTATCCTAATGGATCGATATTGGGTCTGTGGATCCAGAGCACATATGAAGTTGCCCAGGAACTGGGGAGGAGTGTGTTCCATTGTACTCATCCATGTTCCAGCCTTGGTGATTCCCCAGAGCGACCTGAACATCGAGGGATTTCCAAAAGTGGATGAGCACTTGAGAAAAAGAAGATCACTTGCACTCCAGCGGATGAAGAGGGAGAATTATTTCTCACTGAAATCAATCAAGGCTTATGAAGACATTCCTGATGTACACAAGTTGTTCAGCAAGATGCCATGATAATGACATCTATATGTGAGAGACTCAATATAATGACATCTATATTCATGCATGGACTCCAAATAATAGTGAATGCCAAATGGCTGCAGATTACTAGGTGGGAGCTGTTGCAGTCAATCAATGTCACTATAAAAGGATTTAACACCATACAAGAAGAATGGAGGCACATAAGATTAATGACCCTCCAGAACAGGTATGTCCTTGACATGATTACAGCAATGGAAGGAGGTGTTTGTGCCAAGGTCGGGCCTTCTTGCTGTACATTCTTACCATCTCATGACGGTGAGAATGAGACTCTGACGGATGCTATAACCATGTTGACAGAATTGCACACGAAAATGGAGGAGGAGACAGAGGCTATTGGTTCTCATACCTGTTTTCATGCATTCCCGACTGGATGGAGAGTATATTCAAGTTCCTTGGAGCAATATTGGTGATGATAATGTTCAGATTCTGCGTTATAAGGATAATAATTGGACAATGCCAGAAAATGGCAAAAGGGCAGTGGAAAGAAGATCATGATTGATGTAAAGGGTGAAACAGAGGACACAGTTCAGACTGAAAGTACCATTAGAGACCGCCTAAAAAAGAGTATTGTTGTACCTGAGGGAACGAAATTCCTGCATCCAAGAGATCCTAAGAATTATGTGGGACATTGGGTCTTCTGTACCCCAAGTGGAGAATGTAGTTACATGACCAGGGGTGTGGATGAACACATAATAAATGCAGGCACCCTGAAGGGGGTGACAAAGATATGGATACCAAAGAAACCTTTCTTCAAGAGAAAATTCAAAGAAGCAGGAAAACTTGAGGAGATGTTTGAGGACTCAACCGGAAGGGGGAATGTAGAGGAGCAGATATACATATCCACAGGAGATGCTACCTCCCCTGTATTAGAGCCATGAGACTGTGCCCTGTCTAACAACAGCTATTATACCACTACCACAGCAAGCATATGGAAGACGGTATCCATTAAGACGACCATATTGAATGTACCCTCGAGTTGATGACAGCCTGCAGGAGGAACTGCCTGAAGGAATATGAAAATGGACTGATGACATCATAAAAAAGAGTGCAAGACATCCTGAAATACTGAATTAACACGATAGAGGGGAAATGATGAAGTAAAGAATCACCTGAACCTTAAAATGTAAAAGCAGAAGATTACACTGTAAAATGTGCTGCAGAAATCAGAAGTATGAAGAATGTATATACACTGAAATGCAAGATAGATCCAGTCATTGTACAGGCTAGCTATAAGTAGTAGATAGAATGAAGACGAAGATGCCATTGTACAGAAACTGGATATTGGTATCATGAAATAATAACCCAAACAATTATGGAGAGAAAATGGAAGGCTGTGTCGCAGTAGAATAGCAGGTTATTGGAGCGGCCTTGTGAGGCTGTCTGGCCTGAAGTCAAGAACTGAGAAGTCGAGGTCAGCTATCTACGCTGATGAAGAACGTGTGTGTGGAGGATGAATTCTCTCACATTAAGGTGCAAGAAAGAACACAAAGGATTTCAAGCCTTAATTCATTTAAAACATTCAAAAGCTTGCAGAATGAGCAGAATCGTGGTCTCTTGTCACGTTAGTCGAGACTGGAAATAGGGCTTGAACTTGGAGTTCCAGATACGATAGTGAGTGCCCTCACTCCTGTTGCATTCCCAGGACAGCAAGTACAAAGAGAATTTCATGGCAGAAGGCATGGGTGATAAGAGATGTTGGGCTAATTGGGTAGTAGAGCAGCTTCATTTCCTATCTACTTGCACCTGGGTCTTGGCATATGTGCTGCTAATTTAACCAAATATTCCATGCAGGCACAAGCATGCCAAACCAATTGTATTAGTCCGTATAACAAAGGACCTTATAGCTTAAGAAACAAATGAAACACTCTGTAACTGATTTTTCTTAAATTACACGTATGAAGAGGTAGGCATAAGTTGTCCACCTGATATCGGACAGCCAATAACAAACCTAGCTCCTATATGATTGTACAACTAGATGTGTCTCTTAGCCAATTGCAACCCTTGATAGGTTTTTTTTACTATTTCCATGTAGTATGATGTCATCCTGACACCTAAAGAAGTATATAATTGTATTTTTTGTGAAAATTGCTGAGAGAATAAGTGTACGTCCGTTGATGTTCATTGTACTCCCTGTTTTAGATCATTGCTAATAAAACAGCAACTTGCCATCTTCTTGAGTTTGTCCGCTTATTTGGACTCAGAATTACTCTGGTGTAATCCCATCCAGTAATAGATGCACGTTCCAAGGGTCATAAGCTCACTAGGTAATGAGCTATCTGGAGAAGGCAGATGGGGAGGGGTCACTCGCTGTCCAGTCATTTGGTCGAAAGACATTTGGTCGAAAGCCAAATGGTCGACGGAATTTGCTCGAAAGCCAAATGGTCCAATTTTTTTTATTTATATATATATATTTTTTAGATTTTCGTTTAGGGAAAAAAAGGGTTTTTTAGAAAAAAAAGGGGGTTGGGGGACCCCCCCAAAAAAAAAAGGGAAAATACAAAAAAAAACATTCGACCATTTGGCTTTCGACCAAATGGTGTCGACCATTTGTCCTGTCGACCTTTTTTTTTCAACCAAATGTCTAGTAACCGGGTCACTCAATGTCTATGCCCACGTCTCAAACCATTGTGCATTATGAGATCAGAAGTCTATGCCACATATCCTTTAACACATAGTCGTAGGCACGAAAAGAAGATACTGCTGCTGCCCCATGCCGATGCATTCTCAGGTAGGTCCATCCTTCCCAGTATTCAGTCACTGCATTCCTCTGTTCAATGAGAGCCTCCCAGGGACAGACAATTATCACCCATAGAGTGAATCCTATTCTGCTTACGCACTGAAACCCTTTTTCTGTTTGGATCGGGGGGGGGGTGGGGAGGAGTCTGAAGCATTAGGCACTCACACAAAAGCTCTGCATTATCCATGTGAGCCTCAAACTTAACCTTTTGCATCCCATTGAAGGACATGGGTAAGCCGACCATTACCTTAGCACCCACACAATTACGAGACACAGCTTTGTTGCTTTACCATTGGGCACTAGCAGATGCATGCTAACTTGATAAGCTCCACAAGTACGGTTAGGCTTATGTACTGACAGCATATTATGGTGAGGTAGCTGTCTGAACACAAGCCCACATGCCAACGCAATGACAATACATGTATGAACTCGGGCACTTTTCCATAATCTAACCGACATGCCTAGGCACCTTAAATATATGGAGTTACATACTAATTGTAAACAAATGGGATACATAGACATACAGAGAGAGTGTGAGCAATGCCACGCTCCGAGGACTGCCCAACCCCAAGCACTGCTATTCAAACAGCAGGGGCACCTTTCCAGGGTCCTCCGTGCATTTATGTACTCAAATTATGTGCAGTGGAACCATATGCCACTGCCCCAATTATGTCCAACGATAATTACATATTATAGATATGATGACTGCCTTACATGAATGCATCATGTCTAATAGATCTTTGCGAAATTGACGATCATAGAGTGGTTGGTTTTCCTTTGCCCCAGGTGGTCCTCTACACAGTTACTTGTATGACTCGCTACATTCAACCAAAAGGTTCATCTGAACCTCAGTCACGGAAGTGACCTGTGAGACCTTTTGTGTGCATATACCGAATGTTATAAAACTGACCAATTAGATGAAACCAAACTAGATACCTTTTGGGTATCATTATTAGTGATCCTGCTCCCTTTCACTTACAGGGCAAGACTGTGTGTCTCCACTAATCACTTTGAGGTGAGATTGTTCCATCCATGTTATAAAGTTATGGAAATGCATGACTAGTGGCCAAATGAGTTGTAGCCATTTTTAGAAGCAGAAAGGTCCTGCAACCTTTTACAAAGACAGTCCTGAAGATGGTGGCACTAATTACTGGGACCTCCGAAACCGGTCGGCATATACATGGAGACGGCAGGAGATTTCCTGCCGCACGCCTTGTCACAGCCACAGGGAGACTTAGAAACCATATTGTCTATCCCTCTGGCATTGTCTTCATAGTACCTTGATTGTAGCCCCTAAATTGAAATTGAGTTTTTATTCTGGGTATATTGATGCTCAGTTTTGGCTATTAAAGTTACAGTTGCCTGAATACTTATTGTGAAATAGCCGCACTTGCAAAACATTTCTTTTTATTGCAAACAAGTGAGGCTAGAGATACTGGTAACCCTGTCTAGACCAACATTGATTATTAACAATAAATTGCCTGGGCTGTCATATAGCCAGTTATAACCTGATGAGCAAATGAGATTGGATAGCCAGTAACTCACATCTTCTTATTCTATCCACTGATAGACAGGCGGCACATCAGCGCAGACGAGGGATAGTTTCCAGTTTAGGAAGGGATAGATAGAACTTTCTCTGCCCCTTTCTATCCTTATGCATAGGACACGCCCAGGCAAATAAATCTGTAACAATAGACAATTTAGGAAGCTATTGACATGCGAAAGGACGTAACCAGTCTCCTTTCTTCTTCTCACCTTTTGAGACACTGGAGATCACGGATGACTCACGAGCACATCATTGCTCGACTGAGTACAGGGTTCTAGGATTTGTCGGTCCCGTTTCTTTTTATGTTACAAAATAGTGCTTGGACAAAACTCGAATTAACTACTGTTAAGCAAAAAACAAAACAAAAGAACGTGTTCATTTGGTGATAGACTTGCATGCAGCTCATATATATGGTGAGGGAGAGGGTGTTGCCAAAAAGAGTTCTGATCCCAGCTTCTCCACTTGAATGAAAAGTGTGATCATGGCACGATTACTTCTTCCACGTCTGCCTCAGCTCCCTTTTGTGCCAAATTGGGAATGCCTACATGGAGGCCAAATTACCCCAGTGTTAAGCGAAACAGACACCCGTCCACTGACATTCTCTTGCGAGTTCCAGCTAAAGCAATGCTCCTGGAGTCTCCAGTGTCAACGTCGTGTTGGGGGATATCTCTGACCATAGATAATGTTGGATTCGCATCGGTTGGTGAAGCGAAATAACCCCCCTTTCTGAAGCCCGAACAGATGACTTAAAAGACGGGCTGTGCAAATGACGCAGCATCTTGCTTGCAGGTGGCTATTTCAGCTTTTCAGATCCCCTTATTTTCTTGTAACCTAGTTTCGCGTGGGAGACACTGTACTCAGCCCGAGGTGTCCCAGTTTTACCTCATTATTATATATAGTCTGGCCTATTTCAGCGTCCGGCAGCTCAGCCGCCACGCGCGCCAGGCAGGGAGGCGAAGCTCCTGGGCGCTCCCCTCAGACCAGCGCGGGAGTACAGGGGGAGCTGAGGCCAGCCGAGGTCTCGCCTTCCTCCGACTGCGAACCAAGCTGCGCCGAGCCGGGTTAAACGGGAGGTTGTTCTACAATAATCATTCGATTCCGCGGTGGTTCCTGCCGGCCTAATGTGAGGATAGTTCAGGGGCGAGTCAGAGCCGGACTGGCCCACAGAGGCAACGGAAGACTTGCCAGCAGGCCAGTGCACCAGAGGGGCTGGTCGGTAGGTAATATGCAAGGCCATCTGGGGAGGAAAAGTGTTGTATGTTTAAAAAAAAGCCTTAAAAGTGACGTAAACACGTTTGCGCTTTCCATCAGCGACTGAAGAATAAAAGTGCTAGGATGTTGAAGTCAACAAATTCAGTGGCATCCATCTTTCTGGGGGCCAAGTGGCTAAAGACGTGGAGCTCACTGGTTTGTATTTGCATATCTATGAACATCGCAGAACGCGACACGTCACACGTGTCATTCATTAGTCTGTGACACTATAGAGGTCTCATGAGAAATGTCATTACAAACATGTGCCATGAATTGCCGCTATTGTTATTTTACACAGGGAAACAGTGCAATCTATTAAACACAAGTGATGCTTGTGTGCAAAGCTGTGAAGTGAAGCACTTCCATGGACCACAGTTTAGAGAGAGAGAAAATGTTTTGCCCAGGATCACACACTTCTGTGGTGAACCCAGGATTTGAGCGCAGACTGCAATTTGGGCACTAGTTTACATATTTTCCCATCTCTAGCTCGTACAAATATGTGTTACTGTTAGTCTTGCAAGAGCTAAAATAATACACATTTGTATAGAGCGGACTTCAAATGGATGCATCACTTAATTAACCAAGTGGGCAAATATATACATCTTTATAGACACATGTTTGGTAAGAAGAGCATAGTTGTAGCTTTATTTTCCACATCCCAAGTCTAAGTCTAAGAATTCACGTGTGGCTTTTGCAACTACGTTTTCAAGTCTGAAAAGCACAAACAACACAATGAACTGTGTGATACGCTCACATGGTTTCACTTATTGTTTCACACAGTCCTGCAACTTGTTTGTGATGCATTGTGTAAAGAAAACGTGAAGTTCCTAAAACAGCAATGCCTTTCTGGTGCATGTGAGACGAAGAGACATGGACACATAGAGACTTTGAAAATGGGGTGGGGGAATTTTGGCACTTAGTTTGATGTCATTGAGGGTAGTTTTGGTTTGCAAAATGGGGGCCTCAGAAGCAAATCCACCCACCAGTTCTTATCAAGCAGACATAGACACGTGTCAGGCATACTTCCCACAGCTCATGGGCACTCAAATGACCATGCTTCCATCCACGCATAATAAAGAGTTTTTCACTAACATATGGAGATGATAACACTACGGGTGTGTTAAAAAGCTATGTATGAATCCCCCATGGCAGGTGCTGGGTGAGTGATGTCTCAAGACATTGCATCCTCCTCATCAGGTTTTCTGCAGTGATGGAGACTGATAGGGCCTGTGAGGATCCCATGAGCGTGAGTTCCCCGCTGTCACACAGGCAGCCAATGCCCTGCTCTATGGGAGCTGAACACATCAGTCATTTAGATTATTACACCCCACTTAGAACATTGTGATTATGGCAGCAAATCAGAATCTTTGGATCCACCGGTGGCCGAGTGGATCTCTCTCCGTGCCATGTGACTCCCCCTGCCCCCTCAGCTCTGGCACCTTACTTTTTGATGCTGCCACCATCTCCTTCTGAACTCTTTGGAAATGGAAAGGAGACCAGCCCTAAGCCAACTCAAGTCCTTGTCACGGCGGCCATGTTAGAATGGCCTTTAAAATCATGTCTCAACACCTTTAATGACGTTCGTACGCTGATTGCTTAGCGTTTGGTGTGTGAACATCCTAACAAGTGTTCAAACATGACACCTGCCCTACTGCCAATGTTTTGTTGGGGTGCTAACAGCAGTGAAACCCGCAATGACATGAAACACTGACATTAATTTCCTAAACTCGTAACCACCCTTGCTTCTCCTCACCACCAAGCCGAGTTTCTGAATCTGTAACTCCCAGTCATCCTACTGTAGACTTTATTGCTTACGTATGTAACGTTCTTGGCTATATATATATATTTATTTTTTGTATTTTCGCAGGTGACCTTTTTAAGCACCTTATGAACTGCAATTCATTTGAGTTTTCTGTACCCAACTAACAGATAGCACTAATAGCTACTTTATGTGCTTTCATTGCAGTGTTTGGAATTGTATGCGTTTTCTCAAGGTGCAGTCGGACTGAACACAGAGCACCTGCTTACAGAAACTATAATCACTTTATTATGTTTACAGAAACTACATGCACTTTATTATATCTGATGACTACGATTATAGCTCCTGGTGAAGTTCAGCACGTGATGCATAAGAAAAGAAACACGTTGAGCAGCGGCTCATAGAGCTTTCTATCTACCAGAAGTCTAATACTGACGGATAGTTTATTGAACTTTAAAGGCACATCTGATTGATTGTGGTGTCTTAGTCACATCTAAGGAATTTTTTCACAATCTCTGGGCAGTTGATACCAAAAGTAGGATTTAGATGGTACGTTATTGAATGTGCCTTATCCTGTTGGGGACTAGCCTACTGCCCATTATTGAACGTGCCTTATGCTGATTGGGACTAGCCTACTGCCCATTATTGAATGTGCCTTATCCTGTTGGGGACTAGCCTACTGTCCATTATTGAATGTGCCTTATGCTGATTAGGACGGTTGTATACTAATTGACTTTTTCACAATTGACCTCGGGAGAATTGACCTGATTTAGAAGGCCAATTAGGGCATATATGCGGGGGGAACCCCCCAAAACCCACCACCCAATACAAACCCCCCGCAACCCTCCACCCAATCCCCTTATATTATTTATAATCCAAAACCAACCCAATACATGTATAAAATAACTAAAATAATATAAAGGTCAATTGTGCAGAAGGTCAATTAGGACCACTATAATTAGGTCAATTGTGCAAAAGGTCAATTGTAAAAGGTCAATTTGGGTAATGCCATTAGGACTAGCCTACTGCCCATTATTGAATGTGGCTTATGCTGATTGGGACTAGCCTACTGCTCACTATTGAATGCGCCTTATCCTGTTGGGGACTAGCCTACTGCCCATTATTGAATGTGTCTTATGCTGATTGGGACTAGCCTACTGCTCACTATTGAATGTGCCTTATCCTGTTGGGGACTAGCCTACTGCTCACCATTGAATGTGCCTTATCCTGTTGGGGACTAGCCTACTGCTCATTATTGGTTGTGCCTTATGATGATTGGGAGTAGCCTACTGCTCATTGATAAACTAGCCTATTCCTCTGTGTATTGTCACTACCTGTGTACCACCACCTGCTGTACTAGCCTGATAGGATCCAGCCTATTGCTCCCTACTAAAATGTGCCTCTGCTCACAAATTGCTCTGTATTTGCACAAGCTTATTGCTCCTCTGCTCTGGGACTAGCACCACACTACTGAATATAGTTCCTAAAACACTCCCACTACGTACATGGCAGCCCTTTGTAGATCCACACTAATCCTAGCTACGATACTTCCTCTACTCAATACTGACTCATTATCCCACTTCCCATTCAAAAATCCCCCACCACCAACACCTCATCCACTCCTCACACTCACCATGACCTTTGCCCACGAAGACCTTAATCACGCACTCATGCTCAGCCAGCCACTCAGCTATTCGAATTGATCTGCCGATTTGCTGCACCTCCCACACCTTGGAACCCTTGCCCAGTGAAGGACAGAAACTGGAGACTCAGCTCCCGGTTCCTACCCCCATGACATCCCACAATAAACACCCCCATTACTCTCATCCCAACCAACCACAAACCAGCCCTATGCACATCATGGACAATAACCAAAAATAAACATCAGCATAATTGAACACCCTCTGATCAGAGGTGCTCTCATCAATGTTCGATCGCTGGTCGCCCACGCGCTTGACATCGCAGACCTTATCTGCGCTAACGACCTTCACTTTCTGGCTATTACTGAAACCTGGCTGCATCAGGCAGCAGGCTCAGCTCTGTCCCTTGCCATTCCTGAGGGCTACTCTATATTAAGGAACGACAGGGACTCAGGTAAAGGAGGAGGAGTAGCCTTTATCGCCAAAACATCCCTTGGCCATAGAGTGAACCCTTCGTCCAGCTTTCGGTCCGCTGTACTTCTTTCAGTAAAGTTCCAACTCTATGCAGTACAAACCATCCTTATGCACCTCATTTATAGGCCACCAGGCCTCATCTCCTCCTTTGAGGAAGAGAAGTCTGACCTCCTGACTAATAATACCAAAACAGGATCACAAATCATCCTACTTGGGGATTTAAACTTAGTCCTCTGCGATCCCAATGACGCTAATGCGCTATCCCTGGAAAATACTATCTCTCAACTAGAGTTCAAGCACAGGGTCACAGCCCCAACTCACAACAAAGGCAGAACCCTGGATTGTTTGGCGGACTACAACTGCTTCACCCCCATCCTTAAAAATGAACCAATTGCCTGGTCAGACCACCACATTATCACCTTCTCCATCCAAGGGAAGGTGCAGCCGAACACCTTACCGGCTACCATCCCGCAAACCTTCGCCAGGAATAACAGTAACATCACCTTGCAAAGCCTTCGGCCTCTAATCCACAATATCCTTCCCCCGGCAAATTACTTCAACCTAGATGTGGATAAACTTGCTGACCTCTAAAACAAAACACTTGAAACTTGAATCAGCAGTTGATATTATCGCTCCCATCAAACTTACTAAAGCCAAACGGCAGCCCACTTGAACAAATGGTTCACTCCTGAGCTTAAAATCCTTAGGGACGCCAAGCGAGCGGCAGAAGCCACCTGGAGAAAAACACCTAACCCGGCCAACAAAGCACTATTCACGCAGCAGCCACCGCAGCCACCACTTACAAAACTGCTATCCTCAAGGCCAAAAAAGAGACCTATGACAACAGAATTGACAATGCCAAATCAAGAACAAAAGAGCTCTTCATCATCCCCAGGGAACTCAAGTCCCCCTCCACATCTACAGAAACCTGCGTGAAAGATGCAGACTGGTATGAGAGAATACAAAAAGCTTTGGCTGACAGAATTGCCATGCTACAATCCACAATCGAACAGAAAAAGACTAACCTAGCCAAAAAAGCAAACTCCCCACCACTCTTAAAACTCCAACCTGCCCTCCCTTCTCTTTCGCCCCTGTCACAACAAAAGAAGTGGAAAGCATCATCAAAGGCCTCAAGCCTTCCAGATGCCAAGGGGACTACTGCCCAGCCTCCATCATTCAGGAAGGCGCCAACGATCTGGCCCCCTTCATAACAGCCCTAATCAACGCGTCTTTCAAAACAAGCTCAGTCCCTAGTAGCCACAAGGAGGCGTGGGTCATGCCCCTCCTAAAAATCCCGAACCTAGACCCCAACAACCCTACTAATTATAGTCACCACTGTCCCCTACATCCTAAAGATCCAGAAGCACTTGAAAGAGAACAACCTCTTGGGCCTCAGACAATCTGGCTTCAGGCCAAGACACGGAACTAAGACAGCACTTCTGGACTTAAAAATCCAAAGGTCAAGGACAATCTAGCCTTTCTCCTGCTGCTTGACCTCTCGGCAGCCTTCGAACTCGTTACCTCACGGAACATCTGACAGCATCAGCTACATTCTCCAGCCAGGCGACCGCCTGGGTCCAATCCTTCCTCGCCAACCGAACCACCCGGGGTATTTTCGTCGGAGGCTTCAGCCCACCCCATCCCCATCCTTTGTGGCGTCCCTCAAGGCTCGTGCATCTCATCGACCTTATACAATATCTTCACAAAGCTATTGTTCGACCGCCTAGATAACCTGGGTGTCACATACACAAACTATGCTGACGATACCCAGATTCTCATCACCCTATCAGGTTGCTATGAAGAGGACACCATACAGATTAATAACCTCTAACTGGAGATCCAAGCCTGGATGGCAGAACATGGCTTATGCCTCAATGACGAGAAAACTGAGCTCCTTCTTGTCAACTCCCAACCAGGGCTAAACAAACTGGACCCCCCGTACGCTTCTATCAACATAGATGGTAACCTAATCATAGTGGCCAAAGAAATCAAACCCTAGGTTTTTATCTGGATTCCACACTCTCGCTCAAAAAACAAGTAACGCAACAGCCACCTCCACAGCTTACACAAATAAGCTCATCAACGCTTGCAAAGCCTTCCTCTCGCCTTCCAGCTGCATTACCCTAGCCAGAGCGTTAGTGCTCTCAAAAATCGACTGCTGCAATACGCTCTTCCTTGGCACCTCAGAACGCAACCTGAACAAATTGCAGGTGTTGCATAATAATGCCTGCAGAGCCGCTTTGAGTATCCCGCGACACTCCCACATCTTCATCTTCAAGATGCCCACTGGCACCCGGTACGGGACAGAATCCCCCTTAGATCACTCGTCATTGTCCACAAATGCCTCTCTAATGATGCCCCCAAGTACCTGGCAGACAAGTTCAACAAACACATATCAGCCAGACCAACTAGAACGCTGTATTCTCACTGTCTATCCATCCCCAAATTCTCCCTAAAAAAGCAGGCGGCTCCAGCTTCCCGGTCCTAGCTGCATACCTGTGAACCTTAGAGCAGAACCATCCTTTTGGACATTCCGAGCAAAAACGAAGTCCTGGCTTCCCAACAAGAACTCTCCCATTGTCTGACATACTAACCTTTTTTCTCACCACTGTATTTCTGCCGATGCACGCCCTTGACCACCATATAACCCGGCACTTATTCTTATTATCTTGTATGTCTATATTATGTTGTAACCTGCTCTAAGTCTCCGGCGCTCAGTTACCTCAGGGTTCCGCACGCGGTATAAATAAAGAAACAAACAAACAAACAAAGCAGAAGGAAGATGTATGTGAATTGTTGTATTTTGCACATTTGCTCTTGAATTATTGGGATAGATTTTGTGATCAATTAAATTTTTAGAAGAATTGTGTGATTTAATGTGGCAATGTGTTATTGATTAATAAAAATGGGTTTCAAACTATGATTCCCTGTTAAATACTACTTTCTGATGTTTTGAGAAACGGGTAGCCTTTTGACATTGTTATAATCCACCAACATCTGACCCTTTTTGTATTGTCACGTTCTTGACTGCACCAGCGTCTGATCGCACACTACACATCTGCAGCACATGCTACCTCTTTAATGGGTTTTCAGGCGAGACAAACGATAGATGGCTTGGGGCTGGCATTAGCTCTTTCTACATTGCTTCTAAAAGCGGTCCCAGAAGTATAGAGTGTGCACAAGATGGCTTCACCATTTGACAAAGCTGAAATGCTCTGTTTAAGGTATCCTAGTAACATCTGAAAGTCGTGCACTAAATGCTCAGAAATTAAATGAAACATCTGCAATCCTTGTCATCGACTTTCGTAATATCATCCAACACACGCACGATTCATTCTATTTTTCCACTGCTGATATGCCTAGCAGATCTAGCTCCACCTCACCGCTCCCTAAGGTGTGGCGCAAGATGAAATCTGCAGTGCCCATGAGCAAGGTTTTAGCCACACCCAAAATGTTGCATTATCCACTGTCTTGAAGAGCAGGAACTGAATGCCATCTCCAAGACATACTGCTTTTGTTAAATGCTTGCCACTGGTTGTCCAGATTTGCTATCATGTGAATCATTTAGGACTACAAATTCCACAATGCATTTGTCCAGGAAATGTAAACCCAGAATGCGGCTGTTGAGATTAGCCCAGATTGTGAGCGACCACTTGGTGACTGATGGTGACCTACCGGACCTTGTTTAAGCTATGTATGCTTTTAATGAAGTGGTCTGCAACCTTTGGCTCTCCAGATGTTTTGGACTACCACTCGCATTAGCCATACGCAGTATAGTCCAGGGTGAGAGATCATCTTGAGAGCTGCATGTTGCAGAACCCAGTCACATTGGCTTCATAGTACAGGAATTGGTAGTGTAATGCTTTGAACACTTGCATCCGAAAAGGGAGCAGTCAGAGATCCGAGTTTGAGTCTTGCATCCTCCAATGCCTTTTTATGAATTGACCTAAATTGGCCTACATTCAAAACAAATATTAATGATTAATGCTTCATTGTACTGTACGTTTCATTTTTTGTCCAGGAGCGATACGCCTCATGGCTTGGTAGCCAAAGGGCTCTCTCTGTGCACCTTGGAGGTTACAGTAATCCATCCTAGTATCAAATTAATCTTCCCCTACTGTAGTTCAGGAACCCTACATGACCAGTTCCAATTTGGGGCCTCATTACAGGCTTAGAGGTACTGGTAAAACAGGGGAAGCTGCCAATGTCTACCTGCTTTACCTCCCTTGCAATTACAGGCTAGGAGGTGCACAATATTCTTGGTGGTAAATATCACCGTATTACATGGTGGATGTTCTCCCTGAGAATCTGCTAATTTGTACCTACCAGAGGTGGAAGTCAAATTCATAAAATGTCCTGTGACGTTCCGTCTGATAAAGAGAGATATGTACAAACGTCACTCTCAAATTGTACCAAGCAGAGGTCTTAGTTGCGCTCCATGAAAGCTGTTGCAAGGGAATAAATGGCATTGAAATTGAGGTATCCAACCTGACATCATAAGAATTCTTTATAGGAACTGGTCACGAAATTAGGAGCCAAACAGTGTTGCGTAGGTGGTCAGAATACGCAGGTTCAAGTCCAAGCTATCCCATTTGGGCATTGCTCTCAGATGTTGGGGAAAAATTGCACCACTGGGGCTAGCGAAATAAAATGTGTTTAGGCCTAAAATCTGGCAAGTGCAGACAAAGGGCCCGATTCATATAAAAAGTGCCAAGTCCCCGCAAAGGACTCTGCGTGTAAAACAACTTTGCATCTACCGGCACGCAAAAGTATGTTTTGTGTGTTCCTCATATTCATGGAATTGTAACCGCAAAACAACGCTAAGCGCAAAGAAAATAGAGTAGCACCCGGAACGCCCACGACAGGTCTGCACGCAAACAAAAACCAGCGACATATACCAACCTTTACGCCTACTTCATCCCCACCATCAAGCACCCTGGGTATACAGCGGGCCGTTCCCAATGCAACCAAGGCAGCACCACTGCGTCACTGCGTACAAACCCTGGTAACCCAAAATTGCACCCCAATAAATCTGCATACCATTTTGCATAACTCAAGGCACCGCCCGGTAAACCTGCATAGGAACATTTGTAATTCAAGGCACCACCCCGCTAAACTGTACACGATCACCTCTAACTCCAAGCAGCACCTCAACTACATGCCATCACCCTTAAATTGCTATGTTAACATTACCTTTGCGCATTGGATCCATTGCGCATAGTGCTTTGCGCCTCCTATCATGTGGTGGTGAGTTCTCAAGATTTGTGCGTGACTTTTCCCGACGTGAAGTTGCACGTTGAAATCCATGAATTTGGTTGGGTTTTCGCATGACTGGGCGTGCAATTTCTTTGCGTTGCCCGTCCCTCAACACGCCCATGTTTTTTCTTGTTCTTCCTCATTCTCCGAGAGAATGGGGAATATGCATGTTCCCCTCGCTATTTATTTCTTTGCATAGGACTGTCCCACACTTTGCGTGGAGTGTCGCGCAAATCGCTCGACTGTACGCAAAGATGTGACAGACCTGCGCAGAGTCGCAGAAATACACGCAAAGTTCGATCCATGAATCGGGAAAAGGGGTTTTGTGTGCTGAAAAGTGCGCAAAGTTATTTTTCAGCACGCAAATAATTCCATGAATCAGACCATAAGTGTTTTAACAATAGCCAGAATGTCTATGCTTTTCCAGGTGACAAATACCTTGAGTCCGAGTGATACAAGCCAAAGACATTGTGCTTAAGTTTTGTATGTACTCTAGAGCAAAAGGTATTCGCGGATTAGAAGAAAAACCACCCCTTCTTCACCATCCGTTGCGCCTCCCTGCCAAGTTTCCCAGTTCCATGCGTGACACCTCGAGCCAGTCCTCGATTTTGCTTCCAATTGCATGCTGGAACTTATAGTAATTTTTTTCCGATTGCAATGGTGGGCCTACAAGTCCCAGCATGCAGAGCGGGGAAAAGACGACCGGGCTGGTTCAAAGATTCTGCATGGAACTAGGAAACTAGGCAGCTACGGTTGCGACTTAAATTTAGAAATGTATTGATCTGCAATTGGTAGTGTATACACACATACACTAGACAACAGATGGATGCTATACTAGCTGTTAAGGCAGAAAGCACAAGTTAACCGCCGTGTGAAGCTCATGGCTTTGACATGCTGGCATGGTACACCGGCGGGCGAACGCGCCAGGAAAGCTGGCATGGCGGGCGCCGCCCCTTAGTGGGGGCGGTCCAGGCCGCACTTCCCCCTCCCCCCCACGCCCGTAAGAGATAACGCGCCGGGGGGGCGGGAGGATGACGTAATACAAGGTCCGCCCCCCCTGAAGGGCGCGAAAGCGGAGGCGCAGGGCGGGAAACCGGGGAGAAGCCGGCCATAAAAGCCCGGACTTGTGTGAGCAATCACACATCCTCCCTCGGTTTCCCGTCTCGCCGGAGCAGCGTTCGTTTTCTTGTCGCAGGCAGGCATTCCGCATCGTGTGCAGTGGACGCGAGGTTGGGGATAGGGTCGAAGGTGGTGACGGTGGTATCGGTGGCGTTCCAGCGTTGGTAGAAGGAGGACAGGTATCGCGTCGGTGCAGGAGGTCGTGGACGAGTTCGAGGGAGTTCCCGGTGCTGCAGCGGTCGGTTCGAGGAGCAAACGTTGGAGGTAGGCACTGGGGATATATGTTCGCGGTGATGTGGAGGTGGGGTGAGCGAGTGGAGGCGGTGTCGGGCCCGGTTCTCGGTGGGGGGAGGGGCATTTTCTGTCTTTATTGGCCGCCGTGCCGCATTTAGGTGCCTCTTGTGTTGTGCCGCGTTTATTTCAAGGGCGATTTTCAGGTGGTGTCTGTTTATAGGATGGCCTCCGAACTGCTGGGAGGTTAACAGGGCCGCCGTTCGTCAGTGTGCCTTACATGGGTGGCTCTTTTATAGAAGGCGCGGTGCAGCGTTTATTTTCAAGCCCAAAGAATTTCTGGTGTTTGAAGTAGCTTCGTTGGTCTGTTCTGCGAGCTACATTCTGTAGGAGCTGGTCGAGTGGCACAGTGAGCAGAGCGCTCGCTCGTATATCCGTCTAGAGCCTGTTAACGCAGGTTCGAATCCCGGCGGCGGGCCAAACTCAAACTTTTGCATCCGCGGATACCCAGAGGGTTCATAGCACTATAGTAGTCCCAAAAAAAAAAAAAAAAAAAAAAAAAAATTAGTATTGAACAGGACGAGTGGCACAGCGAGTAGAGCAATGCTTGGCCATACATTTTATCCTCATGTTCATGCCAGAGTCTGCCGACGCGGGTTCTGGTCCCGGCGGGGCCGGACTCAGCCATTCATACGTCGGGAGTCTGCTGACGCGGGTTCGATGCCGGTGGGGCAGCCGTTCGTCCTCCGGGGTCGATGGATGGGTGCCACACACCGTGGGTAGTGGTGGGGCAGCGCACAGAGACCCAGGGTTCATAGCGGTATGGAAGTGCGAAATTATTATTATCTAAACTGGTTCCGTCAAGCTACTGAAGTGGCGGGTTCGAGTACCACCCCCCCCACACTTTTAAGGGCCCCACTTTTAAGGGCCCCGCGCCTCTGGTAACAAATATGTCTTGTCTGCCCCCCTCCCTTGACCCCTGACGACCATAACTTCTTTTGTCCTGGTTCTAATACTTCTAATGGGCCTATTGCGCCTTTTTGTCACGTGGCAGGGAGCATGTTTGTCCACTTATCAGCCGCTGCGGGAGTACAGGATCGGCTTGGGCACCAAAGAGTGGCGGGGGACACTGTAATTTGGGTTGTGAATGCACTGTGTAGCTGCGCATGACGTCCATATTATGCCCAAACAAGTATGTTGTTGAGGGAAGTGCATGCCTACACGGGGTCGCCGGCCCATGGGTTGCTCAATGGTTTTGTGGCATCATCGCTAGGGGAGGAAGAAAGGGACGGGGGATGGAGGCGTCAAATTGTAATGGCATCATTTTGGTCTGGTGGGATCGGAGGATGCATGCATTTGGCGACAGTCTGTGCGAGTCGTGTGGACTTCGGGGGGCATGCGGGGAATGCCACGGGGCTGCCAAGCTGCTGTCGCTCTGGGGGACACATGGGCTTCATGTCCTTTTTTCATGGCACTGGAGTGGGGACTCCGGGGCTGGTGGCGCGTCTGGAGGGTCGTTCCCGGCCCTGTCCCCCTCGCGTCGGGTGACGCCCGGGCGCGTGACCCTCCCGGAACCTCGGTGGCGTATTGCCGGTGCGGGGTGGGTTGCAGAGGGAGCGGGGCGGACTGCGCGCAGTGGAGGGGACGTGCGGGGGCATGGCGGCGCGCTGCCTCTGCGACCTGGGAGAGATTGGTGGCCGTGCAGGCTTTGTTGCGCGCTTCCACGAACCTCGTAGGGTGAGTCAGAATTCATTCAAAAAATTGTAAGGGCAGTACTGGCAGCGCAAGGGGCAACGGGCACACCAGCCCCCAAGGAAAACAAGGCACCGGGGGCAGACATTACCAGGGCTAGCAGGGTGTGGCAGGGGGGGGATGACGTCACAGCTGGGAACATACCAGCTAACACCATTGGGAGCACCGGAGTAGGGGCCCCAAATACCAAATTACCACCGGCAACTGGGGGTAATTACTCTGCATGGCTTTTGCCGGAGTGGGTAAAGCAAGAAATTTGGGAGGGCAAGTTCATCGACATTTTGTCACTACTTGAACATGAAACCAAAGGGAATGACACACTGCGGGGAACTGGAGGGAGGGAATTGGCCAACGCCAGAAAAAGAGTGAGGCCGGCGGAGACGCTGGAAAACTGGCTCGCGGCTTTCAAAATATTGTCCCAAACTATCAACCAGAAGGACCCTGACATGGGCCCGCACTTGATGGCATACAGGGCTTGTGTGATACACGAATATAACCAACAGGGCGGAAATGAATGGTTCCTGAGGGACCAGCGTTTCCGTTTACGTATGGAACACGACCCAAAGCTAAAATGGAACCATAAGTCGGTGGAGGATTGGTTGGAGTCATCCAGCGGGACAGTAGAACAAGCAGATGGGACAATCATGCTGGCGGGAGGGCGAATCAATCCCTGGACAGAGGTGGGGGGGGTACGCCCGGCAGAAGGGGCGGGGCAAAACAGCCCAAACACGGCCCCCAGACCGGCGGCACCCAGAGAGGGTCGGATAGAAACGGCAGCATGGGCCAACAGCTGGGGGACACAACCTGTTCGGGGTAGCACGGGCACGGTACTGTCGGCCGCCCCGGAAGGAATCCCCAGACCAACAGGGGCTGGGCGATTGAACACCGGGGCCCTGAGGCCACAGGCATTTTGCAGATTTTACAACGAAGGAGTATGCAACTGGGGAGCAACTTGCAAATTTAGGCATGCCTGCGCCACCTGTGGCCATAATGGTCACCCGGCGCGCTGGTGCAGGAGTAAGGCCGCGGCAAATGACCCGCAAAAATGAGCGCTGGGATGGACTTGGAAAGAATATTTCCTGGTCATGGGGCAATGTGCCATGATATATGCGGGGGGTTGCCACAACATACAATGTATACTAAAATAAACCAATTTTCTCTTAAGGTGCCTCGAGAATTGATTCATCAGGAGGAGAGGGGACAAGGGCTCGCACGGCAACAGGAACAGGCACAAGAGACAGCATGGGTAATGGTGGGGTATGGGGGTATGAAAGAGGGGGGGAACAAGGGGGGTTGGTGAATTGCCTCAATAGCAAGGGGTTTTCCCCCATCAAGGTGGATAAGCTGCTCACTTGGCTGGGTAAGTACCCGGCCTCATTGGGGAGGGACACACTAGCTCAGGGGTTCCTAGAGGGGTTCCGCATCCCATACCAGGGTCGCATAGGTGCCAGAACAGCCAATAACGCAAAGTCCATTTCAGAGGGGGCGGACGTGGCCAGGGTAAAGATCTACAAGGAGATTGAATTAGGAAGGATAGCAGGACCCTACCAGGGCCCCCCATTGGACAACCTCATCATTTCCCCATTGGGGCTAGTACCCAAGAAAGAACCCGGGAAGTTTCGCCTAATACACAACCTATCGCACCCCAAAGGGGACTCGGTAAATGATGGTTTGGACATGGAGGCATGCACAGTAACATATGCATCATTCGACCAGGCCATAAGCCTAGCACGGGCGGCGGGAAAAGGGGCACTAATGGCAAAGGTAGACATAGAGGCAGCATTCAGGTTGCTCCCGCTTCACCCAGACAGTTTCTTTCTGCTAGGTTTTCAGTTCGAGGGACAGGTATACGTCGACAAGTGCATGCCTATGGGGTGCAGCATATCCTGTGCATACTTCGAAACATTTAGCTCCTTTCTTGAATGGGCACTTTCCAAAAGAGAGGGCAGGGGGGGGGAAAACGCACTATCTAGATGATTTCCTGTTTATAGGAAGAGGGGGCACGAACATTTGCGCAACACTCCTCGATAACTTCTTGGCTTTAGCGGAGGAATTGGGGGTGCCGTTGGCAGGGGACAAAACGCAGGGACCCTGCACCAAGCTAACCTATCTAGGTATAGAGATAGACACGGTGGAAGGAACATGCAGATTACCGGCAGAGAAGATAAGGGAATTCATTAGCGACATAGATGGGGCGTTACAGGGGGAGAAGGTATTAATAAAATACATACAGTCTTTGGTGGGAAAGTTCAACTTTGCCGCCAGGGTTATACCGGCTGGGAAAGTTTTTGCAAGACGTCTGGCGGCTGCAGCGGGTAGGCATGAGAAGGGGTGGCACAAGGTGCGCCTAGGGGCGGGGGTCAGGGAGGACCTCAAAGTATGGCGCACATTTCTAAAGGGATTTAACGGGGTAAGTTTATGGCAGGCCCCGTGGACGGCATGCGCTCAGTTACAGCTATTCACGGACGCTGCTGGTAGGGTGGGATTCGGGGCAATATTAGGGAAGGAATGGTGCAGGGCTGACTGGCCAAAGGCATGGGTGAGAAAGGGGTGGTGCAAAAACATCACCATGCTAGAGCTGTTCCCAGTGGTGGCAGCCATGCACATTTGGTCGCATGAGCTGCGAAACAAACGATTAGTGGTATGGTCGGACAATTTGGCTGTGGTGCAGGCAGTCAACACGCACACGGCTAAATGCCCGGCAACATTGTGCTTACTACGACATTTGGTTCGCAAATGCCTGGAGATGAATGCGGCTGTCAAGGCATGACATGTACCCGGGGTGGATAATAAAGCGGCTGATGCACTTTCTCGTTTACAGATGACACGGTTCCGGAAAGCACACAGCCTGGCCCAGCCCATCATGACTCCGTTCAACGAGGAACTATGGCAGTTAGTGAGTTGGGTCAAGGAATGAGAAAGCTCGCTTCCAGAGCGCTAGCAGGGAGCACTTGGAATAGATACAAGGCTAATTATGAGACATTTCTGTTGCACACTAGGCATTTGCAGGACGAAGGTTTGGAAAAAAGTGTGGATGGGTTCGTCCTGTGGGCGAAGGGGACGGGGAAATCAAGATCGTGGCTGGTAGGACATCTCAGCGCAGTGGCATTTCATAGCCAGCTGGCGGGCCAGCCGGACCCGACGAAAGGATTCTTAGTGAGAGCGGCAATAAAAGGATGGGACAGGGCAGGGGCAGTCACGGCAACGGCCCCCCCCAACATTGTAAGGAAACCCATTGATTTTGAGCTGTTACAAAAGGTGATGGCGGCAACCTCGAGGGTGTGCCACTCGCAATACGAATGCATTATGTTCAAGTCATGCTTCGCACTGGCCTTTTTTGGGGCGCTGCGGATAAGTGAATTGGTAGCCAAAGCCAAGAATGATTCTAGCGGCAGAGCCTTGCTATGGGGGGATGTACGCCACATTGGGGAGGGGTTATCGGTCAATATTAGAATCTCCAAAACAGACCAGGAGGCCAAGGGAAGCGAACTGCGGTTGGCCAGGCTAGGTCAGGAGGCTTTCTGTCCAGTGGTATGCACCACGGCATACTTTGCCATCAGGGGGGTGGAGCCGGGGTATTTATTCCTACATAAGGACCGAACCCCAATTACCAATTTTCAGTTCAGGCGGGTCTTGGAGGGAACTCTGGCAACTTCGGGGGTGGATCCGGGGCTGTAATCAACTCACTCATTTCGCATAGGTGCAGCGACAACAGCAAGCAGGGAAGGGCTGGGGGAAGACATGGTAAAGAGGATCGGGAGATGGTCATCGGATAAATACAAATTATATGTGCGCTAATGGAAGGAATCAAGGGGGGAGCGGGGGGTTTAGGGCGACATATGGGGTGAGGGAAATTATTCAGTATACATACGCTAACACGATTTGTCATGTCTCCACAGAAGCCACCAGGGTTTGGGTCGTGGGGCACTCCTTCGTGGCCCGTGCAGCGGCCAGAGCACGGCAGGCGTTTAGGGACGGGAACTTGGGCCTACGGAACACACAGATCAGCTGGATATACAAGGGTGGCTTGAAGGTCACATCCGTATGGGGAACCTTGGAACAGGCGGCAAGGCAACATCCCTGGCCTGACATCATATTGTTACATATAGGGGGCAACGATCTGGTGACAAAAGGAAGGAAGGACTTGTCAGAACTATTGCGAAAACTATTTCATGGGATGGGGAGTGGGTTCAAGGGATGTGAGGTGATGTGGTCGGAGATAATCACAAGACAGGAGTGGAAGGGGGCATTGCGCCACGGTGCCATAGAAGAAGCAAGGCGGAAAACAAATAATAGGATGGGCGGTTTTCTGAAAAGCAGGGGGATGATTTGGATTCGGCATCCCCTCATCACTATAAAAGTACCAGGGTATTTTGAAGGGGACGGGACCCACTTGTCCGAGGTAGGCACTGCTTTGATGTCTTTGGAATGGATGACGGCACTTCAGAATGCGGGATGTGTATGAGGGGCCAAGTGGGGGGGCACCTCCCAAGATGCCAGCCATTTAACAGGGAGTGCCCTGTGGAAGCAAGCTGGGGGGGGAACTCTCCGCCGCCAGCAGCCAGCAGAGAGTCTTGGAGGAATCACAGGCCAATCCCTGAACAAAGCACTGCCAGCAGACCCACAGGGGAATGAGCAGCCAAGAGTTTAGATGCACGGCGCCCCAAGAGCAATAGGCTTGGGGGAGGCCCTGGGTTAAAAGGGGAGGGATGTAGGGGGCTTGGGAGACAATTCCAAGACCCAAATTGCGGGGGGGGGAGGGAACGAACAACAAACTAAAAAAGGGCAGCAAGTGAAGCTGGTTGGGGGGGAACAAGAGGAGAATACGGGGGGTTATGCTACCGGGACAAAAATACAGCAGGGGGAAGTCGTCACGAAGGGGGGGGGCAAGAGGGGGGGGCTGGAGGAGGGAGTAAGAAAGGTAGGAACATCGGGGGGGGGAGCTCGGACAAGGAGGGCCAGCAAGGACAGGAAAGAGGGGGCCTGGCGGGGCGCAGCATAAGGGGACCGGGGGGAATGGGGGAGACAGTTGGGAAAGGAAGATAGTACGAGGGACAGGGAATCCGGAAGAGATATGACACCAGCTAAGGGGGGGGGACACCTGCTAAGGCTGCATTTGGAGGGGGGGGGCCTTTAGTGAGTGGGACCTGCGAAGTTTCTGGGGGCTCGGGGACACAGGAGGGAGACCTGGGGAGGGGGGGGTTTGCATAGTGGGGGTAGGACTGGGATGCCAATAACCGGAACAACGCGAAGGCGTAGGGGGGGCTGAGTAAAGTTTGGTAAGAAAAGGTTAGATGGACGTCGCAAGCGACGACCAACTAGGCAGGCAGAAAGTGGGGGATGGCATCGGAGGGCGGTGCCGGCCCAAATACGGATACGTAAATAAATTGTAAGGGCACTTGTGGTGGTGCCGGTATAGGAAATTGTAAGGGCACTTGTGGTGGTGCCGGTATAGGAACCTGAACATTAGCGAGGCACCGCGTGGCTGCCGGTTTTAGCTAGAGCCCGATTAGGACACGGGGTAAGTGTGCGGGGGGGTCGGGCATCCGCAACAAAGACCTAGAAAATTAGGGGGCAGGGGGAAATGGGGGCAAAAATTGACATCACCAACGGCCGGGGTAGAGAGAGGTGGATAGCCAGGGCTGGGCTCAATCCGAGGCGTCCACCGGACGAGGACGATGGGGAGGGGGAGGGGGGGGGGTAAGCCCTAGGTAGCCGCACTTGGAATTGTATATCAGTGACGGTGAATTACGGATCGCCTGTAAGATAACTCCAAGACTTTATGCAAATAAAGCTGCTGAGGCATGTTAACCTTCCAATCATAAACTGGTGTCGTGTCAATTTTTTGCTTCCGCCTGCATGGGATGACTGATGCGGAGAGGGGGGGTGAGGGGGGTAGTAGGGATGGGGGGGGGCAAGAAGGGCCGGATAAAGCGGGGGGGGAAGGCAAGGCACTGAGTGCCCACGCTACGGCGGGCGAACGCGCCAGGAAAGCTGGCATGGCGGGCGCCGCCCCTTAGTGGGGGCGGTCCAGGCCGCACTTCCCCCTCCCCCCCACGCCCGTAAGAGATAACGTGCCGGGGGGGCGGGAGGATGACGTAATACAAGGTCCGCCCCCCCCTGAAGGGCGCGAAAGCGGAGGCGCAGGGCGGGAAACCGGGGAGAAGCCGGCCATAAAAGCCCGGACTTGTGTGAGCAATCACACATCCTCCCTCGGTTTCCCGTCTCGCCAGAGCAGCGTTCGTTTTCCCACCCACCCGCCCGGTAAAAAGTATGTGAATGAAAAATGTTTTCTTTTGTTTTACAGGTCGCCCAGCGGAGTTACATTGCGATCCCCTTACAAAGCACTGCCAGCAGACCCACAGGGGAATGAGCAGCCAAGAGTTTAGATGCACGGCGCCCCAAGAGCAATAGGCTTGGGGGAGGCCCTGGGTTAAAAGGGGAGGGATGTAGGGGGCTTGGGAGACAATTCCAAGACCCAAATTGCGGGGGGGGAGGGAACGAACAACAAACTAAAAAAGGGCAGCAAGTGAAGCTGGTTGGGGGGGAACAAGAGGAGAATACGGGGGGTTATGCTACCGGGACAAAAATACAGCAGGGGGAAGTCGTCACGAAGGGGGGGGCAAGAGGGGGGGAGCTGGAGGAGGGAGTAAGAAAGGTAGGAACATCGGGGGGGGAGCTCGGACAAGGAGGGCCAGCAAGGACAGGAAAGAGGGGGCCTGGCGGGGCGCAGCATAAGGGGACCGGGGGGAATGGGGGAGACAGTTGGGAAAGGAAGATAGTACGAGGGACAGGGAATCCGGAAGAGATATGACACCAGCTAAGGGGGGGGGACACCTGCTAAGGCTGCATTTGGAGGGGGGGGGCCTTTAGTGAGTGGGACCTGCGAAGTTTCTGGGGGCTCGGGGACACAGGAGGGAGACCTGGGGGGGGGTTTGCATAGTGGGGGTAGGACTGGGATGCCAATAACCGGAACAACGCGAAGGCGTAGGGGGGGCTGAGTAAAGTTTGGTAAGAAAAGGTTAGATGGACGTCGCAAGCGACGACCAACTAGGCAGGCAGAAAGTGGGGGACGGCATCGGAGGGCGGTGCCGGCCCAAATACGGATACGTAAATAAATTGTAAGGGCACTTGTGGTGGTGCCGGTATAGGAAATTGTAAGGGCACTTGTGGTGGTGCCGGTATAGGAACCTGAACATTAGCGAGGCACCGCGTGGCTGCCGGTTTTAGCTAGAGCCCGATTAGGACACGGGGTAAGTGTGCGGGGGGGTCGGGCATCCGCAACAAAGACCTAGAAAATTGGGGGGCAGGGGGAAATGGGGGCAAAAATTGACATCACCAACGGCCGGGGTAGAGAGAGGTGGATAGCCAGGGCTGGGCTCAATCCGAGGCGTCCACCGGACGAGGACTATGGGGAGGGGGAGGGGGGGGTAAGCCCTAGGTAGCCGCACTTGGAATAGTATATCAGTGACGGTGAATTACGGATCGCCTGTAAGATAACTCCAAGACTTTATGCAAATAAAGCTGCTGAGGCATGTTAACCTTCCAATCATAAACTGGTGTCGTGTCAATTTTTTGCTTCCGCCTGCATGGGATGACTGATGCGGAGAGGGGGGGTGAGGGGGGTAGTAGGGATGGGGGGGGCAAGAAGTGCCGGATAAAGCGGGGGGGGGGAAGGCAAGGCACTGAGTGCCCACGCTAAGTTATGAGCTGCAAGGTATTCTTCGTGGGAAAGACATTTGCTTTCCGAATGCAATGCTCCCTGAATGCAAAGGTTTCTCAAAGTGAAAACCAAACGAAAAGATGGCCTCCGTGGAAAACTAAAGGGAACGCTTTCTGTAAAAGAAAGAGCCCTTTTCTGTTTCAATGGTAAACGAACTACTGTCAGGAGGAAGCAAAGTTTCAAAGTTGCACAGATGCGGATGAGAAGGATCGCCCACTTCAACCATCGCACAGGAAATAAATAAAAAAATATCAGACATTGCACCGACCCCCAAAAGAGATCGGAACTTCAGAGGTTTACCACTGGGTTAAAAACTACTCTATTGGCTAAGGTGCACCTCCTCCCCCGTGTTTTAACATTTGATAATGCTCACAACCCCCAATGCAAGTGAAATGCAGGCTATTATTTGGAACCACACAGCAGTGAAGACCAACTTCCGTTACAGGAGTTTAGGTGGAGTTTAAGGACACAGGAACATAACCGTGCTCTGTGCGCACCAGAAAAGAGTCCATCTTCAGCTGCTGCTGTACTGTGTCTCGGGAAGGGAGACTCCATGAAGACTGTGTACTTCTACCCCCTGCATCACCTCAGGTGATAGCAACAAATCCCATATTTCCAGGCTCTTGCTGAGTATCGCTCGTGCCTTTTCCAGAACTTTCTATCTCTGAATTGCAAATGCTCTGGGGGCATTCCAAGTCCTGAGACACATCATCATTCCAGAGTCTGGAGGCGAACATCTTGTGAGGAAGAGCCCACTCCCCCCACCACCACCAGGGCCAACCAAACAACCTTGACACCCAGTGCCTGCAGTTATCAGGTAAAAAAGAGCCGCACTCTTTATCCAGTGCTGGCTCAAGCATGAGGGCTTATCCCAAGGATGAGAGCTGAATGCCACAGATGGCGGACTTGGCACAGCACGAAAGCTTATTAACCCAACATAGCATGTAATGAGTTGACTCCTCCTTGTAATTCCGAGTTAATCTTCAGCCATTCTTGAAGCCCCCGCACAGGTGGCGGGCAGAGGGGGGCTGGGTTACGCCCTCGTTCTCAAGACCTTCAACTTGTGCTGACTGATTGGTACTCGCTGAGCATTTCCTGGTTTCCCCCTCCGTGGCTTTGATCAGGGTGTTCACTTTCCTCTGTTAGTTGCTCCCTATCACCAACTAGCATGTTTTCTGAAATGTACCAAGAGACCCCCGCTTATGCGAAGGAGGGGGGTGCTTACTATAAAAAGTAACATGATGATGGTATAGATAACTGAAGTATTATTAAATTAACTTGTGAATGATTTTGTAACCATTTGAATGGAGATGCAACAATATCATAACATACAAAGCAGCACGAATGCCTAATGCTGTTCACCCAAAAGCATTTCTAAAAATAATTTTCATTCCAGTGATTTTTTAATAGTTCTTTCAATTAACCCCTTGAAAATCTGTCTACATATCCATGCAATGGGCCTACCAGAAAATGTTTTGTTTGGTACAGTTCAGTTTTATAAGCTTAATATACACACATGCAGTATATAGCTTTTTAAAGTGCCAGAGAAAAAGTGCCCATGTTTTATAAATGAAAGTCAATTATGATGAGGAGAAAAAAACAGCTGCACACCAAAAAAAAACAATTCCACACAACACATTTAAACACATTATTTCATGTAAGGCTCACCTCATGGTCAACGTGTTTTGTTCCCATGTTTAATAGCAAAAAGGCAATATTGATGAACAGGAGTCTTGCACAGCATTCAAATTTAAAAGAATGTAATGCAAGCTTCAAACTGCAAGCAACATGTTTTGCACCAACTTGTGTTTTTGCAGGGCACACAGGGTAAGTGCTCTGTAAGCATAAACAGACATATTGGAGCGAGTCTGCGGGCCCCGACTCCACTGGGTGAGACCCTCCTTGGGCCTTTGCTTTTGTTTAATTTGTATTTTCTGGTGCCCCCTGCCCCCTGCTCATTGCTCCCTCTGTGTGTTTTCCCTTTGCTTTTTCCTCCCGCCTCCCTCCCTGCCTGCCCGCCCAACCAACAACCCGATTGGCACTTTATTCCTCTTTAGTGTCCATCCCTTGGGCCCCTAGGCAAAGGGCGGCTCCCACAGAGGCGGCTCCTGACTGTGTCTGCAGGTGTCCGCAGGGGAAGCCAGTTGCCAGCCTCCCACCAGGGTTGACCCTGACACCTCCCTGCTGACCCCTGTCCACCTAGTAGGTACACAAACCTACGTGTGTTCTTCTGTTCTTACAAATTGCGCTGTGAAAATGTTTAAAATTGCACTGTGAAACCTAGGCCTTTTCCCCCCTACTCTGGACTCTCAAACTTAGGTGTGTTTTCTCCTGCTCTTACAAATTTCTCTGTGATAGTCTCTTAAAATCTGAGCATTTGTCGTCTTGTTAAGCCCTCTCGCCTCTGTCTAGTCTGCTTGCACTCTGTCCTGAGTCCTTCCCTCTCCCTACCTACTCTATGGTTCTCTCTGTCTCTCCTATATTCTCTAACTGCTTCTCTATCGACTATCCTGCTCCCCTCACTAAATCTGATAGGAAGATGTTTAAAAAGGACATCCTGGTCTCCAACCCAGGGCTCCCTATCGCTGACACCTATACCAGTGCCTCCTCCAGGCAAACCTTCACGGACATCCTCTTTGTCGTACCCTTCGCCAGACCTATGGACTCTACATATGGTCTCGGTGATCTCTCCTTTCTCTTCTTCTCCCGTTAATGGTGGCACACGGTGGGAGGCCCTCCTGGCCTCCTTCCACTCGTCCAAAATCATCATTAATGTTTACTCAAATGGTACCGTCATGGTCGAAGGCCCTCAAACCAACCTTCTCCTCTTTGATAGACGCTTCCCACGCCTCATCAATTTCCTTTCTTCTCCTGCTGTCCCCTCTCTCCCCTCATTGGTTTCCTTGCCTCCCTCTGCTGTCTCCTCTGTGGATACCTTGCCTTCCCCTATGTCCCTTTCCCCCCCCCCCTCGGGCTTCCTCTACAACTCTGCAGGGCGTACCTGATTTGTACACCGCCCCGGAAGTCTTTCATGGATGGCAACCTTCTCTATATTGCCACTCTTAACTCTCGTTCAGCTGTCAACACTCTTCCGACATCTGCTGCCTTCTCGAGGAACTTGACCTCAATGTCCTCGGTCTCACCAAGACATGGTTCACTGCCAGCTCTGTCACAAGCTTTGACACTCTCCTCCCTGACGGCTACAAGCTCCCCTCCGCGCCCAGGCCCAACCGTTCCGGAGGGGGCGTAGCCCTGATGTTCCCTGAGTGGATTCCTGCCTCTGTCATTCCTACGCAGGCCTACTCCTCTTTAGAATGCCTTGTCTGCAGGCTCTCTCTCTCCTAGCCATTCCCTTATCGTGGCAACTATCTATCGACCACCTGGTCAGATCTCCTCTTTCCTCTGTGAGTGGGTGGACCTCTCCTCCTCACTCCTGGTCTCGACCACTCAACTCCTCCTTCTTGGAGATTTCAACTTCCACATGGATGCCTCCTGTCCTTCCTCTGGACTCTTTCGCGACCTCTTCGACTCTCTCTCATTCTCTATTCTCCCCTGACTCACTCTGCAGGGCACATTCTGGATGTTCAGATCTCCTCAGACCTTCCCCTTTCTGTCCCTGTCACCACTCCTCTCTCCTGGAGTGATCACTTTCTCCTCTCCTCCCATCTCACCCTCTCTACCCCTTAGGCCAAGCCAACCCCATCACTGCCACCCACCTTCTCAGTCATCCGACTCATGAAGCTCGTGTCAGTTGAGGCTTTCGCCGCCACTTTCTCACCTCCCCCTCCACCTTTGGCTGACTCTCACCCTGACACAGCCCTTTCCATTCTTCTCACTGCTATTGCTATTCTCTTGATATTCTTGCCCCTGTCATGAGGATCCGCCTGAAGCCCAAAGCCAAGTCCAACTCCTGGTACGACTCAGACGTCGTCACCCTTAAACGCAAGTGTAGGGTGGCTGAGATGAAATGGCGTGCTTCATGTACACCCTCTGACAAACTGGCCTGCTGCCTTCTCCAAAGGCAACACTGGCTCTCTGTCCTCACTAAGAAGATAGCTCACATCCAAGCCTGCATCTCTGCGGCATCTAACAACTTGTCTGAACTCTTTAAAATCTGCAAGGAACTGGCCAATCCTTCCGCAGTCTCTACCTCTTCTGTCCCTTCCCAGGCCCTCTGCACGGCACTGGCTTCTCATTTCATCTCTAAAACACAGGACATCCTGTACTCTCATCCTCTCCCCTTCCTCCCTCTACTCCCTGCTCCTCCTCTGGCCCTTCTGCAGCCACCTCTCCTCCCTCTTTCTCTGCTTTTCCACTGTTCTCCCCAGACAATGTTTCTAGATCTATGAAAGTCTCGTCAAAACAGGGTCACCCCTGTTCCTCCAAAACCATCAAGGACCACATCGACTCCCTGGCTCCTGCCCTGGCTGACTTCTGCAACCACTCCTTCGCCTTAGGAGTCTTCACGTCACCCCTGAAGCACTCCCTTGTGCACCCACTTCTTAAGAAACCCTCTGCCGACCCCTCCTGCCCTGCTAAATATCACCCGATCTCCATCACTACATTCCTGGGCAAACTCCTGGAAAAACTGGCCATCTCCCAGCTCGGCCTTCACTCTGAATCTGTTGGTTGTCTCCATAACCATCAGTCTGGCTTCAGAGCTGCCAGAAGCACGGAAAATGCTCTCCTGAACATCCATGAAGACCTGCTCTCCAACCTCGACTCCAACACCCCATGTGTCCTCATCTTACTTGATCTCTCCTCTGCCTTTGACACAGTTAACCATTCCATCCTGCTGAATTGTCTCAGTGACAACCTGGGGATCACCGGTCAGGCCCTGTGTTGGTTGACTTCTTTCCTTTCTGAACGACCCTCCCAGGTTCAACTTGGGTCCTTCCTCTCCTCTATCTTTAGCTCTACCCGTGGTGTTCCCCAAAGCTCTAACCTCTCCCCCAGGATGTTCAACCAATACCTGCCACTTCATGCCCACTGCATTACCGCGCTCAGCCCCAACTTCCAATGCTATGTGGATGACACTCAGCTCATTTTCAGGCTACCCTCAGCCGCCTCTTCTCCCGCTCTCATCTCTGACTGTCTGTCTGCCATCCAAGAGTGATGTGCCGCCAATGGTCTCTGCCTTAATGCCAGTAAGACCAAAATTCTCCTCATCAGCACACCCGCTCCCTCCTTTCCTGTCACTCTCTGGCCAGCCTCTCTTGGTCCCTTGCCTGCCCCCACCTGTGAGGCTAAAAACCTCAGGGTCATCTCCGACTCTACACTCTCCTTCGCCCCTCACATCTATGACATCTCTAAGAAGTCACACTACCAGCTGCACCTCCTCAGAGGTATTCTTCCTTTCCTCTCCTTCCCCCAGAAGCTCACTGTCTCCAGAGCTCTGTTTCTCTGTAGGCTGGACTATTACAACAGCCTCTTTCGAAATCTGCCTGCTACTACCCTCCGCCCTCTGCAATTCATCCAGAACAGGACTGCAAGACTTGTCCTTGGCCTCAAGTCCAGGGATCGTATCTCTCCAGGACTGAAATCTCTGCACTGGCTCCCAGTGGCTTCAAGGATTAAGTTCAAAACCCTCTGCATTATCCACAAGGCCTTCTGGGGCCTGGGGCATCAATACCTTCAACTCTCCCTTCCCAAATATCTTCCTTCTCGAGCTCTTCGCTCAGCCGCCTCCAACTCCATCAGGGTCAGTCGCTTCTCCAAGCAGCGAGTTGGCGGTAAATCTCTTTCTTCGGCTGGGGCCTTCCTCTGGAACAGCCTCCTTGCCTCTCTGAAACTTGAGGAGAACCATCTCCGGTTCCGGAAGCACCTCAAAACCTTTCTCTTTGCCTCTGCTTTTAACCCTCCTCTCCCCTGCTGACGTCCTGGCTGAAACTGAAACTGCATTGGTTACCTGGCCACCCTCTGATCTCAGGCCCCGGTCCCTCCCCCACCAGACACATACACCTTCACTGCCTTCATTGCAACCCCCACACTTGAGGACTGTTCCTGTATCCCCACAGTCTCACTACCAGCACTTGACACTTGAGGTATGCACTAACCGTTTCACTAGCCACCTGCACTTTCATTTATTGCTTATTTATTCTGTATCTCATGTACTGCACTGCCCTCTCACCCCCCCCGCACTTTCCCCCTTCCTCCTTCCCATGCACTTGCACAATTTGAATGACACCTGGCCTAGTAGGATCGTTGTCTGTTTTCCCTCTGCCCCCCCCACTTGTTGATAGGCACGTTATAAATGACATATCATATCATATCATATCATATACAATAGACAAGAATGTAATGCTTAAAAAACATAAAGAATATGAATTGTATAGATGTACGCAGGGACACTGTGGCATATCATTACCCGTTGATTACAGATACTGCAAGTGCTGGATAAAACTACACCGTGGAATATGCATAAAATGGGCAAACGTCTGACAATATGTATGCAGCAGCCCAGCCAACGAGGAAAGCTTTTGACTTGAGTGATTGCGCTTCCGTAGCCAATCCCATATGGTAATTCTGTCAGGCTGCACTAGGCGGCACCCATGGTGGCAAACTGATATATTTCTAGCATTGGCCAAGTAGGCCAGTCCTGTACCTGTTATTGTGCATGTAACTCACTATGGGGTTAATTCATAGATTTCAGCGTAGAGGCAGCGCACACGAGCAGCGCAGAGAGGGAGCGTGCGCCTGCGTGCGCCAGCCGTGTGCGCTAAACAGCATTCTGGCGCACCACGTATTCATGGAATTACTAAGCCATTTTGAGCGCTGGCGCAGTGAACATCCCACAGCGCCAGTTATGCCCCCAAGAACGCCTCTTGCGCAAGGAAAAGCCATTGAAATTGCCAATGCAGTGCAAAGGGCTGCGCTAACCCTGGACCAGCTTACAGGGCCGCTACACTGTAATCGCGTGAAAATACTACGCGTACCCCGCCCGGGGCAGCCAAAACGCGTGAAAATGTACTCAAGCACCCCTCGGAATATGCGTACCCCGCTCGCACCAGGTAAATTGCGTAGAAAAAGTAGCCCCTGTGGTGTGTGCTGCCTGTGGGGCATGGCCAGGGTGGATGGGCTGCCTGCAGGGCATGGGGAGGGTGAGTGGGCTGCCTGTGAGGCATTCCCAGGGTGGATGGGGTGGCTGCATGTATTTTGTGGGTGCGCGGGGAGTTACACACGCGACAGGCCTTGTGCAAGCGTGGTACATGTATTACAGGGGTAGGCGGGAGTTTCACACGCGACAGGCCTTGGGTAAGCAGGGTAATCGTATTTTGGGGGTGCGCGGGGAGTTTCACACGCGACAGGCCTTGTGGGAGCGTGGTATGTTTATTACTAGGGTACGCGGGGAGTTTCACACGCGACAGGCCTTTTTGCGAGCGTGGTACGTGTATTACTGGGGTATGCGGGGAGTTTCACATGCGACAGGCCTTGTGCGAGTGTGGTACTTGTATTACTGGGGTACGTGGGGAGTTTCAAACGAGAAAGGCCTTGTGCGAGCGTTGTACGTGCATTGTGGGGGTGCACAGGGAGTTTCACATGCGACAAGCCTTGGGCGAGCAGGGTACGTGTATTTTGGGGGTGCGTGGGGAGTTTCACATGCGAGAGGCCTTGTGTGAGCGTGGTACGTGTTTTACTGGGGTACGCAGGGAGTTTCATATGCGACAGGCCTTGTGCGAGTGTGGTACATGTATTACTGGGGTACGCGGGGAGTTTCAAACGTGAAAGGCCTTGTGCGAGCATCGTATGTGTATTTTGGTGGTGCGCAGGGAGTTTCACACGCGACAGGCCTTGTGCGAGCGTGATACGTGTATTACTGGGGTACGCAGGGAGTTTCACACGCAACAGGCCTTGGGCGAGCAGGGTACGTGTATTTTGGGGGTGCGTGGGGAGTTTCACACGTGAGAGGCCTTGTGCGAGCGTGGTACGTTTATTACTGGGGTACGTGGGGAGTTTCACACGCGACAGGCCTTGTGCGAGTGTGGTACATGTATTACTAGGGTACGATGGGAGTTTCAAACGCGAAAGGCCTTGCGCGAGCGTCGTACGTGTATTTTGGGGGTGCACAGGGAGTTTCACACGCGACAGGCCTTTTGCAAGCATGGTACGTGTATTACTGGGGTACGCAGGGAGTTTCACGCGCGACAGGCCTTGCCCGGGCAGGGTACGTGTATTTTGGGGGTGTGCGCAGAGTCTCACATGCGATAGGCCTTGTGCGAGCGTGGTACGTATATTTTGGGGGTGTGCGGGGAGTCTCACATGCGATAGGCCTTGTGCGAGCGTGGTACGTGTATTTTGGGGGTGCGTGTGGAGTTTCACACGCAACAGGCCTTGTGCGAGCATGGTACGTGTATTACTGGAGTACGCAGGGGAGTTTCACATACGACAGGCCTTGCCCGAGCAGGGTACATGTATTTTGGGGGTGCTTGGGGAGTCTCACACGCGGTAGGCCTTGTGCGAGCATGGTACGTGTATTTTGCGGGTGTGCAGGGAGTTTCACACGCAATAAGCCTTGCCCGAGCACGGTACATGTATTTTGGGGGTAGGCGGGGAGTCTCACACGCGACAGGCCTTGTGCGAGCGTGGTACATGTATTACTGGGGTACGTGGGGAATTTCAGACGCGACAGGCCTTGAGCGAGTGTGGTACGTGTATTTTGGGGGTGTGCGGGGAGTTTCACACGCGATAGGCCTTGGGCAAGCAGGGTACCTGTATTTTGGGGGTGCACGGGGAGTTTCACACGCGACAGGCCTTGTGCGAGCGTGGTACGTGTATTACTGGGGCACGCGGGGAATTTCACACGTGACAGGCTTTGGGCGAGCAGGGTACGTGTATTTTGTGGGTGCGTGGGGAGTATCACACGCGACAGGCCTTGTGCGAGCGTGGTACGTGCATTACTGGGGTACATGGGGAGTTTCACACATGACAGGCCTTGGGCGAGCAGGGTATGTGTATTTTGGGGGTGCATGGGGAGTTTCACATGCGACAGGCCTTGTGAGAGCGTGGTATGTGTATTACTGGGGTACACGGGGAGTTTCACACACGACAGGCCTTGTGCGAGCGTGGTACGTGTATTACTGGGGTACGCAGGGAGTTTCAAATGCGACAGGCCTTGCCCGAGCAGGGTACGTGTTTTTTGGGGGTGCGCAGGGAGTCTAACACACAGTAGGCCTTGTGCGAGCATGGTACGTGTATTATGGGAGTGCGCGGGGAGTCTCACATGCGATAGGTCTTGTGCGAGCATGGTATGTGTATTTTGGGGGTGGGCAGGGAGTTTCACACGCGATAGGCCTTGCCCGAGCAGGGTATGTGTATATTGGGGGTGCGCGGGGAGTCTCACACGCGATATTCCTTGTGCGAGCATGGTATGTGTATTTTGGGGATGTGCGGGAGTTTCACACGCGATAGGCCTTGGGCGAGCAGGGTACGTGTATTTTGGGGGTGCGCGGGGAGTTTCACACGTGACAGGCCTTGTGCGAGCATGGTACGTGTATTACTGGGGTACGCAGGGAGTTTAACACCTAATTTTGCATTGTGGGCCTTCCCGGGTGTGGCCTTTCTCCCCTCCCCATGCTCTGCAGGCAGACCACACCACAGGGGACTAACCCATGCCCTGCAGGCAGCCCACACCACAGGGGACTAGCCTACAAAACCTCCCATGCCCTGCAGGCAGCCCACATGGCACCATGCACTCCTGAGTGCACTTGTGAGCCCTGACTCATGTCCCCCTGCACTCCAGTCACCCAACAGTGAGGGGCACCTGCCTGCAGGCCCCGACTCATGTACCCCTGCATCCCCAGCCACCCAGCAGTGAGGGGCACCTGCCTGCAGGCCCCGACTCATGTCCCCCTGCACCCTCAGCCACCTAGCAGTCAGGCCCCGACTCATGTCCCCCTGCACCCCAGCCACCCAGCAGTGACGGGCACCTGCCTTCAGGCCCCGACTCATGTCCCCCTGCACCCCCAGCCATCCAGCAGTGACGGGCACCTGCCTGCAGGCCCCGACTCATGTCCCCCTGCATCCCCCAGCCACCCAGCAGTGAGGGGCACCTGCCTGCAGGCCCCAACTCATATCCCCTCAACACGTCATCACGATCCACACTCATGGCCCTTATGGTGACCCAAATCCCACCCCACGCCACCCCAGTCCAAACACCCAAACAAGTATTCCATCGACTCCACATTGAAATCACCATGTCATGATACATCCCAAATAACAAGTATGCACATCAATACATGTCCGTCAGACACACACAATGGGGGCAAGTGAATGACAAAACCCACATCATGACATGCACAAAACAAATGAGAGAATACCACACAAATGAAGTATGAAATCAAAATGTATTAAATACAAAATCAACGGAATGAAAGAAAATCACACAAGAAAAAAATTAATAAACAAAAGGCTGGATGTCCAAAATGAATAAAAAATATATGAATGCTGAATCCAAATAAATCCAAATGAAAATGGTTCCAAAGGGTACGTCCATCAACCCAAATCCAAAGGTAAAAAAAAAAAAAAAAACATTGCTCCATGTCAAAAAAGAATTCAAAGAAGTCAAATCCATTCCGGAACTATATACAATGTAAAAATCCAGGGTCCATGAGCCCAACAATCCAAAGGAAACCTACCAAAAACCCTACCTAATAAATACCTATATACAAAAATGTGGGGCATAGTCCATGCGACCCAAATGAAAGAAAAATAGAAAGGAAACTTAACACTAATGAACTATATACAATGGCGGCAGGCAAGTCCAACGGCTCACTTGTTGATGTCCCGGGCCAGGCCATCATCGAACTCCTGTTCAACGTCCTGGAGGCGGGCCTGTTCCCTGACCCCGAGGTCTCGCAGGGATAATGCCATGTTCACCTCCAAATCCCTGCGAATGCCCTCGAGGCGCTCAGCCCGCCTCAATGCCCTGCGCATGGAGTTCTCCACCCTGACCATAGTGAGCCGTGCCTCTTCCGCCCGCCGCCGCTCCGCATCTATTTCCTGGCCCAACCGCTGCCACACGGAAGACACTCCCAATCCAGGTTCCTCCTGCCCTTGGGCTGATGCCTGCCCCTCTGATGTTGATGGGCCTGAGTCATCATCACTCCCACCTTTAGCCTGCTGCTGCCGTGCATGTGCCCTGCCTGTCGATGCCTGCACGTCCTCCTCCTGCTGGGGTCCAGTTATTGGGGTGGCCACCCCTGCTGGACCTCCGACTCCCGACTGTGGCAGGGATGTGTCCTCCACCAGCCTGGCCGCTGGGTCAGGGCAGCTCCAAAGGGTTGCCGGTGACATTTGGGCAGGTAGATGGCACAGAGGACGACTGGCGCATAGGAGATTCAGTTGAGAAGGGGGTCGGGTGAAGACCCAGCACACGGAGGAACCCAGTGCTGGTGACCTGTCCTAGTAGGTTGACGCGGTCAAAGAGACATGCAATATGACTTGCATTCTCCTCACGAGAACTCTGCAAGTTATCCCGCATGTCACGTTGACACAACGCCACCCCAGCTAGGACAGGCTCAACCCGGTCACGGATTGCCACGTCTGCAGGGAGAGGAAGGCCAGTTGTTGTTCACGGATCCCCTCCCTGAAAACGGGTCTGGACGTAGGCATCCCTGGTGGTGCGGGATGATGCAGTCACAGGATCGGGGACAGGATTACACATAGGCACCTCCGCGGCGGCCTGTGCTGCCTCCTGTCCCTGCCCCTGGACTGCTCCACTGGAATCCCCACCTCCAGGCCCTGTGCGTAGCCCTTCCACGGCCTCCTCCTCAACCAAACCCTCCACCAACCTGGATGACTCCGTGCCATCTACCTCCATAGCCCCCTGTGGGGACTCAGCTTCCCCTTCTGCTGCCAAGGAGTCCACCTCCGACCTTCCCCGTTTGGACATCCCCTCGGCAGCAGCGGCTGCGGATGCGGCACCAGATTCCTCACTCCCCAAAGAGATGACAACCTGGGAGAGGAGCTGGGCCTTGCGTTTCTGGCTGGCTGTGGGATCCCTGCCGCTTTGCTCCACAGCACCGTCTCCACCCTCTTCATCAGTTGACGCTGGAGACAGGCAGGGAGAGACAAAACACAGGCATCAAGGCACTGTACAATGGTCTGATACACACATGACATTTGCACATGTGTGGCAGTGTCAAACTTCACGGATGGCATCACACTCCCCAACACACATCATTTGAACCGACACACATGCGCAAGTTAACAGGACTGTTGCAGCAGGCAGCAGCATCCATACACATACTACAGAATGAGCATCCAAAGGTTAGCCTGACGTCACATGCAATACGGGCAGTGCCAAACACATGCACACACGCCACCAGACATACATGCATCTGTAAATCTCCAACACCTGTCACAGTGAAATCATCGACAACTATGTCACATCTGCCAATCAGCCTCCTACATGTTGGTGTCACATGCCAAATACACACACATGCACATGTACACCATGGACTTACATGAAGGTGGAACCAGCATCCATGTGTCACACCCCAACCATGGCATACCACATACACAGAAATGTAAACATGTGTGCACCCCCACATGCATTTGGGCATCATGCATTTGAACACATACACCATTGATGTGACTCACACATGACTGGACTGACATGCGGCAAACTCATGTCCCTGCACATACACATCATACATGGGGCTTTCCACACATATGTCCCAGCTGCACACTCCTGGCACACCTCAACATGCACTTCGTCCATTTAGTACGCTGGACACCTACCGCTCGACACCGGACAGGTCGGCATCCGAAGGACCTGGGGATGGAGCGCTGGGTTTGTGCATTCCAGGACCCTCATCTGGATGTTGGTAAGGTGGACCCCGCACCCCTCTGCATCCGCTGTCTTCAAGAGGCGCCGGGCGTTGCTGAGGGTCCTGGACCTGAAGTCCTCTCAGCGCTTCCGGACATGTTGCATGTCGCGGGCTGCCACCCCCTCCACGTTGATGGCAGCCATGATGTCCATCCATATCCCCTTCCGCCCTTCATTGTCAGGGCGTGAACTTCCAAAGAGGGCATCATAATGCCTCAGGACTTGCTCCACCAGGATGCCAACTTCTTTGGCACTGAAGCTGGCAGCCCTCTGCCTCTCTGCTGGGGGGTTGCCACAGCTGCCAGATGGTGTTGTGTCGGACATGGCAACCCTCAAGGCAGGTGTGGGTGGGCAACAGGGTCCTGGGGCTGGGCTGTGGAGTGATGGAATACCAGTCGGGAGTCTTCTGTTCCAGCAGGGGTGGTCACAGCAACTGGACCCCTGCAGATGGCTGACGTGCAGGCACCAAATAGCAGGGCACGTGTCCAGCAGGCAGGCAGCAGCAGATGTGAGGTGGGAGCATGCTCGGGCCTCTGGGGGGCAGGAAAATGGCCTTCAGGTCAGGAGCGTGGTCTTCCGTGTGTTGTCGGATGGCCAGCTTGATACGGAGTGACTTGGCATGTGAAAAGAGTGCACGTCAGCGTGTTATTCGAGGAAAGGCCTTTAGCGTGTAAGCACGTCTGTGACACTACGCGCGCGGGTGTTTCCCTCGTGATGGGTGCATAGTGAATCAGCACGTGAAGAAACAGCACGTACGCGTGTTAATGCGTGTAATTGGAGGAAAGGCCCTTAGCGCGTACACGCGTAAGTGACGTTGCATGTGTGGGCTGGTTTAAAAGGTACGCATAGGACGCCATTTTCGTGTATGTGCTTTTTGTGAAGAGCGAGCAGGTGATTCTTGTACTTCTTGTCGGTTCACACGCGATTACTTCAAAACGGTTCCAGTTCGTACTCCTTGTATACTCAGACAGAGTTCTATTCTTCTTTTGGCGGGGGTGTTTTTTCACGTTCTTTTTCCAGGCAGACGGTGAGTCGCGCTCGTATTTTTCAACTGTGGTTCCCCCGTGTGTTGCGTACCCATTCAGAGGTCATTGTAGCCAGTGTGTATCACGCGTATGCTCCTTATTGTGTTTCTGGGTGCCACAGCATAGTGCAGGTTCTTTATTCCACGCACATGGGCTACCAGGGGTCGCGTGCACATTCAATTTTGTTTTCGGGGTGCCTCAGCGTTGCGTGACCCATCATCTTCCCCCAGGGGTCACAGACAGCCTTGCTAGAGCACTAGGGTACGTATTCCATCTAGTACCCTACCCCTTTCACCCCAATTGCCCAGGACAATTGTTTACTGCACCTCCCATTTGCTCAAGAACATCAGTGCCATGGTTGGGAGGCAACCAAACGGTAAGGGAGGCAAAGGTGGCCGACCTCCAAGATGTGGGCACTGTAGGGGATGTGGCCAGGATGTGCAGGGTGGCCCCCAAGAGGCCAGTGTGTGGAGGACCAATCAGGGATGCCCCCCACAATGGGTCGGGGAGATACAGCTGACACCATCCAAGCTCAGGCCTTGTTAACCCCGCCCATATTGTCAACTGAACCGGCACAGGATGACTCCCAGGCTGACTTCCGTGTCACCAAGTCAAAGCCATGTGTGGAGGTGAAAGTTGCTGTCACCAGGCCCCGTGGATCTGGGGCAGCAATGTCGTCTGCTGCCCCAAGTAGCCAGGGTGAGGAGGCTGCAGGGGCAGCTGCACCTCAATCCACCCCAGCTCAGAGTCACCCAGCCAGGACAGTGTTGGTCCAAGTCCATCACACAGAGGTTGGTCCTGCCAACATCACCCAGCAGCCAATGCCTGCAGTTAGACCTTTGGTCATCGTGCCTTTGGCTACTTCCAGTGCCCAGTCCACCTGTGCTTCTGCCCCTACCAACCAGAGCGGCGTGAGCCACTCAGGGTCCGCACCACCTCTCAAGAGGAAGAAGGGTGCTCTTGCGGTACAGGCTGGGACCACAGACACGGCTCCCCCCTCCGGCACGTCAAGGAAGCGTTGTTTCAATGATGTGGAACTAGGCACACTTGTGGGCTACGTGTCGGCCCATGGCCGCGAAATGCTGGTGATTGCAGGGTGCAAGACTACGACTGCTCATCGTAGGGCCCACTGGCAGACCATCGCGGACCACATTAGTTCCCTTGGATTTCTGAGGCGCACAGCTGATGATTACTCTAAGCAGTGGAATGACCTGAAATGCAGAGCAAAGAACAAGCTGGCTTCCAATCATGCCTCTACTCTAGTGACTGGTGGTGGGTCTCCACCAGAGGAGGAACAACTCACTGAACATGAGTCTGTCGCTGGAGCATTCATCACAGAGGATCAGATCCAAGGCATGGGAGACCTAACAGATCTTGAAGCAATGTCCGGTGAGTGCCCATGCATGTGTGTGCAATCCATGTGTATGTTGCTTGGGTGATGTGTTCTGATTGAGTGCCAGGTGAGGCTGTGTAGTCATGACTGCTATGGGTCACCCATGTGGTCCCTCCAAACCATTCCCCAGCCTTGGGTTTGGGTTTCACAGTATCCCTTCTGACCGCAGTTGACAATTTACACCTGATTACTGCACTTGCCCTTCAGCTGTCATCTTGCCACAACATTGCTCATACTGTTTTCCTGTTCATTCTGCCTGATTGATGAAATCCTTAGCATTTGTACCACACATTTTTGTGCCGTACTGCCCCAAATGTAACATACTTCAGTCATAGATTACACCCCACAATGGCCCACATTTCTTACCTTATCATGGGAATGATTTCACCAATCAGGCTGATTGAGTGATGTGCACCTACACATGGCCTGCACACAATAATTTTGGGGCCGTTTGAATGTTGAACATGACAATTGTCTTCTGTCATGTCAAAGTGACCAACCATTGATGTATCCATGTGCCTGCCATCACTGCATCAGTGAACACTGGCTTTGTTTCAGCGTGTGGCACATGCGTGTTTTGTCACACTATTTTGCATGTTTTATTTCATGATGTCCATCTCACATGGATGGGTGACAGTACTGATTTGCTACCATCTGGGTGCCCTTGTCAAATCTGCCATGGCTATGCTGCGTGCCATCTGTGTGCTGGCATGTGTCATGTATGTGGATTGTCCATGCCACTCACAGGCTGTGTGATGCCAGTGCTGTCCAGCATGCAGCACATGTGTTGGTTTTCCATCTTGGAGTCCTCAGTGTGTGCTTTTTGCCTCCCCTTCCAACTCATTGACAGTGCATGCATGCCAGAGTTATTGTCATGTGTGACATGTGTCATTCATGTACTGGATGTCTGCCTCGTCATGCCTATCTGTGTGGGCTATGGTGCTCATGCCTGTTTTCATTACTTTTCTTTTATGTTTTTCCAGGTGATGAAGCACTAGATGCTGTTGAGGAGGAGGAGATGGCGCAGAGCTAGGAGTACTCACAGCCACAACCAGGCACCAGTGGAGGATGTGGGGTGGTGGTGGGTGAAAACCCATTACTCCTACAGACCATACTGTCCACGGGTGTCTCTGGGTACACCTCCGGAGACCTCTATGAATCAGGTGCTGAATCAGACATTGAGACATATGTCACGTCGCAGGTGAGTTTTTCTGGCAGGGATGCTGTTCTGTCCAACCCACATGCACTGGGGGTAGACCCCTCTATAGGGCATTCAGTGTTGGAAAGTCCACCTGTGGCAGTTAGGGATGCAGGGTCACACTCCACAATATTTGCTCCTGTTCCTGTGCCAGCAGATCAAAGGAGGAATGCAGTCCTGCAGCCTCAGGCAGTGCCAGCACAGCAAGGTGCACATCACTGTGCCCCAAACAGGTGTGGTGCCCACCAACGTGGTGGCCGTGCACCACCAGGCAATACTGTGTGGGAGAACTCCATCTACACTATAGCAGCACAACAGGGGGCATCGTGTGAAATGATGGCTCAGGCCATGGATAGTGTGGCCACTTCCATTCTCCCCCCTGAAAGGTAGGTGGAGCTCCAGCAGCAGGCAACAGAGTCCATTTGCCACTCACACAGGGAGGACATGTTGGTGTCTGACAGGGACCGACGGGCTGGACTGGAGACTCTGCGCAGGTCCCTCAGAGATACTCTGTGTGAACTTGAGGTGTCCTGGAGTACAAGGTCAGAACAGCAGCTGGAGCAGCTGACATGCACCCTCTCAGCTGAGCTCCAGGCAACCCGTCAGGAGATCCGGGCATCACGCGATGCCAAGCAGGCAGAAATGCGTGCTACCCGTGAGGTACTGCATGGGGATCTCTGTACCATCATCCTGCAGAACCAAACCTTTCACACCCGCATGCTTGCTGCCATGGAGGAGCATGCCAGGGCTTTGCGTGGTCTGCCTCCCATATCACGCCCACCTTCTGATGTAGCACCAGAGGGTGATGACAGCGACGGCGGTTCTCCCACTGTAGCGTAGCCATGCAGGCCATGAGCCCATGGAGGGTTTTTATTTCTCAACATTCACGCATGTAGGTGTTGGGGTACACCCTGTAACTCGTCCCTCCTGGGCCCCCCCCCTGGTCCACACTTGGCCATTTATTTTTAATTTTTTTAATGTTACAGTGAGTTGCTTTGTGTGGCTCCCGTAGGCATCCACTGTGTATTGCAGCTGGGCACATGCAGGCTTCTCCTGTCTTTGGGTTAGAAACTTGGGTTGCTGACACACACACCCCTCTTGCTTCCCCTTTCCATGGGCTTGCAAAGGGTGTGACCAAGTGACAGTAACTTACACAGTGACATTGGGCTCCCATAAATTGTGTGGGCAGTCTGTAGTCCAAACTGTGTACACATCCCTAGTGGGGAATGTTGTTCAATTCTCCACTGCATGATGGATTTATATATGGATCTACATCCATGACTTTTTCCTTATATACATGTACCTTCTTCATGTCTTAACAAGCACGTCTCCTTTGCAGATGCAGTTCATAGTGTATGCAGTACACTGACACATTTGCCTACCAGCAACACTCTGCAGTTGGAAGCTGGCGATGTGCTGCCTTAGTCAGTTTGCGACACTTGCACTACTTTAATTTTTTACTGTCATATGTTGCCACTGTTTGATCCTGTACTGATGTTTTGTCTTACTGGTAAGTATTTGTTCATGTGTGTTGTTTTCTATTCATTACTGAGAGGAAATTGTCTGTGGCCTGTTTCCATTTGGGACAGTGCACTTTGTGACATTTGTGTCATGTGTTGTGCATTCATTTGGTTGCTTTCACATTGCATGTCATGCCATGGTGTCTTGGGTAGCTAAGATGGGGAGGGGTTGGGTGACATGCCACTATTTTAATGTGGTATTTTGCAAGGAGGTAGTCCTTCATGCTGCATGAATGTGTGGCTTTTTCTGACATAGCATTGGGTGTCTTTAAGTAGCTAGGGATGCACACAATGTAGCACTTCCAGGTGAACAATCTCAGGCTGGTAAGGTTGTGACAGTTGGCTGTCCCTTTTGTCATCATCATTGATTGTCAGCTGGTATGTGCCAGGCCTGTGTGCACTCCGCAGGGGTGGGATTTTAGGTGAAGTAATTTGCCACAAGCTGGGTACGGGCTACCTCACCACGTGCCCTTTCACCTCCCATGTGCAGCGACCGTGCATGTGGTTGGGGATGTGGGGGCACCACCATGTCCACCGGCACGCCCTGCTGGGTTGCAATGTTGTGCAGGACACATGCTGCCACTATGATCCTGCACACTACTGGGGGCGCATGTAGCAGCTGCCCACCAGAGCGGTCAAGGGAGCGAAAGCGTGACTTGAGCACTCCGAATGTGCGCTCCACTATGCCCCGGGTTGCAATATGGGCTGTGTTGTATCTTACCTCGGGTGGTGTGGTGGGGTTCCAAATTGGTGTCATCATGTAGGTGCTCAGAGGGTAGGCACTGTCCCCTGGGGATGTGATGATGGTTGTCAGTTGTGGGGTTTTCACATTTCTCAGTGTCTGACATGCATGCATGTGCAGAGGCATTTATACTCACCAATTATCCATGTGTCGCCATGCCGCCCAGCTTCCAGGTCCCGGTTTAGGGGTGACATTATGAATATGAAAATATCATGGCTGGACCCTGGATAGTTGGCATATACTGAGGTGATGATTCCCTTGGCATCACATACAACCTGCACGTTGATGGAATGCCAGTGCTTGCGGTTTCGATAGATGTGCTCAGTAGCCCTGGGAGGACGTAGAGCCACATGGGTGCAATCAATGGCACCTAGCACTTTGGGGAAGTGTGCCACCTCGTAAAAGTCCTGGACTGCAGCCTGCCTTTCTGCAGGTGTTCTGGGCATGTATATGTGCTTGCGGACTGAGGGGTGTGCAGTCATGATGACCAACACCTGGCATAGGCAGCGTGACTGCGTGGCCTGTGAGACACCCCCAACTATGGCACTTGTCCGCTGAAATGACCCAGTAGCCAAGAAGTGCAGTACATTGAGCACCTTTTCCAAGGGGCTCAGTGCTTGGGAGCACAGGGTGGGTGATTTGAGGTCATCCTCCCACTCCCTGACCAGTTCTAGGATTATTAGTGGTGGAAACCTGTACCTCCCATACACCTGGTCATCAGGCATCCCAAAAAGGCTGGTCCTGGGTAAAAAAATGCACAGCCTGGCTATCCTCCTCCTCCTGCGGTGTCCCATGACCACTGCTGCGAGGAACGGTATATTCATCGTAGCGTATGAGCTTGTTTTTTGTTTGCGCGCACAATTATGCTGCGCGGAGCCGCTTACCTCTGCTTCCTGCTGGCGAACCTGTTTCCGGATTAGCGCATCCTTTTTGGCGCACGGCTTTCCCCTGTTCGATTCCATGAATACGTGTTGTTAGCGCGCGTGTGGGCGTTGCGAGCATTTACCTCCGGTACTTCCCCCGTAATGCCCACATTTCCACGCGTTGTTCCCCATTCTGTGTTTTACGCCCCGTGTTCCGCCCACATTTTTTGTGTGCGCTACACGATGTGCGCTTTCCCTGTGCGCGTCGCGCACGCCGTTTAGTGACGTGTGCGCCCCCATGCGCCACCCACAGATTTGGCACACATCTCAGGTTTTATAAGCGCAGCGCATTCCATGAATCGATGAACGGCTGCGTGCGCGGCTTTAGCATGCGTGCACTGCGATTTTCACGCTTGCGCTCCCCTTTTCAGCGCACATTTATTCCATGAATTACCCTGTATATGTCTTACGTGGGGTTCTGGAGACTGGCTCTGTCTGTTCCTGGGCCTAGGCAGTCTGTCCATGCACATTTCTGGGCATGTCAGTGCAATCAACACTGCTTACTGATCACCTGCATCATCCCTTTTTCTGTGGTCACTGGCCATTTGAGACTGCTATTTCTGCTCGTTTTCATGTGCAGATTGTTCAACGGTGGTGTGTCTCTGCAATCAAGAAATGAACCAAGAAATGTATTAGCTATGGCTTCATTTAATTATTTACGTGATATTTAATCAACTTTACAGAACAATACAAATGATGCCAAAACACTAAGTGTTTGGCCCGACATCTTTGGCTTGACAGAGACTGAGTGTAAGTAACAAATGTGGTATACCATTTAGCACAGGGTTGTCCAACTCCAGGCCTCAAGGGCCAGATCCATGCCAAGTTTTTAGGATACCCTCCTTAATATTCATGAGATAAATTTGCATGCAATGATTCTAAATGTATGCATATTTTTAGCACATCTCACCCTGCCTCGGTTATATTGTCACCATGAAGTAATGCATATCTTGTTTATTATTTTATTTAAACTTTTACACAGTTCTGGCCCTACTAAGAGGGTATGCGAGTGCCTTACAAAGTTGAGAAGGAACGATGACTGGGGCAGCATTCTAGTCTCCTCGGGATCTATATAGTACACCGAAGATAGTGTGTATGCCTGCCGTTGCTACCCACGTACTGACCCAGTCTGATATAGTGCGGAGTGACTGGAAAGTTTGCAAAGCAACTT